>NC_134782.1:1955000-1972500 GCF_046742065.1 Oratosquilla oratoria
ATGGATCAAAAGGTCTCCTGTCGGCATGCTCCGCCTTTGTAATCCTTTGTATATATGTATATACATATATATAATATGTATATATATATATATATATATATATATATATATATATGTGTGTGTGTGTGTGTGTGTGTGTGTGTATTTATGTATGTATATATATAAATATATATGTATATGTATATATGTATATATATATATATATATATATATATTGGAAAACAGCAAACACCAGATTCAATTGAAGGGTTTATTTGCCCGACGTTTCGATTCCCGTCCAGGAATCGTCTTCAGGGGGTATAACGGTTACAAGAATGTGAACTCCTTATGAATCGCTGAAATGGTGAACCTGGGAAAGGTTCACCCTTTCAGTCAATTGCACAACGCATACAATACAATAATAAAATAAAAATAAAATAAAATAACATACAATAAAAATACATTACAATGCCAATTACAGTAAAATAAAAATTACAATTTTGAACATAAAACAAACGAAGAAAAAGTGACCATAGGTGACACCTAGTAAACAACAACAGGACAAAGAGTAAATAGAGGTGCACCAAATGTCCGCACTGAAGAATCAGGAACACACGACTAAATTAAAAACAAAAATGCACTACAAAATACAAATAAAATGCATGGCTGTGAACAAAAACAAAAGTAGCAAAAAGACTCTAGCGTGACACAACGTGAATACTTCAGAACATACAATAAGGACCAAATGTCCGCAACGAAATGTCAGGGGGGGGGGGTAAACGGCTAAATTACAACCAAACAAATAAAACCAAACAAAATACAAAGAGTAAATGGCAGTGTGACAAAAAACATCAAAACGAAACCCGAAAGTAAAGGCAGAACATAATTCAAAGACGTAAAAGAAAGAAGGTGGACCAAATGTCCGCCGAAGTAGGAAGTGGTGGACAAGCGGGAAAAAAAGGGGGGCTCAATAACAAATGACTACATTACAAGCAGACAAATAAAAAGCAAAGAAGAATGAACGTAGAAAAAGGGGGGAAGCAAACTACAAATGTAAAGTCAAAGGAAGGGTGGGGGGAGTCGAAGAGGTGCATTGGGAGATCGCTAACGAGAAAGGAAGTCAGCCAAAAGCCAAGTGGTGAACAAAAGACAGGTCGTGTCAGGTCGTGTCAGGTCGTGTCAGAACTCATGAGACTCATATCCCTGTGCCTTGACTCCACTTATTTCCGCTTCAGGGATCACACCTACCACCAGCGTAAGGGCACACCGATGGGATCGCCTATTTCAGTTGTGGTGGCTGAAGTAGTGATGCAAAGACTGGAAGCTCAACTTCTAAGTGCTGCACCTACTTCGCTAAAACTGTGGACTAGATACGTTGATGATGTGTTCGCCATTTTGGACAGCAAGGACGTGGAGCCTTTCTTCAGTTACATCAACAGTGTTGAACCGGCCATTCAATTCACAATGGAACTGGAGAAAGATTTCCAACTGCCGTTCCTGGACGTCTGCGTCAAGCGTGAAGGTGACACCCTTGGTACAAGTGTCTACAGAAAGCCCACCCACACTGATAGACTGTTGGACTTTGATAGCTACCATCCAGATGGCCACAAAAGGAGTGTCATCAGGACTTTATGGAACAGAGCTGATAAAGTCTGTTCTTCTGTGGAATCCAAGAAGGCCGAAAGAAAACACCTTTTACATGTCTTCCGGAACAACGGCTATTCCAGCAGTACCATACGGAAATGGACAAAAGCACGACCCACCGAGACACCACAACAGAGACCACATATCACGCCTAGAGTCACTATCCCCTACATCAAAGGAGCTTCAGAGGTCACTGCTAGAGTCTTACGTGACAAAGGAATACAAGTAGCACACAAACCCCGCAACACCTTACACAGAAATCTCACCAAAGTAAAAGACACCGAAGAACCTACTCAACAGGCCGGTCTAGTTTACCAAATAAGCTGCACGGACTGTGACACGGTTTACGTAGGAGAAACACAAAAGAAACTGTCCACTAGAGTACAGGAACACCAACGTGCAGTTAGACGAGAAGATCCGAAATCGGCCCTGTACAAACACACTACAGAACACCAACACATGATTGATTGGGATGGAGCTACAACTCTACATAAAGAAAATAATAAAAAGAAAAGACTTTTCCTCGAAGCATGGGAAACTAAGAGCAACTGCATAAACAGGTGCATTGACCTCAACCCTATTTATCTAGGCACGAGGAGTAACACAGGCTAATTCCTCTGTCCTGTTTTCTTTTTCTTTTCTCCGTTGCTTCTTTTCGACCTGTCTTTTGTTCACCACTTGGCTTTTGGCTGACTTCCTTTCTCGTTAGCGATCTCCCAATGCACCTCTTCGACTCCCCCCACCCTTCCTTTGACTTTACATTTGTAGTTTGCTTCCCCCCTTTTTCTACGTTCATTCTTCTTTGCTTTTTATTTGTCTGCTTGTAATGTAGTCATTTGTTATTGAGCCCCCCTTTTTTTCCCGCTTGTCCACCACTTCCTACTTCGGCGGACATTTGGTCCACCTTCTTTCTTTTACGTCTTTGAATTATGTTCTGCCTTTACTTTCGGGTTTCGTTTTGATGTTTTTTGTCACACTGCCATTTACTCTTTGTATTTTGTTTGGTTTTATTTGTTTGGTTGTAATTTAGCCGTTTACCCCCCCACTTACATTTCGTTGCGGACATTTGGTCCTTATTGTATGTTCTGAAGTATTCACGTTGTGTCACGCTAGAGTCTTTTTGCTACTTTTGTTTTTGTTCACAGCCATGCATTTTATTTGTATTTTGTAGTGCATTTTTGTTTTTAATTTAGTCGTGTGTTCCTGATTCTTCAGTGCGGACATTTGGTGCACCTCTATTTACTCTTTGTCCTGTTGTTGTTTACTAGGTGTCACCTATGGTCACTTTTTCTTCGTTTGTTTTATGTTCAAAATTGTAATTTTTATTTTACTGTAATTGGCATTGTAATGTATTTTTATTGTATGTTATTTTATTTTATTTTTATTTTATTATTGTATTGTATGCGTTGTGCAATTGACTGAAAGGGTGAACCTTTCCCAGGTTCACCATTTCAGCGATTCATAAGGAGTTCACATTCTTGTAACCGTTATACCCCCTGAAGACGATTCCTGGACGGGAATCGAAACGTCGGGCAAATAAACCCTTCAATTGAATCTGGTGTTTGCTGTTTTCCAATATGGATCCCAGATTCCAAATCTTCTCTTACATTGAACAACATTACAGTGTTGAAGTGCTCAACACAGTCAGGAAATGGGAGAACTGTGAACTCAAGAAATCCGTCATCCGCGAGCAGCTACGTTTTTGTCAATTGTGCCGTAATCGCAATACCCTCCCCTCTTTCGCTAGAGTTAGACCTCCTGTCAACACTAGAAAAGCCAAGGAAGAAGCAGAGGCCTGTGGTCGCCGACTTCTGAAATGCGCCATAGACCATCATCACAGTAGAATCCATCGCTTCAATAGAGACATCACCACCAGGGGGTATAACGGTTACAAGAATGTGAACTCCTTATGAATCGCTGAAATGGTGAACCTGGGAAAGGTTCACCCTTTCAGTCAATTGTACAACGCATACAACGCATACAATACAATAATAATGTTTTGATGTTTTTGTCACACTGCCATTTACTCTTTGTATTTTGTTTGGTTTTATTTGTTTGGTTGTAATTTAGCCGTTTACCCCCCCCCCTGACATTTCGTTGCGGACATTTGGTCCTTATTGTATGTTCTGAAGTATTCACGTTGTGTCACGCTAGAGTCTTTTTGCTACTTTTGTTTTTGTTCACAGCCATGCATTTTATTTGTATTTTGTAGTGCATTTTTGTTTTTAATTTAGTCGTGTGTTCCTGATTCTTCAGTGCGGACATTTGGTGCACCTCTATTTACTCTTTGTCCTGTTGTTGTTTACTAGGTGTCACCTATGGTCACTTTTTCTTCGTTTGTTTTATGTTCAAAATTGTAATTTTTATTTTACTGTAATTGGCATTGTAATGTATTTTTATTGTATGTTATTTTATTTTATTTTTTATTTTATTTTTGTATTGGATGCGTTGTACAATTGACTGCAAGGGTGAACCTTTCCCAGGTTTACCATTTCAGCGATTCATAAGGAGTTCACATTCTTGTAACCGTTATACCCCCTGAAGACGATTCCTGGACGGGAATCGAAACGTCGGGCAAATAAACCCTTCAATTGAATCTGGTGTTTGCTGTTTTCCAATATGGATCCCAGATTCCAAATCTTCTCTTACATTGAACAACATTACAGTGTTGAAGTGCTCAACACAGTCAGGAAATGGGAGAACTGTGAACTCAAGAAATCCGTCATCCGCGAGCAGCTACGTTTTTGTCAATTGTGCCGTAATCGCAATACCCTCCCCTCTTTCGCTAGAGTTAGACCTCCTGTCAACACTAGAAAAGCCAAGGAAGAAGCAGAGGCCTGTGGTCGCCGACTTCTGAAATGCGCCATAGACCATCATCACAGTAGAATCCATCGCTTCAATAGAGACATCACCACCTTCAAGAACCAATGCGCCTCTTTACTACAGGCAACCCATTTTGACACAATACTTGAAAAGATCTCCAATCTCAGCCAGTCCAAGTCTTCAAGCAAGCGGAGTTCCCTTGAGTCCAAGTTCCAACGGTTGCTAGACATTAGACCACCTGCTCCTCCAAGATGGGTGACCAATCTCTCCAGTAGACAGCTTTCGGATGCAGAAAATAATGTGCTGGCCAGGGGCCTTAACTTTAATGTTCAAGGCAAAGTCAACCACGCTGAATTCCTGGCCGCTGCAGAGTTAGGAGTGAACATGATGGAAGGCACTTCTGAGGACAAACAGGCCGTCAGAACTAAAATCGTAGGAGCACTGAAATCCAAACAGACAAGTCGTTCCCTGACCACTGAAGAAACCAAAGCTTTAGCGGAACTACGCAGAGATCGCTCAATTGTTGTTTTAACCAGCGACAAAGGGAGGTCAACTGTCGTTTTGGACAAGGAAGACTATGACCAGAAGGCTCTGGCGTTACTTCAAGATACCCAGACTTACACCATCGTACCTCAAGACCCCACAAAGAAGCTACAGGCCAAAGTTGAACGAGAGCTGAAAGAACTCAGAGAAAATCGGATCATAAATGATGACGAGTGGAAGAAAATGAGGCCAGGAGATTCTACCATCCCTAAGTTCTATGGGTTACCAAAAGTCCACAAAGAAAATATTCCCCTTCGACCCATAGTAGCTTTTAGAAATTCTCCGACATACCATCTTGCTTTGTACTTGGCTAAACTTCTCAGACCTCTAGTGACTGATTCACCACATATGCTTCAGAATTCAGCTGACTTCATTGAAAGAATCAAAGGACTTAACTTAAGGAGTGGGGATGTCTTGGTTTCCTTTGATGTTCAGTCCATGTTTACGTCCATCCCACGAGATTTGGCCAAAAGTGCGCTGAAGTCGGCCATGGAGGACAACCGGGGATTCTTGGATAACCAGAAACTTTCCGTGTCAGAACTCATGAGACTCATATCCCTGTGCCTTGACTCCACTTATTTCCGCTTCAGGGATCACACCTACCACCAGCGTAAGGGCACACCGATGGGATCGCCTATTTCAGTTGTGGTGGCTGAAGTAGTGATGCAAAGACTGGAAGCTCAACTTCTAAGTGCTTATGCTACTTCGCTAAAACTGTGGACTAGATACGTTGATGATGTGTTCGCCATTTTGGACAGCAAGGACGTGGAGCCTTTCTTCAGTTACATCAACAGTGTTGAACCGGCCATTCAATTCACAATGGAACTGGAGAAAGATTTCCAACTGCCGTTCCTGGACGTCTGCGTCAAGCGTGAAGGTGACACCCTTGGTACAAGTGTCTACAGAAAGCCCACCCACACTGATAGACTGTTGGACTTTGATAGCTACCATCCAGATGGCCACAAAAGGAGTGTCATCAGGACTTTATGGAACAGAGCTGATAAAGTCTGTTCTTCTGTGGAATCCAAGAAGGCCGAAAGAAAACACCTTTTACATGTCTTCCGGAACAACGGCTATTCCAGCAGTACCATACGGAAATGGACAAAAGCACGACCCACCGAGACCCCACAACAGAGACCACATATCACGCCTAGAGTCACTATCCCCTACATCAAAGGAGCTTCAGAGGTCACTGCTAGAGTCTTACGTGACAAAGGAATACAAGTAGCACACAAACCCCGCAACACCTTACACAGAAATCTCACCAAAGTAAAAGACACCGAAGAACCTACTCAACAGGCCGGTCTAGTTTACCAAATAAGCTGCACGGACTGTGACACGGTTTACGTAGGAGAAACACAAAAGAAACTGTCCACTAGAGTACAGGAACACCAACGTGCAGTTAGACGAGAAGATCCGAAATCGGCCCTGTACAAACACACTACAGAACACCAACACATGATTGATTGGGATGGAGCTACAACTCTACATAAAGAAAATAATAAAAAGAAAAGACTTTTCCTCGAAGCATGGGAAACTAAGAGCAACTGCATAAACAGGTGCATTGACCTCAACCCTATTTATCTAGGCACGAGGAGTAACACAGGCTAATTCCTCTGTCCTGTTTTCTTTTTCTTTTCTCCGTTGCTTCTTTTCGACCTGTCTTTTGTTCACCACTTGGCTTTTGGCTGACTTCCTTTCTCGTAAGCGATCTCCCAATGCACCTCTTCGACTCCCCCCACCCTTCCTTTGACTTTACATTTGTAGTTTGCTTCCCCCTTTTTCTACGTTCATTCTTCTTTGCTTTTTATTTGTCTGCTTGTAATGTAGTCATTTGTTATTGAGCCCCCCTTTTTCCCGCTTGTCCACCACTTCCTACTTCGGCGGACATTTGGTCCACCTTCTTTCTTTTACGTCTTTGAATTATGTTCTGCCTTTACTTTTGGGTTTCGTTTTGATGTTTTTTGTCACACTGCCATTTACTCTTTGTATTTTGTTTGGTTTTATTTGTTTGGTTGTAATTTAGCCGTTTACCCCCCCCCCCCTGACATTTCGTTGCGGACATTTGGTCCTTATTGTATGTTCTGAAGTATTCACGTTGTGTCACGCTAGTCTTTTTGCTACTTTTGTTTTTGTTCACAGCCATGCATTTTATTTGTATTTTGTAGTGCATTTTTGTTTTTAATTTAGTCGTGTGTTCCTGATTCTTCAGTGCGGACATTTGGTGCACCTCTATTTACTCTTTGTCCTGTTGTTGTTTACTAGGTGTCACCTATGGTCACTTTTTCTTCGTTTGTTTTATGTTCAAAATTGTAATTTTTATTTTACTGTAATTGGCATTGTAATGTATTTTTATTGTATGTTATTTTATTTTATTTTTATTTTATTATTGTATTGTATGCGTTGTACAATTGACTGAAAGGGTGAACCTTTCCCAGGTTCACCATTTCAGCGATTCATAAGGAGTTCACATTCTTGTAACCGTTATACCCCCTGAAGACGATTCCTGGACGGGAATCGAAACGTCGGGCAAATAAACCCTTCAATTGAATCTGGTGTTTGCTGTTTTCCAATATGGATCCCAGATTCCAAATCTTCTCTTACATATATATATATATATATATATATATATATATATATATATATGTATATATATATATGTATATATATTTGTGTGTATATATATATATATATATATTTACATATACATAGATATGTATATATATATGTATATATATATAATATATATAATATATATATGTATATATATAATGTATATATATATATATATATAATGTATATATATATATATATATATATATATATATATATATATATACACTAGAGGATTTTATTCAGCTGAGGGAAACACATTTCCCAAGGGATGGGTTTCACAGAGCAGCTAGAATGAAGCGTGTTTTTAGATACTAAAACACGATGTTCTAGTTAATGTTCTAGAAAATTACTATAATTCAGAATTTTGTTATTTAGTGATGTCTGATATTAAGTGACTTAACTAGCCTGTTTCTAAAATAATTCTTGTAGAATATTGGAATTTGATTTCCTTGTGCTTTTTGACAAACCAGTGAAGTATTTCATAGTCTTCTGCTTTCTTGTAATCAAAATATAGCGATTTCTTTTACATGAGTGAACATGTTTTGTTAATCTTCAAAAAGCTGAACGGAATCAAAAATTTTCATTCCTTGGTAATGTAGTTCCTAAATTGTCTTTTGAAGAATTATTAATAGTTGAATTTTAATTTTTTTTTCGACAAATAATTTTTTTTCTTCAAAATTTCACCACGTTGTCATCAGCAGCAATTGCAGAGTTTGTAGTTATTTTAGCGTAAAACATCAATTCTTGAATCGTTTAAAAATTTGAAAGCCTGAAAATAGGCAAGAAGGAAAACGAAGTATTATATTTTCCGTAAGTAGAATTTTTTGAAAATTCAACAATCAGAAGAAATGTCCGTTGGTTTCTCTGAACCAGAAAGGATGTGGCCGATTAGAGGGCTCTGTGGGTAAGGCTTCTGAGTAAAATATCTTGATTTCAGAGCTTTTTGGGCTGAACCTGAACCGGAGAACATTTGTTCTACAAGTTGCATTCCCGATGGACTGACCCTACCGTCGAGATCATAAAAGTTATCGACTCTTTCCTGAGTCACACTGAAGATAAAGACGATGCCGAGGTCAAAAAGGTCGTGCTTTCGTTTGCGGAAGTCGCTATCTTCACGCCGATCTGCAAGTCCGAAGTCGGTAATCTTAACTGCGCCAGATCTGTCCAGAAGGATGTTCCTAGCGGCCAAATCGCAGTGAAGGAATCCAATTCTGTGGATGTAGCGAAGGCCTGTAAGACACTGGAGCCAGATCGATTTCACTTCACCCTCGGTGAAGGAGAAGCCTTGAGAAGCCATCTTCTGAACAGCACTCTCGAGGGACAAATCCATGAGTTCGAGGACGAGGTACATTTGCTCGTTGTCATCGTCTCTGAACACTTCGTGCATGCTGATGACGTTGGGGTGATCGCCGATAGTTCTGAAGGCATCAATCTCATTGTCGATGGCCTCGAAGCAGACTTGTTCCAGCTGGCACTTGATAGCCACAGCTTGTCCAGTCGACCTTGTGACTGCTCTGTAAACCCAACCGAAGGATCCTGATCCCAAAATCTCTCCAATCTCGAAGAAGTCGGTGAGGATCGAAGAGACACTTCTATGGTAAGTGTCCGAATGGTTAGGCTATTGACTAAAACACATAGAATGTGTTGGCTCTCTTATTATGTAGCACAGAATATGAATGTGTTGCGGAGGCTGAATGGGGAAGAGAACTATCGGCAACAAATGAATACCACACTTACTCCTGTGTCCTGTAACAGTACCTGCTTGCGTATACGTCCGTCTACTAGCGTAGTCAGAGAGAATCTCTTTTGTCTGGCCGCGTCCTAGCCGCTTCAAGCGTCTGCCTAGCATGTCTGCCAATCAGCTGCTAGCATCTGGGTCACGTGATGACGCGCCGCACATTAATAGTAATTCTAGGTCGCGTCCCACGCTCACCTAACGCGGGGATGCTACGAGCACACGTGACCTAGCGTGACGCTTAACAAAATAGTAACGCCACTCTCGGCGTTGCCTTTACTCACTCGGAGTTGGCTTTACTCATGCCACATCCCTCCCCCCGCCAACAAAACTCAGCGACAGCCACCGAAGCACAATACAATTCAGCGTAAGGAAAAAACCGATGTTTACGACGTCAAGAGGTGGCCCACCACGATGGGTCACCTAGTGACGTCAATCACTACGATGAAAAAACCCTCCGCGGCAAAATGCCAACGAAAAAAAAAAAAAAAAAAGGGAAATAAAGATACAAGGTCTTCTGCCCCTCTGCAGGCGATGGGGTTGTCATGAGAAAGGCTGGTGTCCTTCACTTGGCGGTGCTTAGCCCTCTTGTCATCTGGGGGGTGTTCTACGTCCCTCGTCCGGCAGAAACGGGTAACCTGCAAAAGGCAACAACAGCAGAATATTGTCCCAGATTGGGGGGGGGGGGTTGCTGTTTTGCAACCGAGGTAGGTTGTTAAGGAAGTATATTGATATTGTCACAAATGGGGAATATGAGCACAACTGAAAAGGGAAAGAAAAAAAATGTTGACATGACAAGTTCCAACTTACGTGTATGTCGTCCACGGAAAGGTCACATGGCTGTGTCTAATCCATTGTTTTCCCGTCAACCTGGTGCGTGTGCATGTAAGTGCTGGTTCATCCTGTCGACGCGCTGCGGAGCTCCAACCGCTCCATGCCACAAGGGGTTTAGCTGCCTGCTACAGACTTATGCTTTGCAGAGCTGTAAAAATGAGCAGCGGCAGAAACTTGGCACAGAAGAGGGGGGGGGGGTTACGAGTGGATCACATTCACATACATATTTACATACAACAACATTATTATCATGAAATATTTCAGACACTAGGGGAAATAATGCCATGGCAGAAAGCTAATATGTACCTGATCGCTGCCAAATGACGGCAGGTGCGAAGAGAAAGTCTCTACTCTGATGGTAGGTTGAAATCCTTCTCACGAGTGGTGTCACTCGGAGGGGTAAGACTCGCTACTCAGGATTAGTGCAACCATTACTATCCTGTAGTAGGTCTGTAACCTCTTGCTCATGTGTGGGGAAAGCACGTCGTACGTTCTTATTCTCACACACAGAGAGATTGCCCTCGAGTTTGATCCGGTCCGTGTGGACACAGAACTCACGTCCCGACCTTATATGTTTGATGGCCTAAATGACATCGCTCACTCGTTTGAGTATTCTATAGGGGCCCTGGTACAATGGCTGAAGTTTCTTTGACACCCCCTGTCTAGGTTTGGTGGTTACGTACACTCTGTCTCCAAGGGCGAGCTGCTTTACTCTAGCCCTGAGCCGTTTCGTGTGCCTGTCAATAGTGGCAGCCTCTATGAACTTTTGGCACCTGTCGAAACATGCATTTGCTAACGCCATTTTCTCGGCTGCTAAGTTTTCGGCGTTGTACCAAGGGGCACTTGGCCTGGTGAACTCAGTTATAGGTAGGATAGGGTCTCTGTGAAAAAGGAGGAAATGAGGGGAATCTCTGAGGACTCTATGGTACGCGGAATTGTACGCCAACACCGCCAGAGGAAGCTTTTGGTCCCAGCCGGTTTGATTATCCTGAACTAGGGACCGTAAGATCTTTATAATTGTACCATTTACCCTTTCAACTATGCCATTACTCGAGGGATGCATAGGGGTGATTTTGTGGTGGCTGATGTTTGCCATCGCCATCACCTCTTTGAACGTCTCGTTCATGAATTCACTACCGTCATCTGAGATTACCTGCCTTAGAGCGCCATGTATGGCCAGGACGTTTTGTAAAAAGGATCGGGCTACTGTCCTCGCTTCCTTTGAATTTATAGGTACAGCGACCAGGAAGCGGGTTAGCACATCGACTACGGTCAGGATGTACTTCGCACCATTTAGCGTGGTAGTTAGTGGGCCAACGAGATCAACGTGTACTCTCTCAAATGGAGCTGGGAGGTCATAGGAAGGTTTGCAAGTAATGCAGATTTTGCATTTTTTTTTTATAAAATCCTTCACATCCTCCGACATCTTAGGCCAAAAGGCAAACTTCTGTAGGCGTTCCAGAGTAACTTGGATTCCGCCATGGCCCGCCATCGGAAGGCAATGGGCGATACGTAACGCTGCCGCCTTTGCTCCATCAGGGCATACCAGACGAAGCTCTTCCAACTGGTATGCATTCCTACGCGCATGATATAGGAGTCCGTCGGGGAGAAGTCGGAACTCCCCGATTGGCACTCTTAGGCGCGGGATCTTTGGCACTTCTGACGGCACTCCTTTGAGGTACTGTTTCACTCGACCCCAATCAGGGTGTGCATCCTGATCCTTTCGGATCTCAACCTGGTTCCAAGTGATGGTACCCTCATCAGTATTTGTGCATGAGTTCCCTCGGCCACCCGTGGTTACGGCCGAAACTATGAAGTCATCTATAGGGTGGTCAGCCCCCCGTATCCGATAGAGTGCGTCCGCAACAATGTTCAGTCTCCCGGGTATGTAATCGACCTGGATGTCGAAGTCGGCGATGGCCATTTGCCACCGGAGTATCCGAGTGTTCGTGCCCTTAACAGTGAAGAGCCAGACCAATGGCCTGTGATCACTCACCAACCGGACAGGGTAGCCCATGATTAGTGGGCGGTTAACCGTGAGACCGTACACTGCCGCTAATGCTTCTCTCTCCACGGTGCTATACCGTCTCTCATGCGTGTTCAGCGTGCGGCTGAAGTACGAGGGTGGGCGTCTCTCACGTCCTTCGCCCTCCTGCTGAAGCACGCCCCCGATAGCCGAGGCACTAGCGTCGGTGGTGAGTAAGAACGGTTTTGTAAAGTCGGGGTATGGAAGGACCACCGTTGAATACAAATGATGTTTGAGGGACTCAAACGCATGCAACTGAGGAGGTGTCCACGTACCAAGCACACAATTGTTGTGCTTCCCTGCGACGTCACCCTTTGTCATATCTACCAGGGGCAACGAAATGGCCGCGAAGTGTGGAATAAACTTGCGGTAGTATCCCGCCAATCCCAAAAAGGAAAGCAACTCTTTCCGACGCGTCGGCCGGGGGAAAGTTTTGATGGCTTGGACTTTCTCTGGCTGGGGCTTTATCCCTTCCTGGGATATTACATGACCCAGGTACGCGACCTCCTTCTGGAAGAAATGACATTTCTCCAGCCTCAATGAGAGGTTTGCCTCCTGCAACCTCCTAAGGACATCCTCAAGATTCTTGAGGTGGTCGTCCCAAGATGTCCCCAGCACAATGATGTCGTCCATGTACACCATCGCACTAACCCCCAGGAGCCCCGACAACACCTGATTCATCACCCTTTGGAAACAGGATGGAGCGTCTTTTAACCCAAAGAGGAGAGACGTGAACTCGTAATGCCCTTCGGGAGTCGAGAATGCCGTTTTCTCGCAGCTGCTTTCCATCAGTGGGATCTGGAGATAGCCCTGCTTTAAGTCAAGCAGAGAGAAGATGACGCTGGAGCCGAGACTGCGCAGCATGGAATCTATATGGGGAAGAGGGAACCTATCATGAACCACGTGTCTATTTAGAGCACGAAAATGAAGACAAAGACGAAGGGTTTTATCCTTCTTCACAACCGGAACAATAGGAGCATTGTAAGGAGAACGAGATGGGCGAATGATCCCCTTACTGAGCATATCCCCAATGAGGTCTCTAATCTCACCTCTATACTTCTGAGGAAAGGGATAAGATTTGCGGTAGACTGGCGGTCCAAATGTCCGAATCTCGTGTAGGAAGTGAGGCGTTACGGTAAGTGGATCCCCCGGTAAGGCAAAAACATCGGCATATTTGACCACTAAAGAGGTCAGAGCCATACTTTCCCTGCCATGCCTATTAGGGAAAATTTTCCCTACTTCCAACCGTAACCTGTGTTCGCGAGAGCCATCCACTACGTTAGACGCCTGGACCTTTCCCACCGAGACGTTAGTTCCACCGTCTATCAGCGCAATCTCCCCTAAGAGGGAAATGTCTCCGACCACCTGGTCTTTACGAATCTCATGGGTGTCCGGGCCCAAGTTCAGGAATGGAACTTTACACCATGCCTTGCCGTCTTCCATCCTGATCAGCTCTACTACTCCCTGGCCTAGCAGGCTGGCGCCTTCGGCATATGGGCGTGCTGTAAACAGGGTCGAGAAAGCCTGACCTGCGGGAGCGAGCTCGTTTGCCCTCTCGAGCATCAATCCTACGGTTCCTCCTGAGAACCCAGGCACCCACTGATGTTCGATTGACTTAACCGGGAAAGTGGTGAGTGCTGAGCCGTCCCCGCAAGGATTACGGGAATATCCTTGCCCTTAGCTTGGAATGTTAAAGGACTGAACGTCAACGTCACTTTGTGCGCCGCGAGGAAATCAAACCCTAAGATAATTTTGGCCGGCAAACCTTCAGCAGGGATGATAAAGAAAGGATGGAACGAAAAACCAGCTAGATGAAAAGGAACATCTACCTTGGCAAGATTTGGCATCTTCGAACCGTCGGCCACTATGATTCTAGTGGTACCGACCTGGGAGCCTTCCATGGCGGTAGGCAAAATGCTCTTATGGATAAGAGACACCGCCGCTCCCGTGTCCAAGAGAGCACAAACAGACCGAGGAGCGAGTGGCTCTAACAAGGTAACTACGACCATGGCTAAGCTTCCACTCGGCGTACGGGAGCTAGCTAAATCGACGTGAACAATTTTCACTGCCGACTGCTGCTCGACCATCACCTTGGATTGTGGACACTCCTGCGCTGGCCGTTTTTTGACGAGCCACTCGCTGCGAGACCCCTCTGAGCCTCATGACCGACACTAAACTCAGTCTCCCTAATCCGCCCTGCACCCCCGCAAGACTTGCAACACGTGGTAGGTCGACCGCGTGTTCTATAATAACACACATCAGTTGCGTGTCCTGCTTTCTTGCAATGGGTGCAGTATGGACGCCACCTATTGCGATTTCCACGGCCCTTGGGACGCTTCCACGTGTTTCTTTGTCCCCCATGTCTGTGAGTCGAGTGCATGGCTTCCTCGTGAGGCCGCGTCGCGATCTCTCGCTCATGGCGAGGGCGCACCTCCACCTCTTGCAAATAGCGAGAGGGTGTCTCTGACCCCCGCAGATTGCGAGGAGAGGAAGAGCCTGGGACTCTGTTTACAGTGGAAATGTTATGTGATTGTGAAGTTGAGTGGGAAAAGGCGTCCGTGGCCGGGTATTGGTGGGTCACGGCTGGTGCGGCCGGGTACAAAGCCATGGGTGAATCTGCACCGCCTGCGTATACCGTCTTGACGGAACAGCTATGCCGAAGGGCATAGTCAATGGCCGCATGGAGAATAGCAACGATGGACGCTTGCTGGTCCTGGGAGAGGGTGGTGGCGAACTGAGAAGGCATAGCCCGTTTAATGCGGGTTACCGCAATAAAATTAGCCAACTCATCGCGCTCTGGAAGGTACACCGTGTAGGCCGAGACCATGTCGGCCAGACATAGCGCGAAAGAAGTTAGCGTCTCAGCTGGATGCATCGTAGCCTCCGCTAAGCGATCAGCTATAGCGTCAGCCGACGCGGGCGCGTAGAAAAAGGTGCGGAACGCTAGTTTGAACGCGTTCCAATCACCGGGATGCCTGCTTTTGGCTAAGCGAGCGGCAATCGCGGCATCACCGGCAGTTTTCTGCTGAGTGACGGCTATTTTATCAGCCTCCGGGATCTCGGAGGACCACCTTTCATCTAACAGGGCGAGCCATGATTGCGCGTCCGTGCAAGCAGGCAGATTGGTAGTGGGATGATGGTTGATCCCAGAGGAAATAAATATTGGGACATCTGCAGTTGCCTGCAGCGCCCTTGCCTGGTGGCTGACGGGTACGCTAGTACGCCGCGACATGGCAATTAATAACCGGCCTAGCTCTAGCTAGCACTCCTGTGTGTTCACTGAGTATTTGGAGAGTGTGGACTTTGGAATGTGTATGTATGTTCACTGAGTAATAGGAATGGGTACGTGTACACGAGTTAGTCAAACTCTAACCACCGCTTGCCACCACTATGGTAAGTGTCCGAATGGTTAGGCTATTGACTAAAACACATAGAATGTGTTGGCTCTTTTATTATGTAGCACAGAATATGAATGTGTTGCGGAGGCTGAATGGGGAAGAGAACTATCGGCAACAAATGAATACCACACTTACTCTTGTGTCCTGTAACAGCACCTGCTTGCGTATTCGTCCGTCTACTAGCGTAGTCAGAGAGAATCTCTTTTGTCTGGCCGCGGCCTAGCCGCTTCAAGCGTCTGCCTAGCACGTCTACCAATCAGCTGCTAGCATCTGGGTCACGTGATGACGCGCCGCACATTAAAAGTAATTCTAGGTCGCGTCCCACGCTCACCTAACGCGGGGATGCTACGAGCACACGTGACCTAGCGTGACGCTTAACAAAATAGTAACACCACTCTCGGTGTTGCCTTTACTCATGCCACACTTCCACCTGCTCCTGCTGCTCCTACTCCTCCTTCGAAGAATTCCTCCTCGCTTTCGAAGCCGTCCAACCAGCTGCTGGTTGCCATGGAATAAAAAGGGGCACAAAGACTATAGGCGACCAAAAATTGGTATACCAAGACTTATGCCCGTGAGGCTAAACCTAGATACGATGTCAACTGCCCACTCCCAAATATGTGTATATATATATATATTATATATATATATATATATATATATATATATATATATATATATATATATATGTGTGTGTGTGTGTGTGTGTGTGTGTGTGTGTGTGTGTGCGTGTGTGTGTGTGTGTGTGTCTGTAATTATGGACGTATGTAAGTATATGTATATATATATATATATATATATATGAATTTATATATATATATATATATATATATATATATGTATATATATATGATGAATGGTTTAGACAGATGAAAGACTGGGTGGAGGAAGAATAAGCGAAGATGGGCTGGAACTTTTTATTGTTTTATACGTTTCGACCGACTCGGTCTTCTTCATTAAGCTGTCTACAAACAGTTTGGAACACACATTTATACATCCGAGGATGGGAACATGGACAGGTCACCCCGCTGGCTGTCTGGGGATTCCCTTTTCCGTATCATGCATACGTTTCCCAATTGTATTTATAATTATTTATAATTGGGAAAAGTATGCATGATACGGGAAAGGGAATCCCCAGACAGCCAGCGGGGTGACCTATCCATGTTCCCATCCTCGGATGTATAAATGTGTGTTCCAAACTGTTTTTAGACAGCTTACTGAAGAAGACTGAGTCGGTCGAAACGTATAAGCAATAAAAAGTTCCAGCCCATCTTCGCTTATTCTTCTTCCATCCAGTCTCTCATATATACATATATATATATATATATATATATATATATATATAAATATATATATACATATATATATACATACATATGTGTGTGTGTGTGTGTGTGTGTGTGTGTAATTATGGACGTAAGTATATGTATATATACATGTATACATATTATATATATATATATATATATATATACACACATATATATGTATGTATATGTATATATATATGTATATATATGTATATATACATATATATATGTTGCATATATGTATGTGTATATATATATACATATATATGTATACATATATTGTGTATATATATAATATATATGTTGCATATATGTATATATATATATATATATATATATATATATACATATATATATAAACTTTTTATCCCACAGTCGGAAAAAGAAGACACTAATGTTGAATGTTCTGTATATTTCGATCACTCACTGTGACCCTCTTCAGCAGAATGAATACATAGTGGAAGGCATATGCTTATATACAAAGGTGTGAGGTGGGAGAAGGAACAAGCTCAGGTAACGTGACCGGTGCTCCGCAGGTCGCCTGGCGTTTTGTGACCTTGGAGTATATGAGGTAGCACTTGGCTGACTGCTGAGG
>NC_134782.1:1977500-1982500 GCF_046742065.1 Oratosquilla oratoria
TCTTGTCATCTGGGGGGTGTTCTACGTCCCTCGTCCGGCAGAAACGGGTAACCTGTAAAAGGCAACAGCAGCAGAATATTGTCCCAGATTAGGGGGGGGGGTTGCTGTTATGCAACCGAGGTAGGTTGTTAAGGAAGTATATTGATATTGTCACAAATGGGGAATATGAGCACAACTGAAAAGGGAAAGAAAAAAAAATGTGGACATGACAAGTTCCAACTTACGTGTATGTCGTACACGGAGAGATCACATGGCTGTGTCTAATCCATTGTCTTCCCGTCAACCTGGTGCGTGTGCATGCAAGTGCTGGTTCATCCTGTCGACGCGCTGCGGAGCTCCAACCGCTCCATGCCACAAGGGGTTTAGCTGCCTGCTACAGACTTATGCTTTGCAGAGCTGTAAAAATGAGCAGCGGCAGAAACTTTGCACAGAAGAGGGGGGGGGGGTTACGAGTGGATCACACTCCTAAGGACTATTTACATACAACAACATTATTATCATGAAATATTTCAGACACTAGGGGAAATAATGCCATGACAGAAAGCTAATATGTACCTGATCGCTGCCAAATGACGGCAGGTGCGAAGAGAAAGTCTCTACTCTGATGGTAGGTTGAAATCCTTCTCACGAGTAGTGTCACTCGGAGGGGTCAGACTAGCTACTCAGGATTAGTGCAACCATCACTATCCTGTAGTAGGTCTGTAACCTCTTGCTCATGTGTGGGGAAAGCGCGTCGTACGTTCTTATTCTCACACACAGAGAGATTGCCCTCGAGTTTGATCCGGTCCGTGTGGACACAGAACTCACGTCCCGACCTTATATGTTTGATGGCCTAAATGACATCGCTCACTCGTTTAAGTATTCTATAGGGGCCCTGGTACAATGGCTGAAGTTTCTTTGACACCCCCTGTCTAGGTTTGGTGGTTACGTACACTCTGTCTCCAAGGGCGAGCTGCTTTACTCTAGCCCTGAGCCGTTTCGTGTGCCTGTCAATAGTGGCAGCCTCTATGAACTTTTGGCACCTGTCGAAACATGCATTTGCTAACGCCATTGTCTCGGCTGCTAAGTTTTCGGCGTTGTACCAAGGGGCACTTGGCCTGGTGAACTCAGTTATAGGTAGGACAGGGTCTCTGTGAAAAAGGAGGAAATGAGGGGAATCTCTAAGGACTCTATGGTACGCGGAATTGTACACCAACACCGCCAGAGGAAGCATGTGGTCCCAGCCGGTTTGATTATCCTGAACTAGGGACCGTAAGATCTTTATAATTGTACCATCGGAAGGCAATGGGCAATACGTAACGCTGCCGCCTTTGCTCCATCAGGGCATACCAGGCGAAGCTCTTCCAACTGGTATGCATTCCTACGCGCATGATATAGGAGTCCGTCGGGGAGGAGTCGGATCTCCCCGATTGGCACTCTTAGGCGCGGGATCTTTGGCACTTCTGACGTCACTCCTTTGAGGTACTGTTTCACTCGACCCCAATCAGGGTGTGCATCCTGATCCTTTCGTATCTCAATCTGGTTTCAAGTGATGGTATCATCATCAGTATTTGTGCATGAGTTCCCTCGGCCACCCGTGGTTACGGCCGAAACTATGAAGTCATCTATAGGGTGGTCAGCCCCCCGTATCCGAGAGAGTGCGTCCGCAACAATGTTCAGTCTCCCGGGTATGTAATCGACCTGGATGTCGAAGTCGGCGATGGCCATTTGCCACCGGAGTATCCGAGTGTTCGTGCCCTTAACAGTGAAGAGCCAGACCAATGGCCTGTGATCACTCACCAACCGGACAGGGTAGCCCATGATTAGTGAACGGTTAACCGTGAGACCGTACACTGCCGCTAACGCTTCTCTCTCCACGGTGCTATACCGTCTCTCATGCGTGTTCAGCGTGCGACTGAAGTACGAGAGTGGGCGTCTCGCACCTCCTTCGCCCTCCTGCTGAAGCACGCCCCCGATAGCCGAGGCACTAGCGTCGGTGGTGAGAAAGAACGGTTTTGTAAAGTCGGGGTATGGAAGGACCACCGTTGATGACAAATGATGTTTGAGGGACTCAAACGCATGCAACTGAGGAGGTGTCCACGTACCAAGCACACGATTGTTGTGCTTCCCTGCGACGTCACCCTTTGTCATATCTACCAGGGGCAACGAAATGGCCGCGAAGTGTGGAATAAACTTGCGGTAGTATCCCGCCAATCCCAAAAAGGAAAGCAACTCTTTCCGACGCGTTGGCCGGGGGAAAGTTTTGATGGCTTGGACTTTCTCTGGCTGGGGCTTTATCCCTTCCTGGGATATTACATGACCCAGGTACGCGACCTCCTTCTAGAAGAAATGACATTTCTCCAGCCTCAATGAGAGGTTTGCCTCCTGCAACCTCCTAAGGACATCCTCAAGATTCTTGAGGTGGTCGTCCCAAGATGTCCCCAGCACAATGATGTCGTCCATGTACACCATCGCACTAACCCCCAGGAGCCCCGACAACACCTGATTCATCACCCTTTGGAAACAGGATGGAGCGTCTTTTAACCCAAAGGGGAGAGACGTGAACTCGTAATGCCCTTCGGGAGTCGAGAATGCCGTTTTCTCGCAGCTGCTTTCCATCAGTGGGATCTGGAGATAGCCCTGCTTTAAGTCAAGCAGAGAGAAGATGACGCTGGAGCCGAGACTGCGCAGCATGGAATCTATATGGGGAAGAGGGAACCTATCATGAACCACGTGTCTATTTAGAGCACGAAAATGAAGACAAAGACGAAGGGTTTTATCCCTCTTCACAACCGGAACAATAGGAGCATTGTAAGGAGAACGAGATGGGCGAATGATCCCCTTACTGAGCATATCCCTAATGAGGTCTCTAATCTCACCTCTATACTTCTGAGGAAAGGGATAAGATTTGCGGTAGACTGGCGGTCCAAATGTCCGAATCTCGTGTAGGAAGTGAGGCGTCACGGTAAGTGGATCCCCCGATAAGGCAAAAACATCGGCATATTTGACCACTAAAGAGGTCAGAGCCATACTTTCCCTGCCATGCCTATTAGGGAAAATTTTCCCTACTTCCAACCGTAACCTGTGTTCGCGAGAGCCATCCACTACGTTAGACGCCTGGACCATTCCCACCGAGACGTTAGTTCCACCGTCTATCAGCGCAATCTCCCCTAAGAGGGAAATGTCTCCGACCACCTGGTCTTTACGAATCTCATGGGTGTCCGGGCCCAAGTTCAGGAATGGAACTTTACACCATGCCTTGCCATCTTCCATCCTGATCAGCTCTACTACTCCCTGGCCTAGCAGGCTGGCGCCTTCGGCATATGGGCGTGCTGTAAACAGCGCCGAGAAAGCCTGCCCTGCGGGAGCGAGCTCGTTTGCCCTCTCGAGCATCAATCCTACGGTTCCTCCTGAGAACCCAGGCACCCACTGATGTTCGACTGACTTAACTGGGAAAGTGGGAGTTTCACTTTCCCGCTGGAAACTATGACGCTCCTCGCACACGGCGATGAATGGCGGTGAGTGCTGAGCCGTCCCCGCAAGGATTACGGGAATATCCTTGCCCTTAACTTGGAATGTTAAAGGACTGAACATCAACGTCACTTTGTGCGCCGCGAGGAAATCAAACCCTAAGATAATTTTGGCCGGCAAACCTTCAGCAGGGATGATAAAGAAAGGACGGTGGAACGAAAAACGAGCTAGATCAAAAGGAACATCTACCTTGCCAAGATTTGGCATCTCCGAACCGTCGGCCACTATGATTCTAGTGGTACCGACCTGGGAGCCTTCCATGGCGGTAGGCAAAATGCTCTTATGGATAAGAGACACCGCCGCTCCCGTGTCCAAGAGAGCACAAACAGACCGACGAGCGAGTGGCTCTAACAAGGTAACTACGACCATGGCTAAGCTTCCACTCGGCGTACAGGAGCTAGCTAAATCGACGTGAACAATTTTCACTGCCGACTAGCGCTCAACCATCACCTTGGATTGTGGACACTCCTGCGCTGGCTTTTTTTTGACGAGCCACTCGCTGCGAGACCCCTCTGAGCCTCATGACCGACACTAAACTCAGTCTCCCTAATCCGCCCTGCACCCCCGCAAGACTTGCAACACGTGGTAGGTCGACCGCGTGTTCTATAATAACACACATCAGTCGCGTGTCCTGCTTTCTTGCAATGGGTGCAGTATGGACGCCACCTATTGCGATTACCACGGCCCCGGGGACGCTTCCACGTGTTCCTTTGTCCCCCATGTCTGTGAGTCGAGTGCATGGCTTCCTCGTGAGGCCGCGTTGCGATCTCTCGCTCATGGCGAGGGCGCACCTCCACCTCTTGTAAATAGCGAGAGGGTGTCTCTGACCCCCGCATATTGCGAGGAGAGGAAGAGCCTGGGACTCTGTGTACAGTGGAAATATTATGTGATTGTGAAGTTGAGTGGGAAAAGGCGTCCGTGGCCGGGTATTGGTGGGTCACGGCTGGTGCGGCCGGGTACAAGCCACCCTCTCGTTATTTGCAAGAGGTGGAGGTGCGCCCTCGCCATGAGCGAGAGATCGCAACGCGGCCTCACGAGGAAGCCATGCACTCGACTCACAGACATGGGGGACAAAGGAACACGTGGAAGCGTCCCCGGGGCCGTGGTAATCGCAATAGGTGGCGTCCATACTGCACCCATTGCAAGAAAGCAGGACACGCGACTGATGTGTGTTATTATAGAACACGCGGTCGACCTACCACGTGTTGCAAGTCTTGCGGGGGTGCAGGGCGGATTAGGGAGACTGAGTTTAGTGTCGGTCATGAGGCTCACCTAACGCGGGGATGCTACGAGCACACGTGACTTAGCGTGACGCTTAACAAAATAGTAACGCCACTCTCGGCGTTGCCTTTACTCATGCCACACTTCCACCTGCTCCTGCTGCTCCTACTCCTCCTTCTCCTCCTTCGAAGAACTCCTCGCTTTCGAAGCCGTCCAACCAGCTGCTGGTTGCCATGGAATAAAAAAGGGCACAAAGACTATAGGCGACC
>NC_134782.1:1990000-2000000 GCF_046742065.1 Oratosquilla oratoria
CCCTTCCTCCCCCTCCTCCTCCTCCTCCTCCTCCTCCTCCTCCTCCTCCTCCTCCTCCCCCTCTTCTTCGTCCTTCTCCTTCACCGCCCATTCCTCTTCCTCTTCTTTTAATTCTTCTACTTCCGCTTCCCTTCCTCCTCTTCCTCTTCTCCCCCTTCCTTCTTTCTCTTTGTCCAACCTTTCCACCCCTTCTTCCCTCCTTCATCAATCTTTTTAATATACAAGTGATGCCTTTCAATTCTCTATTTTCCCTCTTCAACGATTGTTGCTCCCACACACTTTTTTTTTGTATGACTCTTTTCCTGCCTCCCCCTCTCCTACCACCCCCTCTAGAGAGCCCCCCTCGCCAGGCACACGCGAAACCTAACCTACGTCAATCTGTTGTGTCTTACTTCCAGCTTCCTTGTTTCATATCTGTTATCACATTTTCTTCTTCTTCTTCTGGAACCAAATTCCGGAAAGACCTACCTTCCCTTGACGTCACCATTACGTCATAGTTTGCCTTGGATATACCCTTCTTGGACCCAGAAGAGGATGTGGTTGCTTGCATTAACGTCACGGATGGCGCAAGTCACTCTTCTCAGATATTCTTCCTTATAATGTTTAAGGAGACGGGGCCTCATATTTGGATGGGAAAAAAAGTGGTAGGAAAACACGGGTTCTTGTATCAGAAGCGTTTATGTAATCTGAAATTCAACCACAAGTCTTCTTCAAAGTCATCTTCAGAGAAATCAGAGACTTCGACCAGAAGTCTTCTGTATCTTCAAACTCTTCTTCAGACGTCTGACGTTCTGAGTATGAGTTTTCTTCAGTGCTCTTCACAGTCTTTTTCAGAGACATCTGACGTTTTGAACGCAAGCCTTCTTCAGTCTTTTTCAAATTCTTCTTCAGAGAAATCAGAGCCTTCCTCCACAAATCTTCACGTGAGAGCTAATGTTGTCTGACATTCCTTACACAATCCATGTTCTCCTTGTACCACCTTGTCACCTCAACTATTTCGCTTCTCAAAATAACTTCACGATGTCGTAAGTTACGACCTACGTCATGAATATGGAATCAGGTGTTCTCCGTTTATTTCAGGAGGGATTCCCCTCGGCTGAATAAAATCGCATGACGGCAGGTAGAAGGAAGATCATGCCTAGAGTTAGGCATTGCGTATCACGGTAGCCTGACATATTTGTAGTTTTTATTTATTCATTTATTTATTTATTTATTCATTCATTTATTCATTTATTCATTTATCATTTATCTATTTATCATTATCCTTTGAGTGCCACAGAAAAGAACAAAATCGCCCGGTGGTAACCTTAATAAATAGAAGAGGACCACCCGGTAAGGAAGGGGTTAATCGAGGTAAGGGTTAACCCTTTCCCTAATTAAGCAGGGCCACGGAGATGAACAGAAGAGTATGGTGGCAACCAGAATCAAAGGGAAAGTATCACCCAGTAAGGAAGAGGTTCAAGTTAAGATGATTTTTATGACCGTCGCACATAGGACTCGAACCTACCGCTCTGACGCCAAGAGGCTCCTGAGGCAGTGCCTTAACCCACCCTGCCACTGATGGTTAAAACTCTCTGAACTCGGAATGCTACTGGTTCCCGGGATTAGGAAAAACCACTGCCTGCGACCCCTATTTCCCTTTTCACCAGAGAGCCAACCACACTCGTAGCATGGGGTAAGGACCGGAACGAATCACTTTCACGCTTTCGCCATCAGTCAGATTGATGTCGCTGTTCACTAGCGAATTTCTCATAAAGTTCACGTAAACTTGCACAGTTTTATCTAACTCTGTTATGGATCATCGGTCGCCACTCTTCCTTGCAGCTCTGCAAAACTCCATTTTTTCACATCATTTCCTCCACCACCTCCCCCATCCATCACTTTCCGCCCTCCATCTTCCGTACTCCACCATCTACTTTCCACTTTCCATCATTCATTTTCCACTGTGCACTCTTCAACATCTACACTCCACCCTCCACCCACCACACTCCACATTCCATCCACCATCATTCGCTCTCATCCCTCCACCCTTTACCTTCCACCTCCCATCATTCACTCTCAACCCTCCACCTTCTACCCACCCTCCACTATCCAACCTCCACTCTCCACTTTCCACCTTCCACTTTAGTCTTCCATCTGCTACCTTCCACCCTCCATCCATGCTGTCCATTCTCCACTTCCACCCTCCAATCTCCACCTTCCATCTCTTATGTCCACCGTTTCATATTATTTTTTTTCCCAGCCCCTCTCTTCCCCTCTATGCTTGTGCGGGTGCCTACATGGTCCAGCAGTCACCGTTTAGCGACTCCCCACGTCCCGTTTTCTATGCAATACACATTGGACGCCTAGTCCCTCTTGTTCCTCTTCTTCCCCGTCGTCTGTATCCTCCTTCAGGTATCCCACTCCCTCCAAGTGAAGGGCTAGGTCCCCCCCCCCCCGGCTTCTACCTCGTCAGGTGTGTTGTCTTCCACCTCTCAGATTTTTCTCTTCTCTCCTGTCCTCACCTGTTCTTCGCGTTCATTTTACATGTTCTTCAACAGTTCGTCTTCTTACGGGACACGCGGTTTTAGAGTTTTTGCTACCGACGGGGTACCAAGGAAGTGAATGAAACATGACGGGATCCAGAGCAAAAGGAAGGAAGGAGTTCAGCGAGAGAGGGTGCAAACTTTTCGGTACGGAGGACTGCCAACTAGATAGAAAAGGCAAGTGCCACACAATACGGAACGGCTCTAGCTTCAGTTGTTCTTGACTGTTTAATGGTGTTTCCGCTTGATGATTCTTTTATTTTGCTGTGTCTTCTCAGTTTCTATTCGTTTATTTTCTTTTTTCGCGCGTGTGAGCTAATGGCGTCATCGGAGGCGTGCTGGTCTCGCATTCAGGTAGTTGTGGGTTCGAGTTTTCATTCGTGTCTCTCTGGTTCTCAGCAGTGACTGTCACCTGCCCCAACACTCCCCAAAGCGCCTAATAGGGTAAAGGTGGCGGCTTCGGCCGCAGCTACTCAGCGCCTCTGCCGTAGACTCCTCACCTTCACCTCTTTTCGCAGTTGACCATGTCGGTGTTCGATGATTTCCTACCGTCATCCAGCTTTGGTTCAAATAATCATATTTTTGTTTTTGTTTTTTGTAATTGTCAGTTTATCTTCTGTTGCATTCCGTCATTTCGAGTATCATTCCTTTGCAGCCTTTGGGTCTTTCTTCTTCATTCCTTCAACTATTTCACCCTTTCTCTTGCATTCCCCTCTTCTTCTTCTCCCCTCTCTCGTCCGCTCATTTCTTTTCCGATTCCTGGTCGCCTTCATTTTTTTTCTCGATTCCATTTCATCCTCCCCCTATTCTTCACTGTATACTTTATCAAACCTTTGAGTCTCCTCTCCCCCGTCTTCCATTATTCCACCCTTCCTTCTCCCCTCTCTCTACTCCCTTTCGTTGCACGCCAGCCTTCCTCTCCCCTCTTGCTCCCTTCCCTTTATTTTTGCTCTTTACTTCTCCCCTCCCCTCCTCTTCTCTCTTCCTCTTCTCTCTTCCCTCCCCTTCTTCCTCTGTCTGTCCTTCGTCCTATGTTTTTCTTTCCTTTTATCTTTCCCCTCACTTCCCCCTCTTGTCACTTGCGTCTCTATATCCTCTCTGAGTTGCTTTCCTCACACTTCCTTCATTCTTTCCCCTCTTTTCTTCACGACTTTTATTGCTTGTTCTTTCTTCTTTCACCTCTCTTTTGGTGATCAAGTAAGTGTATGTTTTATTTATTTCTATTTTTGCCTTAGTCTTTCTGTATTATTTTTGTCTAATGGTGTCCCATCTTCTTTATAATTTTGCCTGTTGATCAAGCTATCGTTTTCTTACTCCACAGGAATTAATTTGTTCGAGCTCATTTCCCCCTCTTTCTGAAAGATTGTGTGTGTGTGTGTGTGTGTGTGTGTGTGTGTGTGTGTGTGTGTGTGTGTGTGTGTGTGTGTGTGTGTGTGTGTGTGTGTGTGTGTGTGTGTGTGTGTCCTCTCTCTCTCTCTCTCTCTCTCTCTCTCTCTCTCTCTCTCTCTCTCTCTCTCTCTCTCTCTCTCTCTCTCTCTCTCTCTCTCTCTCTCTCTCTCTCTCTCTCACTTTCTCTCCCTCTCTTCTGCCCTCTTTCACTTCCTCTCACCCTCCCTTCTTCCGCCCCTCTCCTTCACACACACACACACACACACACACACACACACACACACACACACACACACACACACACACACACACACACACACACACACACACACACACACACACACACACACACACACACACACACACACACACACACACACACTCATTCACTCACTCCTTGACTCACTTGTTCACTTTTACTATCATTCTTAATCTCACTCTCATTTTCACTCGCTGGTCCATTGACCAAGTCTCTCCCCTAACCCAAAGTCATTTGTATATATTTGATTGGTACGAATATTAATTATGTTGATATTAATTATTATCAATATGTCGTTCTTCAATTCAAGAGTTCATCTATTAACCTCTTCGATAATGTGACTCACTTTTGATAATCAATAATAACTGTTAACTCACATTTCGCTGACTTATAATCCGCAATTCCACAGCAACTGGCAACGGTCTTTGGGGCATTCCGATGATCTCTTTAGGAAGAAACGTCGGACTGTTGTCTGTTTTATGTTAGATTGGGTTTGTTTATGTGCTAAGTTTGTTAGGCGAGATGCTCTTAGTCTTACAACATTATCTACAAACCCCTAACTTGAAAATGGACTTACACAACACATATGACAGTGTAAGAACGTCTTTTAGGACCGCCACAAGTAGTCCCTTGATAAACCTGATTGGAGAGAGAGAGAGAGAGAGAGAGAGAGAGAGAGAGAGAGAGAGAGAGAGAGAGAGAGAGAGAGAGAGAGAGAAAGGAGGGGGAAGGAGGGAAGAGAGGGAGATAGGAGAGGGTTTAGAATAAGATTATTTAGAATGGAAACAAAGGCTTAAAAATATATCTAAGTAAAAGTGTTGTATTAGTAAACAGCGTTGAAGTAGTTGGCTCTGTCCACGGATGATGTGAAAGAACATATGGCGGTAGAATCGAGGAAATCAGTCGTAACACCATTAATAACACCACCACAACCCCTACAACCACCCCTTTCTTCACCACAATTTATATGACCATCCTCACCAACTACCACCACCCTCTACCAAGAAAACCTACCACCTGCATACACACACAACTAACATCACTACCTGCCACCACAATCCATCACCCATCACCATCTACCACCAACTGTCACTACCCACCATTGCCAACACCACCGCCACCATTACATGCGTTCACCACCACCGCCACCACCAGCACCACCATCAGCGCCCCTACTACCACCACCAACACCACCAAAACACCTCATTACCATCACGGTATCCAGCATTAAATGCGTGCCGTAATTGTTGTCAGACAATACAATGTTGGAATTTCTTTCAGTATCCTTTCTTTCCTGCCTCTCGCCCCCCCCCCTCCCCTCTGTATTTTCTCCACCCTTCCAGTATGCAATACCAAGGTCTCCTTAGTTACTCACGTTTCTTGATGACACCGAATCAGCTGGAGCGACCAACCACACTTACTGAACACAGGCAACCCTCCTTCCCTCCACCTCCACTCCCTCCCTCCCTCCCTCCCTCCCTCCCTCCCTTCGTCCCTTCGTCCCTCGCCACCCGCCCCCACACTGCTCTTCTCCACCAGCATTAATCTTAGCACCCCCAACATGACTGCATCAACACACACTCCACGCCCCTACGCCCCTCCTCCCACCCTCCACGACGTAGATACTCCAACAGTGTTTCCGCTATATTTCTCCATCTTTTGTGTATTTACCCCTTCTTCAACATATCCTCTTATGACTCGCTGTTTTACTGCCATAATACGCAGCCAGTTCACTTACCACCATCATCACCACCATCATCACCACCACGACAACCACCACCACCACCGTGACATTTACCTCCACCATCAACCCCCACCCATACATCCACCTTCACCTAAACCCTTACTTCCAACCACAAATCTTTACCACCACTTCCACCTCTGCCACCCACACCTTCACCTACACCTCCAAACTCTCCACCATCACCATCACCATCACCATCACCACCACCACGACCACCACCATCACCATCACCACCACCACCACCATCACCACCACGACGACCACCACCATCACCACCATCACCACCACGACCACCACCACCACCATCATTACCACCACGACCAAAACCACCATTACCACCACCACTACCACCACCACCACTATCACCACCACGACGACCACCACCATCACCACGACGACGACCACCACCACCACCACCACCACCACCACCACCACCACCACCACCACCACCACCACCACCACCACCACCACCACCACCACCACCACCATATGTCCGTGTCCTCATCTACCCCGACATCTCCATCATTATCGCTCCCCTCACCTCCCCCCACCCCCCGTCTTCTCCCCGAACCTCTCCAGAGTAAGCTGCTGTTTCCCACTTTCCTCTCTCCCTCTCCCTTCCTTCCTCTCGCTTCCCTTCTCCTCCTCTTCCTCTTCCATTCCTCCTCCCCCCTCCTTCACTACCTTCTCCCCTCTTCTACCTTCTCTTCCTCTTCCTCCTCCTCCTCCTCTTCCTCCTCCTTATTTTCTTCTTCCTTTTCCTCCTTTTCCTCCTTCCTTCCTTTCTTTTACAGCCTCCTCCTTCTTCTCTTACGTCTCCTATTCCTATTCGTCCTCCTCTTTCTGCTATTCCTCCTCTTCCTCCTCCCTCTCGTTCTCCTGCTTCTTCTTTCTTTTCCTTCTCCTCCTTTTCCCTTTTCTTTCAACTTCTCCCTACGCTGTCTCTCTCCCACTTTCTTCTCCTTCTACCTCGTTCTTCGACCGCATTCCTCCTTTAAACCCTCATCTCCTCCTCCTCTCCCCCTCTCCTCCTCCTCCTCCCTTGTCCTCCACTTCACACTCCTTTACCGTCCACTCCAGATATTTTTCCAGTCCCCTCCTTTTCAGGCCCATATCCCACTCGACTTTCCTCCCCTCCTTTACTATTTCCCTCCTTTCCTCCCTCCCTCCCTTCCTACCTCCTTTCCTACCTCCCTACCTCCCTCCTTCCCTACCTCCCTCCCTTCCTCCTTCCCTACCTCCCTCCTTCCCTACCTCCCTCCCTCCCTACCTCCTCTCCTCCCTCCCTCCTTCCCTATCTCCCTCCCTCCCTCCTTCCCTCCCTCCTTCCCTACCTCCCTCCTTCCCTACCTCCCTCCCTCTCTCCCTCCCTACCTCCTTTCCTCCCTCCCTTCCTCCCTCTCTTCCTTCTTCCCCTCCCGTTCCCTTTTTCTTCTGCACTTGGCGCTTTCTCCTTTCTCTTACACGTTTTCGTTGTCCCCTATGGACCAAAACCTTATTTTCTTCTAGGTGTCTTTTTGTTTCGTTCGGCTTTTCTTTTTCGTTCGTGGGCCCTATTTTTCGCACCGTCTATGTGGTCATCCTCCGGAGTACGATTTATTTATTTATTTATTTATTTATTTTTTCTTTTCGAATGATGGTCTTACCTGACGATTCCATTCTGTTGAAGGTTTTAGTCAATCAAGATAAGATTTGTTTCCATTGTGCCCACTTTCAGCTGAATAAAATCGTCTGGTATCGGCCATAATAAAATATGCAAATGTTTGCCATCCTCGAAAAGGAGATATTTCTTAAGAGAAGGAATTTCTCTCAGCTAACCTAAGCGAATATTGTTATGAAGCCTAACGAAAGGATTAATCGATAAAGGCTTAAGTTACACTTAACCCTTTCTATGCGGGAGGGGATGGGATTCTTTCAACTGAATAAAATCGCCTGAAGGGTTTAAATGCATTTTCTTTTGCTTCGGGTGTCAACGGACCCTAACGTCCCCCTTCCCCCTTCCTCCACTTCCTATTTCCTTTGATTCCTTTCCTCTTCTATTTCCTTTCTGCTTTCTCTTGTTCCTTCGTCCCCTCGTCATCTTTCTTTACCATTTACTTTCCACCTCCTCCTCTTCCTCCCTCTCCTCCTCCTCCTCCTCCTCCTCCTCTCCTCTCCTCTCCTCCTCCTTCCCTGCTTCCTCCTTCTCACAGTTCCTTTCTTCTTTTTTGGGGATTTTTGTTTTGTTCTTATCAATCCGTCTTACACTCCTCCAGCTCCTTTTCTTCTGTTTCTATATTTTTCTTTCTTTCTTTTTTACCGTGTAGCTCATTTCTTCAAATCCACCTCCTTGTCTTCCTTCATTTCCTCCTCTTCCTCCTACTTACCCTTTCTCTTCACACTTCCTCTCCTCTATTTACCCTCTCTCTTCACACTTCCTCTCCTCCTTCTCTTTTCTCCTTCTCCCTCTCCTTAATATCCTCTTCCTCTCTCTTCCTCACTATCCTTCACATTCCTACTCTTCGTCTTTGCCCTCCTCCTGGTTCTTCTTTGTTTTTTTCTTCCTCTCCTCTTTCATTTTCCTCTTCCTTCTTCTGCTTCTCCTTCTTTATTTCATCTTCCTCGTTTTCCTCCTCCTCCTCCTCCTCCTTTTATTCCTCCATCTCCTACTCATCTCCTTTTCCTCTTTCTCCTCTTCCTCCTCCTTCTCCTCTTCTTCTTTCTTCTCCTCCTACTCTTACTCCTCCTTCTCCTACTCCTCCTCCTCCTCGTCCTCCTCCTCCTCCTCCTATCTCTCCTCCTCTTCCATCTCCTCTTTCTCCTCCTTCTCTTCCTTCTCCTACTCCATCTTCTCCTCCTCTTCCCATTCATCCTTCTCTCTCTCGTCCTCTTCTTGTTCTTCCTTCTCTTCCTTCTCCTCCTCCTCCTCTTCCGTATCATTCTCAGCTTTCCTCTGCTATATTTCTTCCTCCGCTTTTCCATTTAAATACCTGACAATCCCTCTCGCCTGTCCATATCTCTCTCTCTCTCTCTCTCTCTCTCTCTCTCTCTCTCTCTCTCTCTCTCTCTCTCTCTCTCTCTCTCTCCTCTCTCTCTCTCCTCTCTCCCCTCTCTACTCTCTCTCCCCTCTACTCTCTCTCTCTCCTCTCTCCCCTCTCTCTCTCTTCCTCTCTCCTCTCTCTCTCTCTCTCCTCTCTCTATCTCTTTCTCTCTCTATCTCTCTCTCCCTCCCTCTCTCTCTCCCCCTCTCTCTCTCCTCTCTCTCCCCCTCTCTCTCTCCTCTCTCTCTCTCCTCTCTCTCTCTCCCTCCCTCTCTCCCTCCCTCTCTCTCTCTCTCTCTCTCTCTCTCTCTCTCTCTCTCTCTCTCTCTCTCTCTCTCTCTCTCTCTCTCTCTCTCCCCCTCTCCCTCTCTCCCCCTCTCTCTCTTTTTTTTTTCCTCGGTCTCTATTCCATCTTTTCCATTTCCTTCGTTCTTCTTCCCCTCTCCTCTCTCTTTTCCTGTTTTCTCATCTTTCTTTCCACTTCTGCTCTCCGTCTCCCCTCAATTCATTCTTCTCCCCTTCCCTCTCTGTTCCTCCCCTCCACTGCCCCATACTCTCTCTTTCTCACTGTCCTCCCCATCTCTCTTCTTTCTCCCTCACCCCCACCCTCCCCTCCCCTATCCGCTCCTCCCCTCCCTTTCCGCCCCTCTTCCCCTCCCATCTCTTTCCTTCCCCTCAGTTCCTCTCCCCTTATTTCTTTACTCCCATTCCTTCCCTTTCCCTGCCCATTCTCGCCTCCCATGCCCTCACCTTCCTTCTCATCCCTTCCCCTCTCTCCCCTCTCCCTTGCACTACCCTTCCCTGAGCTTCCCTTTTCTGACCTCCCACCCTATTCTCAAGCTTCCCCTTACCTTGCTTTCCCTTCCCATCTCTCTCCTTCTCGCCCCTCCCTTCCCCTCATTCCTTTCCCCTCGCCGCTCATCAATGCAGGGAGGAAAATAATCAAGAAAGGGGTATTTGGGGGAAATTGTTGTTCGGGTCTCCCTCTCTCTTCCTCCTCCTCCTCCTCCCTCCTCCTTCTTCCCTCTTCCCTTCCTTTCCCCTCTTCCGTTCCCCTTCCCCC
>NC_134782.1:2002500-2007500 GCF_046742065.1 Oratosquilla oratoria
CCACCGTAGTAGCAGCCGAGAACTCTACCAACTGTTTGTGTGTGTTTGCATGTATCCATATATGTATGTGTTCGTTCTCCTCTAGTCTATTAGCTTTAATATATCCACTCTCCCCACCTTCCTTTAGATTGAGGGCAGCTCTCTTCCTCCTCTTCCTCCTCCTCCTCCTCCTCCTCCTCCTCCTCCTCCTCTTCTTTCCTTCATCTCCTCTCCTCTCTCCCCTCGTTCTCGAGCAGCTTTCGTCGAAGTTGTGTCCTCTTCTCGCGAGCGCGGCGGCCTGCATGACCTTTTATCTTCCGCCCCCTCTCACGCTGACCTTTATCCCTTGCTCGTCTTCCTGTGAGATGGACTCTTTCACAGGGAACAGGGATGTGGGGCGGCCCTCGTCCCGCCCAATGATGGACTACTCTTTCTGGAACGGCCCTCTCCGGGCGTTACGGTCTTGTTCCTTTTAAGCCTTTCTGCCTCCCTGTGAAATGGTTGTATTTATATACGTATCTATACATACACACACATACACACACACACACACACACACACACACACACACACACACACACACACACACACACACACACACACACACACACACACACACACACACACACACACACACACACACACACACAAACATATATATATATATATATGTGTCTGTGTTTGTGTGTGTGTGTGTATAAAAGAGTGAAGTTTTGTCTTGTTCTATGTTCTCATCTTTTCAAAGCGACCGTCCGCTGTCGTTTTTATTTCATTGTTTGGTCTTATTCTACTTTTAGATTTCAGGATAAAGGAGAAAAATCTATACGCTTATCTATCCGCGTCTGAACGGCATGTTTATTAGCATGGACTAAACTTCCCTATATTGTTTATTCATCTCTATGTAAACCATTTATTCATACAAGTACTCAGTCCGTCGTAACACGCCGTTACTCCAATCAAGAACAATTGCACACTGCCGGGATTAAACCATTATCACTAGGGGCGCTGTGGTCGCCTTTCACCACGCTGTTGCCGTCTTTCTTTTGTGATTTTACTTTCATCACTGTCTTTGTTATGTATGATAGTCACTCACAATTTTAGTCAAAGGCCCTGTGATTCTGATCATCCGGCTTAGTCAAATTCTAGAATGTAAGTTCCACTTAGTATAGGATATGTCACATTCACATATGTTCTTTTAGTATCATCTTATGTATAGGAGAGGGGTATATAAACGGTTGATATTTTTTCTTGATTTTCTTCACGAATTCTTCTACATTGTGATACTCTTAGGTACACCAGAGGGCTCCCGTCGGGAATACTCAATTTGGGTCCTATGTCAGTTCTGCAATGGCGTCATGATTTTTTAAGTCAATGATCTTTACTAGTATATTTAAGAACCTCCCCTAAAGGCGTGATCTTACAATCGTGAACCAATTGAATTTTCTTCTCCTCCACTCTTTCTCCAATCAGAACCGCCGTTACAATCGCGCATGCAATAGTGCTTACTCAAGCAATCTCGAATTCACACTGACATAGTTTACATATTGTTACAGCAAGTAATAAAATCGAGTCCTCAATCCCCTGTTTGTAAACATTAGGCAGAGAGAGAGAGCTTGTGCAACTCCTTCTCCTACAAACTCATAGAAATCAAATTATCGTCACCTACCCCTCTATATACCTCTTTTGTCTACCTATATCTACGAGCCTCTTACAGGCGCCACGAAAAGGTATGAAATAACACTCACTATGGAAGGGGATAAATGAAATAGGTTGTAACCCTTTCATTATCCATAAGCTTCCATGAAGACAAATGAAATAGTTTAGCGGCAGTTAGAATAAAACATAACAACATATATATATATATATATATATATATATATATATATATATGTATATATATATACACATATATATGCGTTGTTAAATTCAAAAGCTGCGATAGCATTAGTCTTTTTATAGAATTTCTTTTCTATGTTGCACACCAATGTGCGGTTGTCTGGATGCAGATCTCTTAGTAGGGTACTGAAGTCCATGGCATATTTTCCTCTAGGACGTCTTTCGGCCTTAACTGGCCATATTCAAAAGGTGTTAACTGGTCGAATTGTTGACGAAGAATGACTCGGTTTGGCCGCATGCTGATATCTATCAGCGGGGAGCGGAGAGCTGAAACGTCCGCCCGCCAATCAGCGCACGGGAAAAACGCTCTCTATCTTCTGGTTAGTAGTGATGTTTCAGGCATGCACACACACACACACACACACACACACACACACACACACACACACACACACACACACACACACACACACACACACGCGCGCGCGCGCGCGCGCGCGCGCACATATATGTATATATATATGGATATGTATATGTATATATGTAATATACGAAAGCGCTCTGCTTCGTTAGTTTCTTTTTCCAAGTGGTCTACTTTGCATAAGTGAACACACGTACCCGTGTTCTTATTAGCATATTTATATGTATATATATATATATATAATATATACATATATATATATATATATATATATATATATATATATATATATATATATATATATATATATATATATTAGAGGAAAATGTAGTAACATTAGTACTTTACTGAAGAGGACTGCATTTGGCAGCTAGAATATTCAAATTAACGTTCTACCTTTTTCTTTTACTCCGACTGTGGGTTCTCTGTGTGGCGCTATATATATATATATATATATATATATATATATATATATATATATATATATATATATATATATATATATATATATATAAATATATATATAAATATATATATATATATATATATATATATATCAAGGACTACTATTACACAGGACGTGCGCACCCAGATCCCTGCATCCGCTGGCGGAGGCCATTGCTTTCTTTGTAACCTAACATTTTATATTGGACAAATATATCAAAACTAGAAACCTAACATTATATAGGACAAATATATCAACTATTGACTTATTCAATGCAGTACAAGTTAATATAAACTTTTATAGTGAAATAAAAAAAACTATTTCTAAGGCACTGTTTCGCTTTGAAATACCAATTTTAGCCGGACTTAACAGGTATTATTGTATGAGGTTAGTGGACACCAGGGTTGGCGATTTTTTTTTTCTTTTTAAAAATACAAAAATATATATATTTTTAAATCAGATTTATTTGATTTAAATAGATTTTTTTATATAGATTTTGAATATTGTGGGATTGCTATCTGATATTCGATCTGATTGCTAAAGGACATTTTTAGCATAATATAAGGAGCAGTGTTATATAGACTTGCCACAAGTATACAAGGAACGGTATAAGCCTATATGTAGTATATATCACTGTGCAGCCCACAACAAGTTTCAACAAGATTCTTGTTGAAACTTGTTCTAGGTAAGCAGCTACTCACTGAGTCAGTTCCTGTTTTGGAATCAACCAGGTAGGATGTCTTCTGGACCTGGCAGAGTGGTTCCTTCAGGCAGAAAAAAATGATCCTGTCTGGAATTATTTTGAAAAACTACCAACAACTTCTGGCAAAGGGTACCGAGCTAAATGCAAAGACTGCAGCCAGGAACTACAGGGCATTGTGTCAAGATTAAAATCTCACAGAGATAAATGCCAAGGTCAGCCACAGCATACAGAAGAAGAAATTGATGACCCAGGTAAATAATTTTACTTATATTGTGTGCATTTCTCCCTTTTCATACGCAACTATATAAATTTGGTGAACAATGGAGAGCATGTGCAATAAAAATGTGAAGGCCTAAAGAGATGATACTTCAACTTCATTACTTCTAAATTTGGGTAATGACTATATCACTATAATATACTGTATCCACTCAACTTTGGAGCCTAGATGATTGTTATTCGTTTCATTCAACATTGTGTAATATATTTCATAGGTTCCATTGCAATTCAGCCCACATGGGATTCAGCCTAAAGGGATTTATCCTAACCTAACCCAACTAACCCATTATTTTTAGTGAATTTAAAAGTGGACTGAATCCTGTGTGCGCTGAATTCCAAGCCCACCTATTTCATATCCTGTTAATTATTTCCAAATAATTTAGTGGCTTATGTGAATATGATCATTATCTAAAAAAATAACTACTGTACTCAAAAGTAGCCTAAATCACACTGTATTCATTCATTTATTTATTTTTAAATTATGCAAAATGCTAAAATTTTCTGTTTCCATTCCAGGATCTGTATCAACAGCTTCAATCCCTTCATCATCGGCTCCACTTGAATTATCTGCAAACCTGACTCCACCATTAAAAAGGTCACTATCATACTCCTCCACAGGCGCCACTTCTGCTAAATCATTTTCATCTAAAAGAAAGTCATCAACATCTCTGGATAGATTTATCATAAAAACATCAGCCTCTCAAAAGGAAAATGTCGACAAAGAAATTGCAAGAATTATATTTGCTACAAATTCACCATTTCGTCTTGTTCAGTATCCTCAGTTTCTCAAGATGGTTCAGAACCTTAGGCCAGGTTATATTCCTCCATCCAGAAAAGATATTGCTGATAAGTACTTGGATCTTGTGTATGAAAAGGAATATAAAAAGTGTGCAGATGACCTGAATAATGAAACTGTATGTCTTTCAATTGATGGGTGGTCTAACATCCATAATGAGCCCATAATATGTGTCACTCTAACAACATCCACTGGTCAGATTTATTTAGTTGACACAATAGACACATCAGGGAAACCTCACACTGCTGAATATCTTCTACAACTTGTACAAAATTCGATCAAGAAGGCTGAACAAGATTTTGGTTGTCACATTGGAAGTGTTGTGACAGACAATGCAACAAATGTCACCAAGATGAGAAAAGTCTTGGAGGAATCGAGTGAACCTGAGCATACCGTCCTCACATACGGCTTATACCGTTCCTTGTATACTTGTGGCAAGTCTATATAACACTGCTCCTTATATTGATATGCTAAAAATGTCCTTTAGCAATCAGATCGCATATCAGATAACAATCCCACAATATTTAAAATCTATAAAAAATCT
>NC_134782.1:2010000-2015000 GCF_046742065.1 Oratosquilla oratoria
GGGACTCGAACTCTGAATTGAATAAAATCACCTGGTGCTTGTCACGATAAAAGGGTAGAAACCAGTGTTGTACGAAGGGACTTGTGGAGGGCGGGTCTGATTGTGATGTTATACATAGAGTTATTATCGTTCTCTTTTTGTAGTTATTGTTGTATTTGAAATAACGTGACTGTATCTTTTGTTCTGAAACCTCATTAGAAATGTCAAATTCTTGCATTTTTAAAGATGAATAGCAATGATTATCACTGACATAATATGTTTCTTGCTGCATTGCCTCTGGTCAGAGCAATGTGGAGGGAGGCAGGGATGAAACTTCATCCACGGTAGCCAAGGTGGAAAGGAAGATGGATGAATGTACGTTGGGTGTATGCTTTAACTCGGCCACCCTCCATATAAGGGGAAAGGGCCTTTTGGGATATGTGTTATTATTGTTATTATTACCACCGCCACTGTCACAACAACAACAAAAACAAGAATAAGAATAAGAAGAAGAACAGCAACAATAACAACAACAACAACAACAACCACCGCCACAGCCACCACCACTACCACTACCACCACCACAACCATCGCCATCACCACCATCACAATCACCATCACCATCACAACCACTACCTTTACCACCACTATTACCACCACTACCATTACCACCACCACCACCACCACCACCACCACCACCACCACCACCACCACTACTACCACAACCACCACCACCACCTCCACCACTACCACCAACACCACCACCACCACCACCACCGCCACCAGTACTACCACCAATACCACCACCACCACCGGCACCACCACCACCAACAACAACAACAACAACAACACCGCCACCATCATCATCATCATCATCATCATCATCATCATCATCATCATCATCATCATCATCATCATCATCATCATCATCATCATCATCATCATCATCATCGCCATGATGATGATGAGGGTGATGATGATGATGATGATGATGATGATGATGATGATGATGATGGAGATGATTGATGATGATGGTGGTGATGGGGATGATGATGATGATGATGATGATGATTATGATAATGATGATGATGATGATGATGATGATGATGATGATGATGATGATGATGATGATGATGATGATGCTCATCATCATCATCATCATCATCATCATCATCATCATCATCATCGCCATCATCATCATCATCATCATCATCATCATCATCATCATCATCATCATCATCATCATCATCATCATCATCATCATCATCATCATCATCATCATCATCATTATTGTTATTATTATCTATTATTATTATTATTATTATTATAATTATTATCATCATTATTATCATCATTATTATTATTATTATTATTATTATTATTATTATTATTATTATTATTTTTATCATTATTATTATGACTATTGTGATTATGATGATTATTATTATTATTATTATTATTATTATTATTATTATTATTATTATTATTATTATTATTATTATTACTATCATTATTAGTATTACTATTAATATCATTACTATTACTTTTATCACTATTATCATTATTACTATTATCATTATTGTTATTGTTATTATTATCATTATTATTCTTATTATTTTTGTTCTTGATGTTGCTTTTAATAGGACACAAGGGTACATATACTGTAAGCTGCAATAATTGCGTAGCCTTAGAAAAACCTTGGAGTAAAAAAAAAAGAGAGAGAGAGAGAGAGAGAGAGAGAGAGAGAGAGAGAGAGAGAGAGAGAGAGAGAGAGAGAGAGAGAGAGAGAGAGAGAGAGAGAGAGAGAGAGAGAGAGAGAGAGAGAGAGAGAGAGTGAGAGAGAGGGTGGTTAGAAAGAGAGCATAAAAGAATAAGAAAGTATTACAGACTAAGAGAACATAAAAGACTAAGCATATAAGAGAAAAGAGAGAGTATAGAAATATGAGCAAGAGAGAGAGAGAGAACATGAAATATTCAGAGAGAGCATCAAAGACTAAAAGAAAAGACACGGGACTAGTGAGAAGAGTGAGTAAAGAAAGGGCGATGAGAGTATAAGGTAGTAGAAAGATAAAACTTAAGATGAAGCAAACTGAGGCGAACGTTTGGGGTTATTGGGCGTGTGGGGTTGATGGTGGAGGTTGATAGACTCAAGTTAGGCGTAGAGGGCGTGACGGGTCTGGCTGGAGAGAGAGAGATGACGGATAGTGTGAGCTGAAGGTGCATTAAGGAGAGTAGAGATGTAGCGTTAGGCGGCCATGCCTTCAGGGGGATGTAAGGACGTTGGGGGGGGGGAGAGGAAGGTGAGAGGAAGGGGTGGGGGTGCTCGAAGTGGTTGAAGGGGCAGGAGGGGGTCTGTCTTGGGAGGACTGCAATGGTTTCGAGGGCGGAGAAGGCGGGTGTGGGCGTAGGGGGGGGAGGGGCGTGGAGGCCCAGAGGGGCTTAAAGTCAAAGTAAGGAAGATGGTGAGGGACTCCTGGTGACGTAGAGAGGAATGAAGTGGTGTAAGGGTGTCAGGGAGAGGGGTGGGGGCTTGCTTACAAGTGCTATACGACAAAAGCGACCTTGTCTTGGCCTACATGTAAATCAACACCTGTGTAAGAGTGGCTGAACTTTTTTTTTTTCTTTTTATATAAAGATGCTTTTCGTAACTATTGTGGGTAAGTAGATGGTTTGTAGTTCTCAAACTCGTTACATTTTATTTTTTATTTGATTATTATTATTATTATTATTATTATTTTTATCATTATTATTATTATTATTATTATTATTATTATTATTATTATTATTATTATTATTATTATTTCTATCTTTACATGTTTTTGATGGTATTTTCATTTTATATGTCCGCCAAGGTAGATCAGAAATAGAATGAAGCACAGAATAATCAACCTGATTGATGTCCGGAAAGAATAGCAAAACGTGTTAATGTTTGTTTATTAATTTGTCCGTTTGGGTGCTTGCTTTCTTTTTCTATTTATTTTTATTCTTTTATTTATTTAGTTTTGTCCATCCGATCCCGTTATTGAATGAAAGATCTCGTTTTGGGATATTTGTCTTTGTCATCCATTGTATGTAATATATACAAGTATGGCACCAGTAACGAATAGGACTGGACAAATGAAAGGTACATAGAGTAAGATCTTAAATTGTACCCAAGATGAAAGGGAAATGGGCGACGGCGATTGGGAGTGGAATGGGCGGGGGCGGATCTATAACTCGACTGTCTACTTCCTTTATAAGGAGCAAAAAGCCTATTGGTATATATGTATATATGTATATATATATATATATATTATGTATATATATATGTATATATGTATATATATATATATATATTATGTATATATAAAATTATGAAAATTACTAATAATGATAATAAAAATAGTAATAATGATAATAATAATAATAATAATAATAATAATAATAATAATAATAATAATGATAATAATGATAATAATGATGGAATAAATCGCTAGAACAGTCATGTCTATCAAATAATCAAATACAGCAGTAGCGGAGCATCTTACAGGCTTATCCATTCATATCCATTGCCTCGCAAACTGGACTCCTAATATTGAGTTTTCCAAGTTAGAGGCCCTGTGACTGTTGGATTTGATTATTGCATAGGGATATGTGTTGTCCAATGTAACTTCTGCAGAGGGGATAATTTTAACATGATTTTGTTTGTATTTATATATATATATATATATATATATATATATATATATATATATAATGTATATATAATAGATATATATATAATATATATATGTATATATATGTATATATATGTATATAATATATGTGTATATATATATATATATATATATATATATATATATATATATATATATACACACATACATACTATCGAAAAATTTCAAAACACTGGACTCAGAGTAACAGAATTTATTACAGACGTTTCGAACCCTGAGGACGAACCCCGGACAGGGTTCGAAACGTCGGTAATAAATTCTGTTACTCTGAGTTCAGTGTTTCGAAATTTTCCTATAACATGGCTCCTGGGCTCCAGCTCTTTACGAACGTATATATGTATATATGTGTATGTATATATATATGTATATATATGTGTATATATATACATGTACATATATATGTATGAGTATATATATGTATATATATATATATATATTATGTATATATATATATATGTATATATATTACAAACTCCCGTGCAACAGTTCCACTTTTCCACTACGCATGGTGTAGGGAGTTCCTCAGCTGAGTGAAATCACCTGACGGCAGCTAGAATACACGAGAGGTGTTAGGTGTCTCCTCTATCCGTTCTCCGTGATATGGGTCGTATGTAGATATCCTTACTTCTGTCAAGCGATTATGTTAAGCTGAAGGAAGCCACGGTTGGTAACATGTGATGATAAGGGATTACAATTATTTACAAAAATGGGACTGGCTATTTGAAATAAGAAGTATAGAAATAGATTGATAAATTATAGATTCATAGGTAACTGAATAAACCGTGAGAATACATGAATAGATAAGAATAAAGAAATAAACAAATAATTATATAAAGAATAAGATATAAAGATAAAAATAGACAAAGAAAAAAATTGTGCTGACCCACAGGTAGGAGGGCAGAAGCAGGAGAAAGGGGGAAGGTGGAGGGGAGGTCAGTAGGTGGGGGTGGGATGGGGGTAGGTGGTAGGGTGGGGGGAGAAGGTGGATGGGGGCTGCTGCCAGCAGTGTTGTCGGTTCAAGTGAGATATTTTGTAGCATCGGTGAAAAGGTCACTGGGAGATTGCTACTGGGTTGCACACGTCTCTATGGATTAACGGTTTTCAGTCTAGTATTCGTAACTTCAGTTCTTATTTCGTAAATAATCGAAATGTAATTTTAGATTATGTTTTTAATCTTTTATTATGGGGAGGGTATGGTCGATCGGAGTTCCCCTTAGCTGAATGATGATTGGCCCGTTGCTTGAAGAGGAGTGACGTCATGTCGCTGAAAGAGTTATTTGTTGTACATTTTGATGAGATTGAGGA
>NC_134782.1:2020000-2022500 GCF_046742065.1 Oratosquilla oratoria
AAAACGAAAATAGATAAAATGACGGGGAAGGAAGGAAAGCAGTGGAATCGAACAAACATGAACTAAAATAACAATCTCGGTAAACCTGAAAATGAACTAGTTTGATTACAAGAGTTACTGGTGTAAAGAAAAGGAGTAGAGTAGAATAAGTTGAAGACGCCAAGTTCCTTTCTTGCGTACCGGGTGGCACTTTATTCTTTATACCAGCTGTCGTCAGGCGTTTATTTGGAATTGCATCAATATACATGAAGTGCAGCTAATGAAAAGAACACATAGTTCGAAATAACAATTACAACTGCCGAGGATATCATAAAAAAACATTTAAACTTATTTCCATTGTGTGTGCGTTTCCATGTGCATCCAGTGAGTAGCTAATGGATTATGCCAATGTCACGTAACTCTACGTGCCAGTGGGGTAATCGGAAGCGTGCTGGTCTCCCATTCATTGAATTGTGGGTTCGAATCCCGCACTTCTCTCCGATTACCAGAAGTGACTGTTAATTACTTACCCCAACAGTTCAGCCAAAGGTGATGGCTTCGGTCTCAGCTATTCAGCGCCTCCTGGCGTAGGCACCCCATCTGGTATCCCATCTCATTGGTCGGTTATCATTCTTTTATCCTGGGTGATATCACTCCATTTCATTCGTTTCCGTGGCACCACCTGGATAGAGGAAGTGGGTAAAGGAACAGAAGAGAAATTTCTGTGTCGGAAAGGAAAGGAAGAAGCGATGAGGGGGAAACGGTCCGGAGGACAAGAATCATCGTCTACGTGTAAAGTTGAACGAGGAGGCAACGTTGGGTAGTTAGTTTTCGAATTGCCTGTTAACGCTGCCATCCCAGTTTGGAATCAATTGGTCGCATTGTTGATTGGCAAGGGGGCGGGGAGATGATGGCGATGGGGTTATGGTGGGGGGGGATAGAGGGGGGGGTTGATGGATATTCGGAGGATGTAGTTGTTGTGACAAAACGGGGACAAGGGGAGAAAGGGATAAGAGGGGGAGGAGATATCTGTTGTATTAGAACGAGGAGGAAGAGGAGGAGGAGGAGGAGGAGGAGGAGGAGAGGGGAAAGGGGAAAACGAAGCTGTGTCTGTTTTGTCACAATAAGGGGAATGGGAAGAAAAGAGGGGAAAGAGGTGTGTCTGTTATATCAGAACGAGGAGAGGGGAAGGGGAAGGGGAGGAGAGGGGAGAAGCTGTGTCAAGAGCAGAGGAGAAGAGGGGAAAGGGAAGCTGGAGGAAGTCTACTGTGCATCGCTATGGCATACTTGGTAGATTTTATTCAGTTTAGATGAGTTGTTTGGGATGAGATCTCTTAGGCCACTTTTTCTTTTCTCTTTCTAAACTCACTAAAATGGTTTAGCGTGAGCTTGAAAAAAAAGAAAGAATGAATATACCAAAGGTATGATGAAAAAGTTAAGGCCATCTTGGTTAACTTACCATATTCGATATATTTTCTTGATATCCATTTATTTCGTTAGACGACTTATTCTAAAGGGATTAAAAACAAGGGTTAAACTCTTCATTACCATGACATGGTTGCAGTGGGAGGAGATGTGTTGATGTAGGTTGTGTGAATGGTGTAAACTTCCTGCAGAGGCAGTGTAATGTAGTTCAGTTCGGTGTTTTGAGAATCATTTAGATAAACACCTAAGCAAGATGCTGTAATGACTTTCATTTATTTTATATTATTTGTTTATTTGTTTTGTTATCATTTGTCTGTTTATTATTATTTGTTTGATTCTCATTTATTATTAGTTATATGTGAATTTATTATTATTTACTATTTACCTGTTTGTTTATTATTTAACTATTTTATTTATTATCATTTACATTATTATAGTTTTTATTTATGCATTTATTTATTTATCTATTTATTTATTTATCATTATTATATATTTTTCGCATCCGACCTTCATATGTACCAAAAGGTCTCCTGTCGGCATGCTCCGTCTTTGTAGGTGTGTCCATGGGGGTGGGCTAATACGGGTAACACGGCAACAACGACAGTAACAAGAAGAAAGACGATGACGGTAGTGGCGGCGGCGTCACCACTAACGCCACCACCACCACCACCACCACCACCACTACCACCACCACCACCATCATCACCACCCCCACCACCAACAACAATAAGGTGATACACATTAATATTTTTGTTTCGGTAAAGAACAAGTGATTTTATAGAGCACAGCTGAGTGGTGGTGGTGGTGGTCGGGGGAGTGGGGGCCTGAGAGTGATTCTGTTCGAGTGAGACCCACTTCCATAGTTGATTGAAATTACTATTCACTAGTTATAATAAAATATATGAAGTACGTTACTGTAATTTAAAAGGTTCCAAGGTTTTGGAAAAAAAGCGGGCAAGGGATGTGTGGGGCGCGGGGTGGGGTTGGATGGGACGTGCCCTGTTGCTGGAGGTGGGTGCTGGAGTTGATAGGGATTGTCGGGGGCGTCAGCGGGGGGGTGGGGGGTAGGGGGTTGAGTCTGCTGTGGTACGGTCCC
>NC_134782.1:2030000-2032500 GCF_046742065.1 Oratosquilla oratoria
ACGACAGGAGTAGGAGGGAAAAGAAAGGGAGGGGAGAGATGGGAAGAAAGGGGGAACAGGGGGAATGGGAGGGGAAAGGAAGAGGGGTAAATAATGTATAAAAGAATAACGGTAGGGGAGAGAAGAGAAGACACGAAAGAAGATGGGAGAGGAAAAGGACCAGGAGAAGGGTGTAAAGGGGAGGAGGGGGAGGGGATGAGAATGGACAGGAGGGCAGGAGAAAAAGAGGGGGGAGATGGGGGGGGCGAAGGGGGAAAAAGTTTATATCAGAGGAGTGGCAACGGGGAGTAGGTCGTGTTATTGGAGTACAAGCCCTTTCGGTTCTGCATGGAAAGCGTCACGGGGATGAATTAAATCGTCTGACGGCAGCCAGAATAAATGCCACTCAATGCGGAAGGGTTTAGATAAGCCTATAGCCCTTTACTACTGTAAAGAATATGTCAAAGAATTGATTTTAATCGCCTAGCGGCAGCCATAATAGAAGGAAAAGTATTACCCGGTACAGAATGTGTCATATAGGTTTTGTTCTACTCGGCGGCATTTGATTTTATTCACCTGAGAAAAGGGGACTTGACACCTAAGGAGGTGGAAACCGTCTCCTGCTCCTCGAGGCTGACTTTGGGTACGTTGTCATGGCTAGTGGCCGAGGACTTTGTCCAGTTGAAGGGGATCTCTTGGAACGGGGTTGAAGATAAAAGATTACAATGTGAACAGGTCCCGAAGAGAACAGGTTCATGATAAAGGTGATAAAGGAGGCGAAAGTGGAAGTGAAAGAGAAATTTTCGTTGGAAACGAAATATAAGAGAGAGAGAGAGAGAGAGAGAGAGAGAGAGAGAGAGAGAGAGAGAGAGAGAGAGAGAGATATGGGGATGGAGAAATGAAAAAGATGTTACTAACAGCTGGAACGAGAGGATGATAGAAAAGTTGATGGACAGGATATGGAGGTGGGGGAAAGGGGAAGGGGGGGACCCGGAGTAGTTGAGTTGACTAAAAGGTAAAGGTTACAGTAATGGGAACGGATGGAATTGAGCTATCGGTCGAGGGGGAGGGGGAAAGGGGAGAGGGTAAAGGGGGAGGAGAGAGAAGGGAGAAGGGGAGATGGAGGATAACAAGGAGGCGAGGAAAGGAGGCTGAAGAAGGAGGAGAAGGAAGGGGAAAGGGAAGGGAACGGGGAGGGGTTAGGGAAAAGGGGAAGGTGAGGAGGAAGGAGGAGGTGTTAGGGAAAGCGGGAAGGTGAGGAGGAAGGGGAGGGGTTAGGGAAAGGGGGAAGGTGAGGAGGAAGGGGGAGGAGTTAGGGAAAGGGGGAATGTAAGGAGGAAGGGGGGGTAGGGAAAGGGGGAAGGTGAGGAGGAAGGGGGAGGGGTTAGGGAAAGGGGGAAGGTGAGGAGGAAGGGGGAGGGGTTAGGGAAAGGGGGAAGGTAAGGAGGAAGGGGGAGGGCAAAGGAAAGAAGGTATAGTAAGGGTGAAGAGAGGAGGAAAGGAGAGGAAGAAGAGAAGGAAGGATAGGAAGAATTGGGAAGGAGAATGGAAAAAATAAGGGGGAAGGAACAGAAGGGAGAGGGGATAGGAATATTTAAAAGTAAGCCAAAAAGGAAGGAAGAAAGGAAAAAAAGGAAGGTAGGAAGGAGGGAAGGAAGGAAGTAAGTAAGGAAGGAAAGGGGCGGATCCGATCGATAGTCAGAGATGGCACGGAAGGGAAGACGGATATGGGGAAGCAGAGAAAGCCCGGGCGTTGGCGTTGGCGTTGGCGATGGCGTTGGGGTTGGGGTGGGAGATGGATGGAGGGGAAGAGAAGACAAAACAGAGCAAAGGAGAACGGAAGGAAAGGATAATATGTTGAACAAAAACGGAGGGAAAAGAAGAGGCTCGGTTTGGAAATAAACAAGATAATGATGCAAGAATTATGGAGGTGGGGGTGATGACATCGCCCATTTGTTATTTGGTAAGTATTAGGCCCTTATCATAACCGCCCTCCATAGACGCACACACGTACACGCGCACACATGCGCAATCGCACGCACACACACGTGCACACACACGCACGCACACACACACGCACACACACACACACACACACACACACACACACACACACACACACACACACACACACACACACACACACACACACACACACACACACCCTCAGCCTGCCAAGGGTGTCAGACAAGCACAGTGAGGCACTGAGGAAGTTTGGACAGGACCTAATGTTCCACCCACGTCACCGTCACTTCCTCCCACCTGACGCCACACCCGCCCGCCACGCCACCCGACATTCCAACAAGATCCAAACTATTAGAGCACTGAGGACTGACCGATACAAGAACAGTGCTATTCCGTCCATTGTTCGCACAATAAACTCATTGTAAAACTTAGACTAGGCATATAATTCACTCATATAATTACTGTATTGTGTTATTGTCAGCGTGTCACTGCAAAACTTAGACTAGGCATATTACTCATATAATTACTGTATTGTATTATTGTCAGTGTATCACTG
>NC_134782.1:2037500-2047500 GCF_046742065.1 Oratosquilla oratoria
CAATTGCGCCACCAGCGTCCAGTATTGATCACCATAGTGAGCGTAGAAGTAACCTTCAGTCCTCTACGGGTTGGAGGTTACCTCTGAGTTGATTACAACCGTTCAACACCATCCAGAAGAAAATCCTGCAAATGGTCAACTTTCCGGAGAGGGCTGCTTTGATAGGGCGACGTGTTTGTTTGTCTAAGAACAGTCGATTTAGTGCAGGTGTGGGTATCTACCTTCGGTCAGAGGAAGGTCTTGACCTTAGGTCACCGGCCTTCTTATTGTTAAAAACTACATTGATGTTAAATTTATAATGTAGTTTTTAACAGAATCATTTATGAACAATTGTCTTACAGTGTTCTTATTGTTAAAAACTACATTGATGTTAAATTTACAATGTAGTTTTTAAACAGAATTATTTATGAGCAGTTGTCTTACAGTGTTCTTATTATTAAAAACTACATTAATGTTAATGTAGTTTTTAACAATAAGAACACTGTAAGACAGCTGCTCATAAATAATTCTGTCAATAGTGATAAAGGGTGTGTGTACAAAATACCTTGTAAATCATGTAATCAGTTTTATGTTGGTCAGACTGCTAAAACACTCAAAACACGAATCAATCAACACAAGAAATACGTTAGAGAGGGAAACCAATCTAGCGGTATATTCAACCACATGAACCATTTTAACCACCCAGTTCACTGGGATAACGCTAAAGTCATCACATACAACAACAACAGAACAGAAAGAAATTTAATTGAATGCAGTTTGATTAAATCTAGTAAGGGGGTAAATGTTAATCTTCATCAAGGTTTGTGCAAATTAGATAGTTATATTTCTCATGAAATTTCAAAATTATTTAAATCATACTTGTTGGTTACCAGGACGGTTCAAACGTCCGTCTCGTGTACTTCTTCCACCTACCTCTCCGAATGCCCTCTTCACTATGTCATATAATTATTCTGTACCTTGTTTCTTCTTTTTTATAATTCCTTCTTCGTATCTGCACTGAAGATGTAATTATACGAAAGCGCTCTGCTTCGTTAGTTTACTTTTCCTAGTGGTTCCTTTCGCATTTGTGAACACACGCTCCTACTGTTTTTATTGCATATATATATATATATATATATATATATATATATATATATATATTCATATATGTGTGTGTGTGTGTGCGTGTGTATGTATATATATACATACATACATGCATACATGTATATATGCTGGTACATTGTGACAAGTTGATGAAGGTGGAAAAAGAAGTCACGGGTCTAGTTCCGAGTTTCTGAGTTTATTCCTGACCGGTTACGCTCCATGCTTCTTCAGAGGAAGCATAGAGCGAAACCGGTCAGGAATAAACTCAGGAACTCGGAATTAGATCCGTAACTTCTTTTTCCACCTACACACACACACACACACACACACACACACACACACACACACACACACACACACACACACACACACACACACACACACACACATATATATATATATATATATATATATATATGTATATATGTACACACACACACACACACACAAACACAACAACACACACACACACACACACACAATTATATATATATATATATATATATATATATATATATATATATATATATATATATATATACACACACACACACACACATAGACACACACACACACACACACACACACACACACACACACACACACACACACACACACACACACACACACACACACACACACACACACACAAATATATATATTTGTGTGTGTGTATGTATTTATAAATTTATATTGCCGCATAGGTTGCTCGTTACAAATTTTCCACAAACTTATTTTCCAACTGTACATCGACCACACCAGTGAAGGATTCGTCCTTCTTGGTATCATCAGATGATGAGGAGGGGAAGGCAGGAAAGGGTGGGTGGTAGAGGGGGGAGGGGAAAGGAGAAGGGGGGGAGTGAGGGGAGCGAGGGGATGCTGTGGCCAGTGTATCTAATTACGACAAGGAAGGCAGGATTAGGGAGGGGAAGGAGGTCGGAATGGTAGGGAGAGTCTCCATTTCGGGAAAGGGGAGAGGGAGGGGGCGGGGAATGCAGTGGGAGGCGGGCACTCCCTCACCAGGAAGGGGAAGGAGAGAGGGAATGGTAAACGAATATTTAATTGGGGAGGGGAAAGGGGCTCTCCCTTACGTGGGGTATATGCATGGCATAAGGGCCGTGGGTGAACTGAACGAGGGAGATGGTTCATGTGGGTAAGTGAATTGCGGAATGTATTTCTGAGAATTTTTGGAAAGTCTTTCCAGATATCATATTTACTTATAGAGCTGGTGGTTAGTATCGACGCTGTGTATCGATTGTTATTCAATGCCGTCGTATATGGCGAGTCTTCAACATCGTTAGCTCGTGTCTTATGGGGTCGCTGTTTTTTATATGCCTTTTTTCATTTGGCCTTTATTTATTTTTCTTAATTGGTGTTTTTGGCTTTTGCCTTAGCTTACACAAATATCTACCTCTTCTTCGGCCTCCCTCCCCTCCTTTTGCCTTCCTTGCGCTTTTAGCCTGGTCACGTACTCTCCCGCATAATCTTCTCTCGTTATATGCCCATACCATCTCATTCATAAGCGATGTACAACAAATGGAAGAAAATCACTTTGGTGTTGATAGATTAATGTCGCCACGTAACTCGTCAGTTACCGAAAGGAAAGAGGAACGATTACAGAGTAGTGATCATGAATTTCAGGCAGAACAATGAGTAAAGTAAAGGAAAATAGATATTTGGGGGATTGACATCAACCCCATCATGGTAATTACTTTTTCTTATTTGATAAATGAAATCGTAACTCGTTATGAATCAGTATATATATATATATATATATATGTATATATATATATATATATATATATATGTATATATATATATATATATATATATATATATATATATATATATATATATATATTTTTTTTTTTTTTTTTCGGAGATGAAGATCTATTTTGGGGTGTCGTTAAGGGAGGATGGGAAGAGGAGAGGGGAGGAATGATGGGGTAAGAGGCGTATATCTGAAATGGGGGATTAAATATTTAGATTGTCCGTCTTTTGATAGCCTGACTTATATAGCCTAGCCTACCTTACCAATTTTTATTTAGTTTAACCTAACCTAACCTAGCCTAGCCTATCATAACCTACTTCTTCTTACCTAACCTAGCCGAATCTAAATTATACCTATCTTAACCGAATCTAAACTAAATTGCACCTAATCTAACCTAACCCAACTTAACCTTAACTTAATCTAACTTAAACTAGCCTAACGAAAACTAAACTAACCTAACACAAACTTAACTCCTTACCAAACCAAAACCAACGTAACCTAAACTAACTTAGACTAACCTAACCTAGCCAAACTAAATTAAACCTATCTTGTCTTAACCTAACCTAATCTAACCTAACCAAACCTAATCTGACCTAACCTAACCTAACCTAAACTAACCAAATCTAAACTAAAACTAACTGAACCTAACCTAACTTAACCATAACTCAACCTAGATTAACCTAATCTAATATAACCGATCCAAACCTAACCATAATTCAACCTAAACTAATCCGGTTTAACCTTACTTAACCTAACCTAATATAACCTAATCTAATCTAGTATAACCTAATCTAACCTAATTTAAACTAATCATACTCTAAACTAATCTAATCTCACTAGTATAACCTCATCTAACCTTATCTAATCTAACCTTATCCAACATAATCTAATCTCTTCCATAACATAACCTACCCTAATCTAACCTTATCTAACCCAGTCTAATCTAATCCAATCGAATCTAACAGTAACTTAACCTGATCTAAGACACGGTAACCTAGCCTAACTTGACCCCAGCTGACCTAAGTAAACAAAACCTGCAAAAAAAAGTTAGTTCGGAGAGTGGCGGGTGTAGAGGATGGTGGCGCTGGTCAGTGTAGGAGGAGTTCGAGCGGTGGCGAGCGGTGCCATGACAAATCCATCAGTGGGCAGAGAGCACGAAATGGCCGGGTCTGCAAGACTGGCGGGACAGGTTGAGAATGGGGACGTAGGGTCGAAAATAAAGGGCGATAGCACTGTTCATACAGCCTTAGAGTATACGGGAGCAGACAAAAAAAAAAAAGCTTAATGAAAAAATATTGGAGAAGAATAGAAGGGCAGAAACGAAAAGAAAACGTAGGAAAAAAAAAGTGAAACAAAATCAAAAACACCCACATGTAATCAGAAACAAAAGAACAGAATTCTCTTTTTATTGTGGCATCAACATTGGAATATTTCTTTATCTCCATAAGTTAGTTAACGTTCTATTCATATGTGTAGTTTAGATTAATTGGGTTCATGTGCCTCTACAAATCAGCATTGTGACTCCTGTCCCTAGGTCAACATTATTGTGAACATCACCCCCACCTCCACTCCATCCTCCATCATCCTCATAATGGAAGTTTTCATCATCTTCAATGAGAAACCAAACTCATCAAGATTCACACGATCTTGAGAACATTTCTCATTTCTGAAGGGAAAATATGAATCGTAGGTATAATATGTCTTGATTTATGGTATGTAGTGAGCACCTCACGGATCAACCAAAAATCCCGTCCGATCCTTTGGAGGGAAGGGGAGGCTCGTGCACTTAAGGGTGGAACCACTGATTTATTAGACATTTTATTTTGTTTTATTTCATTTGATATATTTTTTTTCTATTTTATATTTTAGTGATTTATATATTTTGTTATATTTTGTTGATTTATTTTGTTTATATATTCATTGATTGGCTTATTGATTGATTAATCGATTTAATTATGTATTCATTCATTCATTTCTTTATTTGTTTGTTCATTAATTAATTAATTAATTAGTTTAATTGATTTTATTTATTTATTTATTTATCTATTTATTTATTTATTTATTTATTTATTATCATTTTATATATGTATATATGTATATATATATATATATATATTTTATTTTACCTTAGACCCGGTGTCGCTCAGTACGCTATCTTGTAATCACCAATGGAGTTGAATCGTACTCCAATAGAGTGAGTCAGTGCATATGTTTATGGTCGCGCCCCTGGAGGTGCCATGAATTTCACTGAACTTTCATGGGCTCGTGTCTTGCACTATGAACCATTCTGGGGAAGGATCAAGAGTGACAAGAGAAAGGATAAAATAGAGAGAGGATTTGAACGACGTTTCCCTGGGGTCCCCGGGTGGCTGGCTGAGTACTGCACAATCCTAGATTGAGGTACGAAATAAGGTAGAGACGCCAAAAGGCTGAAATAAACTAGAGGAGAAGAGAGAAGGTTTAATGAGGGCAGAGGGAGGGAGGAGATAGACGGGAAGGGAAAGAGATAAAAGCAGAGAAAAGAGAGATGGGATGAAAAAGGGAGATAATCATAGGAAATATAGATATTGAGAGGAGAGAGACATAGGGACGAAGAAGTAATAATGAGAAGGAGTAGACAAAGAAAACAGATAAGAAAAAGAGAAGAAAAAATAGGGAGAGGGAAGACATAGGAAATGGAAAGGCAGAGATTGAGAGGCAAAAGACACAAGGGAACAATGAAAAGAGAAGAGAGGTAGAGAAGAGAGAGGAAAGATGGAGACTCACAAAAAAAAAGAACAAAAAAAAAAGCGAATGAGTAATGGCAGAAGGAACGGTACAAAGGGAAAGGGTCCATCATCCGGGAACGTGGCTGATGGAACGGAATGGAAGAGAGCGGCACCATCTTGTCACGGGGGAATTACGTGGAATGGAATCAAGGGGAAGTTCTTGACGACCTATACGTATACTTGTGTGTGTATACGTGTATGTCCATGTATATATATATATATATATATACATATATATATATATATATATATATATATATACATATATATATATATGCACCCATTTTACACACACACACAGACAGACACACACACACACACACACACACACACACACACACACACACACACACACACACACACACACACACACACACACACACACACACACACACACACACACACACACACACACACACACACGAAATCGCTTGATGTAAGCTAGAATGAAAACACCGAAGGTCACCTTGACTTAGGTGATTAGCATATATGTCAAAGTGATGAGTTGAGATCACCTTTTATGGAGTAAGTTTGGCTATGAGGGTGTGATTGAGATGTCTCAAGTGATTAGAAGATTTGAGTAAGTCTATGAGGAGACGATTGGCATATGATTGGGATAAGCTGATTGGTGCGTTGCTGTGCAGACTGAGGGGATTGGTCAGTGACTGGCCTCTGGTGAGCTTGCAGCCGTGAGGAAGTGGCATTACTGTAAAGGTGAGAACGGCGGAACGGAGCACTACCGCGAAGAACTTGGAAAGGAACAGGAGCTGAACAAGTAAGGAGGATGGAAAGGAACGTCAGGAGGGACGAGAAAGTATGCTACACAGGGAACCAAGAATGGGATAGTTTGGGTGCGAGCAAAGGAATGACAGAGGGATAAGGAATGGAACAGTGACAGAAAGGAAACGAAGTAGAGGTATCAGACAACGGAATAAAGGAGAGAAAAGAGCGATGTTTAAGAGGAAAGAGAGCGGGAAGAGAACAAAGTTAAAAAAAGGGAGGAGATGACGGTGAATGCGACGCAACACACAAATAGTTTTCTTGAAAATAAAAAAATAAAATGAAAAATCGGACGACTAAAAAGTTGCGCATCAGTTGTCAAATTCAAATCACTTTGTTTTTCATGTTGACAGACAGCACGTTTCACCAATCGGAAAACAAGGGATTTGTCAACTTTCTTTGTTGCCCCGATGAAAAAGTTGCCCTGTTGGTCTATTTCCCGGGTAAAGAGGCTTACTGCCCTTCAAAACTGACCACGGAGTGATTGGACCTGACAGTTTGCAGGTAACTTTTTAGGTGTCTCTTTTTTTTCATCGAGCAATTATAATTTCTTCTGATTCAATGATGTTCATTGAAGATTTCATTTTGGGTAATGGCAGACTATTTTATTCCATCGGAAGACAGATTCTAAACCGAATGAGGATATAGATAGATTAAAACCTAATTTTATGCCAAGTCTGCTCCGGTCAGCAGAACAAAATTGTCTGGTGATTACCGAAGAAGAATGTGTAGAGTACCGAACGGGGTCCGAGGGTTTAAACAACGGAGGGATATATATATATATATATATATATATATATATATATATATATATATATACATGTATATATATATATATATATATATATATATATATATTTATATATATATATGTATATATATATATATATATATATATATATATATATATATATATATATATATATATATATACATACAGAGAGAGAGAGAGAGAGAGAGAGAGAGAGAGAGAGAGGGAGAAAGAGAGAAAAAATTAGGAGCGCAGCAGCAAGGAGGGAAAGTGGAGATTAATAGTGATCACTATTCCTTTTGAATGGAGATGCGTCTCCAGTCATTAAAAAATGCTGCATGACTCTGGTTTAAAATCTATATATCAATACATCATATGGAAAGAGTGAGAGAGATTGATGGAGAGAGAGAGAGAGAGAGAGAGAGAGAGAGAGAGAGAGAGAGAGAGAGAGAGAGAGAGAGAGAGAGAGAGAGAGAGAGAGAGAGAGAGAGAGAGAGAGAGAGAGAGAGAGAGAGAGAGAGAGAGAGAGAGAGAGAGAGAGAGAGAGAGAGAGAGAGAGAGAGAGAGAGAGAGAGAGAGAGAGAGAGAGAGAGAGAGAGAGAGAGAGAGAGAGAGAGAGAGAGAGAGAGAGAGAGAGAGAGAGAGGGAGATAGATAGAGAGAGAAAGAGAGAGAGCGAGAGGAAGGGGAAGGGAAGAAGGGAGAAAGGGGTGGAAGGGTGGAAGTAGAATGAACGAAGGAGTGTGTGTGTGATAAAGGAGGCAAAAGAAACGCGAGGGTTTAATGCAAATGAGAGTTGGGGAGACGAAGAAGGAAGAAAAGAAAAAAGAACAAGAAAATGAAGAAAAGTAAGAAGAAGAGGGAGACACGCAAGCAAGGGTAGAGGACACGAGAGGCAATAAGTCGGTAGAAAGAAGAGAGAGGGGAGAGGGCGGAAGGGAAAGGGGACGAAAGGGGGAGCGTCTTGGGAAAAGAGGGGTTGGTGGGCGGAGAGGGGAAGGTGAGGTGGAGGGGAGGGGAGGGGAAGGGAGGTGCGTGTGCTGCTGTGTCGCATCACGGTGTTGTGTGGCGGCGGTAATGGTATTAGTAGGAGGGGAGGAGCGATGGCTTAGGGAATATGGGGAGGGGAACACAGGGGGAGGAAAACAGGGGAAGAGGGGAGGACGGGGAGAACCGCTAAATGGGGGGAGAGGGAAGGGGAGGGAATGGAAGGAAGAAGGAAGGGTTGGACAAGGAAGTGGGGCCGGGTCAAAGAAAATAGACGAGGAAGACGAGGAGGTGGAGGAGAGGGAGGAATGGGGAAAAGGAAGTGGATGAGGAGGAATGGAAAGAAGAAGGAAGAGGAGGAGGAGTAGCAGGAAGAGGTAGAGGAAGGAAAGAATGTAAAAGCTAAAGAAGGACAACGAAGAAGGAAGTGGAAATTTGATGAAGGGGATAAAAGAAGAAAGGAGGAAAGAGAAAAGAGATGGATAAAGATCACTAGACATAAAGAACGGAATGAGGATTTGATTTGCACACCCACAGACAAGCACACAAATGCGCGAGAGCGCGCACGCAAACCCCCACCCACACACTCACACACTGAAGCCTGCTTGTCTCACATGTGGGTTCGAATCCCGCATTCTTCTTCGATTCCCAGCAATGACTGCTACCTTCCTTAACAATCCAATCGCATAGGGCAAATGTGGATTTGGCCGTAGCTACGAGCCGCCTGGCGTAGGCTCCTCACCTAAAGAAGTCTGCCTGAACAAATTCGAGTTTACCTAGTCAGTGATCCGTTCCTGGGCTCTATTTGTTCTTCTGTTAAATGAAATTCATTACTGACGTGGTTACATTTTCCTATAGGGCAAAGAAACAATGATGTTTGGTTCTTTTGTAAGTATGAAGTCCGACTACGTGGGAATGTCGTCCCCTCTTACTCAAGTCACCTCATTTACCCATTGGATCATTGTGTTCCTCTCTGCTATATTTCCCAGGGTATATCACAAAGAATGTGCCCTAGTACTTGCTTCCTATTACTTCCAATTGACCTCACTGCAATTAAGGTCACCCAAAAGGACTATATTGTTACTTGGACAATATTCTTAAGGAGGGGAGTTGTGTCCAACCAAATTTATTGATATTGAGTTTCATGCCAAGCTCTTGTGTGTGTACGTGCGCGCCTATATTTGTGTGTGTGTGTGTGTGTGTGTGTGTGTGTGTGTGTGTGTGTGTGTGTGTGTGTGTGTGTGCGTGCGTAAGTGTGTGCATCACGGTTATGGATCATGTGTTGGACTAGCGATCGACATCTATCACACTACCGGATGAAAGCTCAGAGCTCATATGCCCTGATCTGTGGAAAATACACACATACACACAATATTTTCTTTCCCACCGGAGTTGTAGTGTCGAATCATAGTGTAACGATTCTGAAATTTTCATCCCTAGTCGAGGCTCGAACTCTGATCACTGAAATAGCGGTCAAACGCGGTACCACCACACCATCGAGCCATGTGTGCATGTGTGTGTGTGTGTGTGTGTGTGTGTGTGTGTGTGTGTGTGTGTGTGTGTGTGTGTGTGTGTGTGTGTGTGTGTGTGTGTGTGTGTCTACGTATATACGTAATTAAAGGTATTATTACGTGTTTCTCTGCGCATGCGTAATTTGGAAGGAATTGGGGGAAAGGGGATCAAACAAGTCCAAGAAATCAAAGAAAGGAGAGGGGGAGAGAGAAAACGAAAGAACAGAACCTATCAGGTGTGGTGAATTTACTTGCAAAGGGTATGGAGTTCCCACAAAGATCAATAAAATCGCCTGGCAACAATCATAACAAAAAAGGAATAGTTCCACCCGATACGGAAGGCTTTAATA
>NC_134782.1:2050000-2055000 GCF_046742065.1 Oratosquilla oratoria
CGTCCGTCCATCCGTCTGTCTTTTCCGTTCCGTCCGTCTTTTCCGTCTGTCCGCCTGTGGCCCTTGGCAAGCACAACGGAGTGGTCTCTGAGCTGCGAGGTAGAGGAAACGGTCATGGAAGAAGGAGTTATAGGACAGTGAGTACGAAGAGAGGAAGGAAAGGAGAGAAGGATAAGTGGGGGAGTTCGGAGATGGCGAAGTAGAAGGAACACGCGGATGGAGAGAACGAGAGTTCTCTAGGTGTCCGTCAAGGTTAGTATTGAAGGGTGAAAGTGAGAGGGAGTAAAGTAAATGCTTGGAAATTGTATGGAAAAGTGTCTTGGGCATGTGGGGGTTGGGATTGGGGAGGGAAAATGTTGTTACTGTTGTTGTTGCTGTCGTCATTGTTGTTGTTATTGTTGTTGTCGTTGGTTAGTAATTAGTGTAACTGGATTTTGACACCGGAATTATCGAGGAAACAGAGGATCTCCCTCTCTGTCCCAGGCACAGGGGATTAGGGTTGGGTGGGAGGAAAGTAACAATGAATAACTGAGTCAGTCGAAGCTCTCCAAAGTTCTGTGAAGGAATATCGCAAGGGAGGAAGTTGGGGGAGTTTGGGAGGGAGAGGGTAAAGAGGGAGATAAACGTGGACCAGTGATGACGTCACAGTGGAAAGGCCAGGTCATTGTGGAGTCTACTTCAACCTGGTATTTACACCTCTAGCTGAATAGGATTGACGTTAGACTGACATAAGCCAATAAAGTAATTTTTGGTGTTTAGTGGATTAATGGGTGGATATGGATAGATGTGATGATAGGCTTTTGTTGTTTTTCTTAACTTGGCGAAAATATTATTACGTCATTGCTCACTTTATCTCTGATAGGGTGAAAGCAAATCAGGTCCAAATGATAATAAAGCACAGCAAATTTGATTACATTGATTTAGAGAAGGATGGTGTCATGCGTACATAATTTGATCGACCAATTAGGGGTGATACTGTGGATGGGATTATCCTTCCATGAATTCAATCGTCTGGCAATAGATGGAATAAATGACTAAAATAACAAAATGCATCGGGAGGGTGAATTGGGGGCAGATTCGAGGGAATTTTTAATCCTCGTCTGAATAAAATCGCCTGGCGATAGATAGAATAAGGGACTAAAATTGCGAAATGCAGCGGAAGGGTGTATTGGGGTAGGTTCGGGACGATTCTTAACCCTCGACTGAATAAGCGATTAAATGTGGAAAATACAGTGAAAGTGTTGGAAAGAAGAATGTAGATGTTGTGGACGGAGAAAGAGTCCGACGGTAGGAAATGGCCAGGGTGCAGTGACAACAGCCGTGGTAAAAAAAAAAAAAAAAAAATAATAATAATAATAATAATACGTGATAATTAAAGATAAATAGATAAATACATTAATAAACGACGAATAGGTAGAAAATAGATGGGGAAATAAATATACAAATGAACAAATAAACAGAAAAGTAATTATAAGGAAGAGTGAGCGGTGCATAGAGGAGGGAAATTATGATGCTAATGCTAAATCTCAACAAGTAAAACTCACTGGCTGAGTGGGTTAGGGCGTCGTTACTTACGGCGAAGGTCGAGGTGATGTCGGTTCGAATCCTGCCACCGGCGATGTTGAACCAAGGGTATGGTTTATTAAATTCCACGCTACAAAGCTCTCTGTGAGGGGCACCGTCCTAGCCTTCCGATAGAGGGGAGTTTGTGACGTTAAACCATATCATACTAAATTTGATAACGGAAGTGATGATAATAAGGATTAGGAGAAAATAAGCTTGGTGAGGATTATTACGGCCATGCCGTGGAGGAAAAGAAAAAAAAGGGCGAAAGAGGATGAAGAGGAAGAGGAGAATAAGAAGAAGGAGCAGAAGGAGGAGGAGGGAAAGAAAAGGAAGACGAGGAGGAGGAGAAGGAAAAGGTGGAGAAGATGGAGGAGGTAGATGAGAATAAGAAGGAGGAGCAGGAGGAGGAGGGAAATTGAAGGAAGACGACGAGGAGGAGGAGGAGAAGGAAAAGGTGGAGGAGAGGGAGGAGGTAGATGAGAATGTCAAGAGTGTGGTAGTTGGAGGGACGCGGTGCTCATCAGGGGAAATACCCAAGGGCCTGGGAATCGGTCCGGGAGCGGAGACGCGCCGAGGTGAAGGTGAGGGGAGGAGGGTTGAGGTTGGGGTGAGGATCATACACTGTGAGGTACGTAGCTATGACCAAGGCCATCACCTTTGCCCTGTATGCTTGGAGTGTTGGGGCAGGCAACTAAAAATCACTGCTGGGAATCGGAGAGAAGCGGTGTACTCGAACCCAGGACTTGGAAGATGCGAGGTGATATGACTTGAAATGAGATGAGATGGAGTGGCGTAAGGTGAGATGAGGTGGGGAAGAAATGTAGACAAACAGGAAACAGGACGTTGGAATGCTGAGGTGCTTGAATGCGTTACACGCGAGAGTTGACTGATTAATTAAATTTATCGAATTGATTGATTGATTACGAGCTGTCTGCCCGAGCTCAAAAGGCAAAGATGATGACTTTATTTGCAGTGAAGCGCCTCCTGGCGAAAGGCCCTCACCTTTCACTGAAGAGGGACGAGTTGGACGGGGCGAAGTTGAAGAGGACTGGAGGACACAGGTACGGTGGGATCGAAGTGAGAGAAGGAGGAGGAGGAGGAAGGAAGGAGGAGAAGAAAGAAGAGGAAGAAAATGAGGAGGAGGAGGAGGGAGAAAAAAGAGGAGATAAAGGAGGAGGAGGAGGAATAGAAGGAGGCTGAGGGTGTGAGAAGGTGACGGGAGGATGGGTGCTGTTTGTGTAGAGACGGGGATGGTACTGTATACCTCGGAGGAGGGTGGGGTGAGTGCATAGACGGGGTTAGAGTCTCCCTGAGGAGTAAGGTAGGAAGGGAAGGGATAGGGGAAAAAGGGCGTTGTAAGTTTAGGGAGGGAAGGCTGTCGGAATAGGGAGTGAATTGGGATGTGAGAGGGAGTAGATGGACCTATTTTTTTCCGGAGGCTATAAAGTGTGAAGAAAGAACTTAAAGTATAAATCAAAACACCTTCAAGAAATAAATCAATCATATGTGATTTGAATCCAAAACAATATGATTAAAAGATGAATTTTATGTTTCAAAATATTCAAAAGAATGAGGCATGAGCAATCGTCCAACTTATTTCTGAGCTTTATGTCAAAATAGTTGAAAATAAACTGGGATTAATACCTCTGCTTCTTACCCGATGATGATTTTCAGTAGAAAGATGCATAGTAGCAAGTAAGAGAATTCTAAAGCGATAAATAAAATCGCCTGACAACTTGCATAGTAAAAGTAAAAGTGTCAACCGGTACGGAAGGGATTGTTGCCACTCTGTGGTGTGCCGCGGAGCTGAATGGAACAGTCAGGCGGCAGCCAGAAGGAAAGGGAAAGTGCCATCCGGCACGGAAGTGGTACCTGGAGAAAGATCACAAACCTTTCGCACTGAAGGGCGTCAGAGAGAAGCGGCGAAGGGTGTCGAAGGATGAGGAAGTGGCACCGGTACCGGAGAGAACGAAGTGGTACCCAGTACCGGAGGGGGAAAAGAAGAGAAGGGCCGTCAGGGGCCGGCACAAGGCGGCACTGAAGAACGAGGGAGATACCTGGGTCACCTGTCGAGGGAGGAAGGGGAAGGTCGGTAGGTCGAGGGTGCCCTCGTGGTTGGTTGAGGGGCTGTAGGGGGGTAGGTGAAGAGGGCTGCGTGAGGAGGGAAGGTGTGGGGGAGGGGAGAGGTCTGCGTGAGGAGGAAAAGGGGGGGGAGAGGGGAGAGGGGTCGCACTCAAGGGGAAAGGGAACTGGTGTGTTCCGGAGACGATTGTGAGGGGAATTAAAGGGAAGTTCTTTGTTTTCGGTTCCTGTTCTCGTGAATTCTTAACCCTTTCGAGACCGAGGCGAGGGCTTGCGGGTACGGTGAACTCAGAGATGAATTAAATCGCTTGACGGCAGGAGGGTTAAACTATTTCCTGATCTTAACATCACATCCATCCCTCTCACAGTTCCATGAATATGAATAAATAAACAAATAAACAAACAGATAAATAAATAAAAGAATAACGGCAGGTGAGAAAGGCTGTTGCAAGGAACTTAGAGGATAGTAAAACAACGTGAAGAATGAGTAACAGGCAAAGAAAAAAGAAAATCACGATAAATAAGAAAGGTGAAAAGAAACAGGAAAAGGAGTATTAAGATAACGTAAAGAATGAGTAGCACGAAAAGAAAAGAAAACTCACAGCAAGGTAGGAAGAAATGTTGGTAAGAGGTGGACCACAATAGAAAAAAATAATAACGGAGAGACGGCAAAGAAAACAGTAAAGAAAATTATGACTATGTAATGAAATTTTTAGTGAAAGGAAAAAAAAAAGGATAGAAAAGTCACGACGGACCTGAGCAAAAAAAGAGTTGAGGGATCATTTTAAGGCGGCTACAGCTGCGATAGTGGCTGTGGAGGGGCTGAAGGAGGCTTTAAGTAGGCTGGGAAACCAAAAAGGTGTATGTGCGGGAATTGATAGGATTAGAAAAGGGAGTAATAGTTTGTAAGGGCAATGGGTAATGGGGCGAGAAATCTACGGTCGTGTTCCGCGTTGGGGGGAGCCTCCGATTGTGGTTCACACGACACGTACCCCTTTCCAAATCCAGTTGCTGCTGCTGCCGGTGACTTAAACTTCTTAAGTTAAACATTATTCAGACATTAACCAGACACGTGATGTAAACGAATGTTTGCCTCAGAGAATACACCTCCACAGACCACATCGGTTAGATGGTGTTGCACAATGGAGACAGTAACAGCAACAATTGTTAGAACCCAAAGGTTTAATGAAGAGTAATCGGTAGGATCAGAATCCATTATGATTCGGAGAAACGGTTCGATCCGGAAAGGATTTGAAACCCGCCACCTCTTCCTCCCCTCCCCCACCCAATCCCTCTAGGGGCAATCCCAAGTGCCATGCAATTAGGAAAGACATGAGTCCCGTGCGGGTAAT
>NC_134782.1:2060000-2070000 GCF_046742065.1 Oratosquilla oratoria
AGGATCAAAACCATCTGTACCTCTATTGTAGGCCTCTAACAATGTTTTCCCATCAAACCAGTATGCTGCTGATGTAAACTTGGATCATAGCATTTTGAATATCTGAGGAAATTTTCTAAGGTGAATAAAGTTGATTGGTCATTACATGAACGAATATATAAATTTATCTACATATGCCCCCAAGGGGTAAATGAATTCTATGAAAAAAAAAAAATCTACAAGGGCCGTAGTGAAAACATAGAAACACAAACAGTACAGTATACTTGTCCAGGGTAGTATTCCATATATTCATCTCGTATACATAAGGTGGGTGTGAGGAACCTACAGCAGGATGCACGTGGCTACGGCCGAAGCCGTCACCTTTGCACCTTGCACTTTAGGGACTGTTGGGACAAGTAACAGTCACTGGTAGGAATAAGAGTGGAAGGCGGGATTCGAACCCATAACTAAGAAAATGCGAGACAAATACGCTTCCGATTACGCCACCAGTGTATGTCTGTTAATGGGATTTTAGTTATAACAGACCTCAAGGGTCCAGTGGCCTCCCCCTCACAGACTCTTCTAAATGTTCTGACAGGTACATTCTGACGAGAATACTACCAGCCGTCGGCACTGAGCACGGAAGTGCTCATTCCAAGTGTGCCCAAGGAAACCATACCACGGGGAGCTCATTGGTATGTTCTGACTCCCTTTTTGAAAAATTCCCATGCCTTCCTCTCCCTGCCACTCGTTTCAGGCTGAACACTTAGCTTACTTCATACGGAAGTAACATTGGCAACCCTGCAGCCGAGGTAATATAGGCGACCCTGGCGCGGGAGCTAACATTGGTGACCCAGAGAGTGCTTGCCAGCCCCGCCGCCCCGGCCTGCCCAGCCCAGCCCCACCGCCCCGGCCTGCCCAGCCCAGCCCCGTAGCCCCGGCCTGCCCAGCCCAACCTCGCAACCCGGGCCTACTCTGCCCAGCCCCTTCGCCCCGGACTGCTCTGGCCAACCCCGCTCCTCGCGAACATCGCGTACATTCTAACCACGTAAACCTGACGGACGATCACCCACAGGAAGTAAGTGCGTTCCGCTCACACCCTTTTTCCATCCGCTCACCGAACAGTCCGAAGCGCAGGCGTTAGCCGCACTAGCCCCCATACTTGCTCTCCAGGTTGGCGCCTTCCAAGAGCAGGTTAACAACCTTCACAGACGACCCCCGTTACCCAGATACCCCCGCAACCGCTCCAGGTCTACATCCAGAGGGAGATCCAAACAAACATCAGGCATCTGTTTCTATCATCATCGCTTTGGACAAGATACAAAGAAGTGCGCACAACCGTGCACCTTCTCACCAGCACCGTTAAACGAGATGGGCGGACACTAACGGCGTACAGCGTTTGCCAACATACATCGAGACTTTTCTTCGTTTTTGATCCACTCTCAAAGTTCACATACCTCTTAGATACCGAAGTCAGTGTCCTGCCTGCCACAGCAACCCAGCACTCGCTGCCGCCGACGTCTTACCTCTACGCAACTAACGGCACCAAGATACCCGTTTTTAAGTGGAAGACACTTCAGCCAGAACTCAACCTCCGCCTATCCCTTGAGTGGATATTCTACGTTGCAGCAGTTTCCCAACCAATTCTTGGCTCCGATTTTTTGGCCCAGTTCAATCTCCTAATTGACATAAAAAATCGCAAACTCCACGATTCCTTTACATCGATTTCATCCAACGACAGACCAACAACCGGAGTAAGTAGCCAATTTTCAACCATCAATGCCGATAATAAGTTTGCTTCTCTCTTCAAGTCCTTCCCAACTTTGACACAACCTTACTCCACGACCATGACCGTGAAACATCACATAGTGCACTACATAGAGACTACGGGACCTCCAGTCTACGCCAAGGCCCGTCGTCTAGCTCCAGAACGCCTCAAACTAGCGAAGGCAGAACTGAAAGCCCTCATGTGTCAAGGCATCATTCGCCCAAGCTCAAGTAACTTGTCTTCAGCGCTCCACATTGTCCACCAAAACAACGGCGACATCAGACCATGCGGTGATTACCGCGCCCTCAACTCGCGAACTGTGGTGGATAGGTATCCAGTTCTCAACATACAGGAGTTTTCCTCACACCTTGCAAGAACTCGCATATACTCCCGGATCGACCTTGTCAAAGCCTTCCATCACATTCCAGTCAACCCGCCGGACATCCCAAAAACAGCTGTCATCACGCCTTTTGGCTTGTTTGAATACGTTTGAATGCCCTTTGGCCTCAAGAACTCTGCCCAAACTTTTCAGAGATTCATGGACGAAGTCCTACGAGGTCTGCTTTTTAGCTTCACTTAGATCGACGATGTCCTCATCGACAGATACCTCGGACACAGATGTAGGCGCAGTTCTACAGCAGTATATCAACGACGCCTGGAAACCCATCGCCTTCTCCTCAAAGAAACTCAATAACGCTGAGAAGAAATACAGCACCTTCGACAAGGAGCTTCTAGCCATCTACAAGGCTGTCAACAGGTTAAGGTATTTCATCAAAGGATGATAATTCCACATATACACCGATCACAAACCAATCACAACTACATTCACCCATAACAAAACAACCTACTCCCCCTAGACAACTACGACACGTAGATTTGTATTTTCCAGAGCATCACACATATTTGCTATGTTTGCATTTTAGCACAACATATCTGCAGTCTCTACCTCCCTCATCGACTACGCCGCCATTGCCGTAGCCTAAGCTGATGATACCGAGATGCAGCGATTCATGGACAATCCCGTGTTGCAGATGAAGAAAGTACAGCTACCTGGAACCAACACTCAGCTCTAAGCCGATGTATCCACCGACACCATCAGGCCCTACTTGCTCGAGAACCACAGGTACCTCTTGTTCCGCCATTTACATGACCTCCCCCACCTAGTTATTCGAGCTTCACAGCACATGATGTCATCCCGCTTCATCTGGAATGAAATCGCCAAAGACGTTCGACACTGGACCCGCACCTGCGTCAAGTGCCAAGCTTTGAAGGTCACACGCCACACCATCTCCCCTCCACGTATCTTCCACCCAGTCTCTACTAGACTCGAGCACGTCCACATCAATATCGTCGGACCGCTTCCCTTCTCCGACGGTTTCAGGTATATTCTTACTTGTGTAGACCGTTTTACACGCTGGCCCGAAGCCATCCCGCTTACAGACATAAGCACAGACACAGTAGCCAAAGCTTTCATAACCACCTGGAATTAAAGATTCGGTACACCACTCAGCCTCACGTCCGACCGTGGTAGCCAATTGGAATCCACTCTATGGAAAAAAATATGTCTTTGCTAGGTATCCTGCGTTTCGGAACAGTAAACTACCATTCTCAATCAAATGGACTTGTCGAACGCTTCCACCGACGACAGCACGCGACCGCACTGACTGGTCTACGACGCTTCCAATGGTCTTCCTCGGCATACATACGTCCCTCAAAGAAGACCTTGACCACTCTTCAGCAGAACTTCTTTATGACACTCCACTCCGCCTGCCAGGTGAATTACTTGCATTACGACAGCATCCGCCCCTATAACACAGCCTTGCAGTATTCAAGATTATGCCACTAACCTTACAGACACAAACCAGAAACTCCAGCCAGTGCCACCACGTACTTCACTCACAAAAACGTTCGTGAGCCAGGACTTCGATGACTGCTTACATGTTTTCGTTCGCGTGGACGGAGTAAAGAAGCCTCTTCAACAACCATATGATGGACTATACAGAGTAGTCAAAAGGACAAGAAAGAACTTGACCATCGATCGCAGTGGAACCACTGACGTAATCTCCATGGACCGCGCCAAGACTGCATACCTCCTCTTGGACAACATACAAGATCCCATTAGTCTTCCGGCACTTCTGGGGACACAAGCTACAAATCACAAGCACACTACAAGGTAGAAACAGATATCGTTCCTCCTACCTCGTCACTAGGGGGAGAGTTCTGTAGCCAACACGCAAAGTGCCACCTTAAAAGACTCATGACCACCAAGTACTATGCCTCCGGACCAGGTCAAGACTATGGTCACCCCTTAGCATGGCACTCGTATATATTTAATTTATATTTTTATATTTGTATGCTTTCACTCCAACTTCATTTCTCTTGTTAAAAAAGTTTCTGTATATCCCGTAACAAGGATATATATCTATAATAGAAAGATTGTAAACTATCTTATATCAACAGCAAAAAACTAAGAATTTCATCACCATTGTTGTACAAAGTATCGTCGGCATTTTGAATAAACATCAGTCATGGGATTGACCTTAGATATCCTATTTATTCTTATGGAAGATAGCTGTTTTTTAAAGAATAGTACCAGCCGTTAGCACTGAGCACGGAACTGTTCATCCCAAGTGTGCGTAATGGAATCATATCGCGGCGAACTAAATGTTCTGACAGGTACGTTCTGACAAGAATACTACCAGTCATCGGCACTGAACACGGAAGTGCTCATTCCAAGTGTGCCCAAGGGAACCATACCACGGGGAGCTCAATGGTGTGTTCTGACTCCCTTTTTGAAAAACTTCCCATGCCTTCCTCTTCCTACCACTGGTTTCAGGCTGGGCACTTAGCTTACTTCATATGGAAGTAACATTGGCAACCCTGGAGCCGAGGTAACATAGGCGACCCTGGGGTGGGAGCTAACAACACCTATGGTTATTTGAGAGCACGAAGTCGTGCCTTGGACGGCGACCGGCGAAAAGTCGATATGCGTAGAACGAGCCTTAGCCCCTGCGCCGCAATAATGTCTCCCAAAACCGAATAAAATCAACCGATCTTAGGCAGAATGAAGCATATAATGTTCGTCATCGTAGCCGAAGTGTTAACCAGCACAATTTAATTAACCTGTTCAATCCGGTGACGTTTATTTACCTATTTCAAAACCGAATAAGGTTCACCAGAATAATGTCTGTGAAGAACGTCATGCCACCAAAGGGGTTGGTGTCCATCCTTGGCTCGTCATTCTTTCTCTCTTCTTTCATTGTCTCTTCCTTCTTTGGCTAGTTCTCTTTTGACTCGACGTTCTTTGGTGAGTTCTTCTTTGGTTCTTTTTTCTCTGGTTAGTCCTTCTTTGGCTCATTCTTCCGTGGCTTTACTTTCTTTGGGTAGTTATTCCTTAGTTCGCACAGTTGGCTCGACGTTTCATGTCTAGTCCTTCCTTGAGATGGCCTTCTTTGGCTCTCCCTTCTTTGGCTCTATTTTCTTTGGCCCTTCCTTCTTTGGCTAGTTCTTCCTTGGGTTTACCCCGTCGTTCTTTGTCTAGTAAATCTAATCCTTCTTTGGGTTGGCCTGCTTCTTTGGCTCTTCCTTCTTTGGCTCGTCCTCCCTTGGATCGTCCTCTTTTGTCTTGCCCTTCCTCCTTCGTATCCTTCATCCGCTCCCCATCTCCCGCGCACTCGAGTCGACTCGCCCTCTTCTTCCATTTATCTCACGATTATTCTCTTCTCTTCTGTCCCTCTCTTTCCTCTCTTCTCCAATGCCTTCCATTTCCTCTGGTTCTTCATTTTTTCTTTTTGTTTTTCGCATGATGACCGTAAAACTCTCTGCCCATTTCGCCTTTTTTTTTCTTCCGATTTTTTATTCCTCTTCGTCTTTCGGCTTCTCTTTCTTCTGCTCACCCTGCTTTCTCTTCCTGCTCCTCCTCCTGCTCCTCCTCCTTCTTCCTTTACTCCTCTTCATCTGTTTCGATTCACCTCCTATTCTCCTCCTGCTCCTCCTCCTACTCCCCCTCTTTTTCTCTTTCCCTTCCCCTTCTGCTTCTGCTCACCTTCTATTTTTTTTCTCTATCATAGTCGATTCATCTCCTAGTCTCTTTACTCCTCAGTCACCTTTATTCTTCCTCCAGTCCTCCTTGCAGTCTTCTTCGTCCTTCTCCCTCATGCACTCTCGTATACATCCTTCACGTCCTTCTACTCCTCCGGACCTTCTCCCTCTTTGCTTCAACGACACCGGCCCCATCTCCGTCGTGTTCCATCCTCCCACACCTCTCATTCCCACGCCGTCCCCTCCCACACCCTCATCTCCCTCGCTGCACAGGAGTCTACCTCCCAGACAGCTTCCTCCCACAGAGCATCACAGCGTATCCAATCCCCCCACACGCCTTCTTTCACTTTCACATAGTGCCTCTCTTCAACGCCCTTCCCTCCCACATCATCTCCTCCCACGCCATCACCGCCTCTCACTCCCTCCCACAACATCCTCCTCCTACTCTTCCTCCTCCTACTCTTCCTCCTCCTCCTCCTCCTCCTTCTCCTACTTCGTCTCCCTATCAAACTCTCCCCTGTAAATAGACTGTGATTTCTGTCTCTGTTTATCCTTTTCTCCCAAAGGTACGCCTCTTCCTTTCTTCCTCTCTTCCTTCCTTCCTCACTTCCTCACTTCCTTCATTGCTCTCTTCCTTCCTGCTTTCCTCCCTTCCTTTCTTCCTTCTTTCCTTCCTGCTTTCCTCACTTCCTTCCTTCTTTCTTTACCTCTTCCCTCTCTTCACCCAGTTTTCCCTTTCCCTCCATTCCTCCCTCTGTCCATCCTTTCTTTCTTTTCTCCCTCCCTGTTTCCTCTTTCCTTCCTTATCTCACTTCATAATTCTCTCCTTCTCTTCTTCATTCACTCCTCTCCTTCCCTCCTTCCTTCACTCCTTTCCTTCCTTCTTCCCATCTCTCCCTCCCTATCTCTCCCTTCTTTCTTCCTTTCCTCACTCCATCCCTATCTCTCCCTTCTTTCTTCCTTTCCTCACTCCATCACTATCTTCACTTCTTCAACTTCATCATTTACTCCTCTCCTTCCCTCCTTCCTTCACCCCTTTTCTCCCTTCTTCCTTACCCCCTTCCCTACTTCCCTATCTTCCTCATTCTTTGCTCCCTCCTTCAATATCTCACGTTTTCTCTCAACAATTATCCTTTCACTCGTTCAATTCTTACATCACTCCTTTATTCCATTATCCTTCCTTTATCTTCAGTCACTCCTTCCATCCGTAGCTCCCTCCTCCCATTCTTCCTGTGCTTCCTCTCCCCCCTTCTCTTCCTTCTTCCCTCCCTCACTCCTTCACCCCCATCCCTCTCTCATTCCCTCCCTCTCTTCCTCACTCCCTCCCTCTCTCCCTCATTCTCTTCTTCTCTCCCTCAATTCCCTCCCTTCTTGGATTCCTCACCTTCCGCCACCACCCAATACATCCAACCTCTCGTCTTCCCATTTTCTTTCTCTGTCCTGTCCTCCCCAACATCCTGAGTTCCGTCTTGTCTCATGTTTCTAACTATCTTCTTCATATTCCTCCTCTTCTTTCTCTTCCTTTTCCTCCTCCTTCTTCTTCCCATTACTTCTTCGTTCTTCTTCGTTCCTCTTCTCCATCCTCCTCTTCTTTCTCTTCCTTTTCCTCCTCCTTCTTCTTCTTCCTATTACTTCTCTTGTTCTTCTTCGTTCCTCTTCTCCATCCTCCTCTTCTTTCTCTCTCTTGTTATTCTTCCTTCTCATTCTTCTTCTTCCTGGTCATCATCATCATCCCTTTTCCCCTCTTCTTGTTTCTTCCTCTTACCCCTTATCCACCGTTTTCCCCTCTTCTTCTTTCCCCTCTTCCCCCTCTTCCCACTCTTCCTCCTTCTCCTCGTCCTTCCTTTTTCTCTCCTGTACTTCTTTTCTTCTTCCTCCTTTTTTTTTTCTTTTCTTCCCCCTTTCTCCCTCAGTCTTTGCTCCCTTGGTATTCCCACTCCCCCTCCCGCCCCCCCACCCCGGCCGCAGTCCCGTGGTCTCCAGACTGTCTCCAGTTGTCTTTGTTTCTTCATCCTCGACCTCCTTCTCCTCCTCCTCCTCCTCCTCCTCCTGCTCCTCCTACTCCTCCTCCTCCTCGACCTCTTCCTCGTCCTCCTCCTCCATCTCACCCTTTTCCGTCAGAGACGAGTACTTTAGTTTTCCTCATCTTGAGCTTACTTTCTTCTGCCCTGTCATTCACCATTCTATTTGTTCCCTCGTTTATTTCGACCGGTTTTTGTACTTGTTATCATCCCAGGCCTGTAGTTTCTCCTCCTATTCCTCCTTTTCCTCCTCTTACTCTTCCTCCTCCTCCTCCTCCTCCTCCTCCTCCTCCTCCCCCTCTTCCATCTCCTCCTTATCCTCATTTTCCCTTTCCTCCTCCATTTCCTTTTCCTCTTCTACCCTTTACTTTCCTCCTTTCCTTTTCCCTCCTGACTTTCCCCTCGGGTCAACTCGCTTATAGTTGTCCTCCGACTCTCTTCCCCTCTCCTGTCCATCCCCTCAGCCCCCCTCCCCCCAGAACTTCCCCTTCCCTTCCTCTCACTGTACAGGCCACTACTATCCTCTCTTCCTCCTCCCATCTACCTCTTGCCCCTCAATCTACTCCTCATTCTATTCCTCTTCCTCCTTCTCCACCTCCTTCTCCTTTACGTCGTGTCTTTGTTTATTGTCTGGTTCTTTCCATGAGCCATATAATCTTGTGTTTCAGATTAGAACCTTTATTTACGGCGATTGAATGTTGTGATATTTTCTTTCCCCTTCCTCGCCTCTACCCTGCTTTGCTCCTCCCCCACCGCCCCCACTCCCTCCCCGTCTTTCATTGTTGCCATACGAATTCTATAACATCTCTTTCACTCTTCCTTTATGTCTTCACTTCGTTTTAGTCCTTTCCCCTTCTTCTCTCTTTTTTGTTTCTCTTGTATTCTCTCTCTTGTGTTTTCTCTTTCTTGTACAGAAATCATCCGGTCTAGTCTCATCCTTTATCCTCTCTTCCTTTTCTTTTTTTCCTCTTTTCACTATTTTTCTTTCTTCCTTTCCTCCAGTCTGTCCCTCCACTTCCTCTTTCCGTCCTCTGCCGTATTTGTTTCCTTTAGTTTCCCAATTCTGTTTACGTTTTCTTGATCTTTCTATCCTGACGTGTCTTTCCTCTATCCGGTTTTTTCACTTTTCTTGTTTCGATTTTGCAACCGTTTCTGGTCTCGTCCTTTCGATTTGCTTTGTGTTTCTTTTCTGCCTCCTGCAGTCCATCCTTATCTTCTACATCATTTTGGTTCCCCTACTTTGGCATTTTTTTGTATTTTATACCCCATGGAACTCTACCTGTGTCTTCTTTTTTCTACCTCCCTCCTCAGTCTCTCTCTCTCTCTCTCTCTCTCTCTCTCTCTCTCTCTCTCTCTCTCTCTCTCTCTCTCTCTCTCTCTCTCTCTCTCTCTCTCTCTCTCTCTCTCGCTATCTATCTATTTATCTCTCTATTTTTTTATTTCTTTTTGTGTATATATGTCTTCCTTTCTTTCTTTTTTTCATCTTCCATTTCTTATGTCCTGACCCTGCCTTAGTGACCTCGCTTTCACATTTGCAAGTCTCTATTTTCCAATACGTTTCCTCCCTTTCTGTCCCTATTAATCCCGTTTCTCCCATTCCACTCCTTCTTCCTTCTTGCTCATTCTCTCTTCATTGATATCTCACTTCATCCATTCTCTTACTTTATGCTTTTACACCTCCCTTCCTACTCCTCTTTCTCCCCTTTCATATTTTTGATTTATTACTCTAATTTTGTAAACTCTCTCGTGTACAACACTTTTCTTCCTCCTTTGTCCTTCCCCTATATATTACATGGGGTCAATAAGCTTTTCGTTTAAGAATCTTCAGTCCATACGCTACCCCAGAGTTACTGAACACTGGACTTGACTAAGTCATGGCCGATTCTTCCTTTAATGTCTGTTATCCTTTTCTTTCTCATTACAAAGGATTACAAAGGCGGAGCATGCCGACAGGAGACCTATTGGTCCATATCTAGGTCGGATGCGAAAAAATCATAATAATGATAAACAAATAAATGAATAGAACTATAATAATGTAAATAATAAATAAAATAAATGCATCCTCACTTTCCACCCTCCTCATATCGTGTTTCTTGACTCTCGTATCCTTTCTTCTTTTACTTCATTTCTCAATCCCCTCGTACCTCTTTCCCTCATTCCCTCCTCCTTTTCTTTCCCTTTTTCCTCCTTC
>NC_134782.1:2075000-2087500 GCF_046742065.1 Oratosquilla oratoria
AGTAATTAGTCCTGATGGCGATGTGGAGGCCTTGGATATCCCCCTTCCACTTCACCCCCCCTCTCCTCTTCCCCTTTCTCCCCCCCCCTTCGCCCCCGAAGTCTTATTTACTCACGTTGTCTGGGGAGTGGGACAGCGGATACACTAGATTCACCAAAGATTCAAGGCAAAGTAGTCTTAACCCCTTGAGCGCGTGGTCATGAACTCAGGTCAACATAATCACCTGGTATTCAAAAAAAAAAAAAAAAAAAAAAAAAAAAAAAAAAAAAAAAAAAAAAAAAAAAAAAAAAAAAAAAAAAAAAAAAAAAAAAAAAAAAAAAAATCTGTAGTGTTCCATAATAGCGTAGGTACCAAAATTTGGAATTTCGCCTGCTCAGTCTTTCATATCGGCAAATGACTGCTACAGACGCTTTTGTTTCCGATGCAAGACTCAAATATTTACAATTTAAGTATTCTGTATATAGTTTTGCTGTTATAACCAGAAATTGGTGTTAAAGTAAACTCGTGTAATTAGAATTTATTGACACTATTAACATATTCTTAGTAGTATTGTTTCAGCAAATTTGACGTTGAAAAAGCATAAGGCGTAGCCCATATCAGTTCATTAATACCGCTAAGTACATAGTGGGTGCTAATAATAGAACATTGCCAATACATGTGTAAATATAAGATGGAATTATCTGTAGAGTACGAGTGTTCCTTAAACCGGACGGATATTAGTAGTGGCCACCATAATGAAGAGCCACGGGGAATGGGTTCCTTACACTTCAACGTAAATCTAAGGACGGAAGAATTCTGATGATTTTTGGGTTCCCCTGACCGGCACTCGGGTCTTGCAAACGGTGGCTCCGCTAGATGGCACTGAACTCCTCGAAGTGGCACTAGCTCGACATAAGCACCTGATCCAGTGTTTATAGTGCACGAGACCCAGCATCCCCCTCCCCCCAAAGATGTAAGTTACCAAAGTATTAAGCATACGAAGACTGTCCACATTTGTCGAAAAAGTCCTCATAGGCGACATGACGTCCCGGACTCTTCAGACTTTGCGGGATATTGGACCCTGACAGGGTGATATAACGTAACTAATAGATTTTGCTTCCTTCCATATAGATCGGCTTTAACAAACTTTTATTTTGGAATTTAAGTTGTGGCAATATTACTGCGGTTTATTGTTAGGAGCACATTTTAGTGATATGCATTGTATCACAAGCACTATACGTACATTAATATGTATAGTGCAAACATATATACAGTAGATTCTCCATATAAGATATTGATTACATTATCTATGTAGGTGACATTTTAGAGACTAGTGACACCTCTACGGATCAGAACTACGTACCTTCTTAAATATCTCCTTTACCAACTCTGTGACTTCCATTTCTTCGGTACGATATTGTCCCCTAAGATAGAGGCGTTGATAATTTCTAATGAAAAAACATACAGTGTATACTATAATATACATATACATATGTATGCATTTACTAATCTATATATACATGGACCTTACGCAAATAGATACATGCATACATGTACGTATGTCCATAGGCGTTTTCAATAACCACTTATATATATGTATATACATAGGTTGGTCACAGGTGCATATACACGTATGTGTACAGATAGATGAATACAAACATACATGCATACATACATACATACATACATACATACATACATACATACATACATACATACTTATATTCATACATACATACATACATACATACGTACATACATACATACATACATACATACATACATACATACATACATACATACATACATACATACATACATACGTACATACAGGCATGAGAACACGAGCAACCAGAAGAGGTATCTTGACTTTCCTTGAACCATAACCACTACCACCACTATCACCACTGCCACCACCATCGCCTCCACCAAACCACTACCACTACAACCACCACCAACACACCCACCGCCACAACCACTACCCCTAGCACTCCCATTACCATTACCACGACGACGCGACTACTATGACGACGATGTCCACCACCACCACTACCATCACTGCCACTGTCACCTCCAATCCACCACCACCACCACAATCAGCATAACCGCCACTACCAACACCGCCATCTCCAGCCCCATCACCACCAGCACTTCTACCACCACCAGTGCTACCATCACCACCCCCTCCTACACAAACCTTCTCCTTACCACCACCACCTCACCAACCATCACCCTAAACCCAACATCCATACCACCCCCCCCACCACCACATTCCCCCACCCCACCGCTCCCACCATGACCAGTGGCACCGCAACGGCCCCTCCATGACGCCCACCCCCATGACCATGCCACCGCGACCGCCGACACCCGGCTGAAATGCAGACAAGGGGAGGATGAGCAAGGAGGAGAAGACGGTGATGTCTGTGATTATGCTAATGATGGGGGAACTCCAGAGGAAAAGGAAGGAAAAAGGAGAAGGAAAAGAAGAAAAATGGAATAAAAACGAATTAAAAAGAAGAAAAGAACTGGAAGAAGAAAAAGAACAAGAAGAAGGAAAAGAAGAAGAAGAAGAAGAAGAAGATAAAAAGAAAGAAGAAGAAGAAGAATATGGAGAGAGAGAGAGAGAGAAAGAGAGAGAGAGAGAGAGAGAGAGAGAGAGAGAGAGAGAGAGAGAGAGAGAGAGAGAGATTCTAATGAAAACAAGAAGCTTAGAAGAGAAGGGAAAGTAAGTGATGGGGGGAAAGGGAACGTTATTAAGGATCAAGAGGAGTAGATAGAGGAGAAGGAAAATAGATAAGGTTGGCAATTGTGAAGAAAGAAAAAAATCACGAAGGAATGGGAGAGGATGGTGGTGGTAATAGTGGTGTGCGTGAATGTGGTGATCGCGTTGATAGTGGCAGTGTTTGTGGTGATGGTACTTATGGAGATCGTTGTAGTGGAGATAACGGTAATGTTACTGTTGTGATGGTGGTGTTGATGGCTATGGTGTTATTGGTGAAGGTAGTGGTGATATTGGTGCTGGTGCTGTTGGGGATAGTGATGCTGATGTGTAAGGCGGTGGTGATGGTGCTGTCGGTGGTATTGGTCATCGCGGTGGTGGGATGATGTTAATACTGGTCGTGGCGGTAGTTCTTATGGTAGTGTTGGTGGGAGTAGTTTTAATGACGATGGTGTTGGTGGTGGTGGCAGCGTTGGTAGTAGTGGTATTGGTGATAGTGGTCACGACAGTCGTGGCTTTGGTAGTGTAGAGCACAGGGAGGAGACATCCAGAATGCAGTGCAGACAGGGAGGTGGGAGGGAGGGAGAGGGGGAGGGAGGTAGGGAGGGAGTATGGACTCGGCGACGAAGTCCGCAGCAGACACCCTCTCCCTTCCTCCTCTTGTACCATACGTCCCCTACTCTACGTGTCTGAGACCCCCTTCGCCCGGAGGGGGTCGCCGCCCCCCTCCCCCCACTTTGCCTGCAGGGTCGGCGCCCACCCGCCCTCGCTTCTTCTTTGTCTCTCCGCCCACAAACGCAGGCACTCTCCTTCATACTGGTGGCACTTGCTCTCACCCGTAGACATTCTCACCCCCTCGCACACCTGAAATCATAAACTTATTTGCAAACACTCTCTCTTACCTGCTAGCACTGTATCAATTACAGAAACCCTCCCTCACCCATAGGCACTCTCAGTCCTAGGCACTCACTTACAAGGCACTATCAACCAAAAGAGCTCTTTCATCCTGTGGCACGCTCACTCGTTGGCACTCTTTCACCCACTCGCATTCGCACACCCGAAATCACTCTCTCACCCGCTACCACCTTCTCATACCCTCAGGCACTTTCACTCTCAGTCCTAGGCACTCACTTACAAGGCACTATCAACCAAAAGAGCTCTTTCATCCTGTGGCACGCTCACTCGTTGGCACTCTTTCACCCACTCGCATTCGCACACCCGAAATCACTCTCTCACCCGCTACCACCTTCTCATACCCTCAGGCACTTTCTCGTCGTAGGCACTCTCTCAGCCACCGGCACTCTCACCCGCAGGGACTCCCAGTAACCCCCCCCCCCTCGTGACACTGTCTTTCACCCACAGGCACCTTCTTATCTGGAGGCGTTCTCTCTCACTGGCCAACACGCTACTCTCTTTTCCGTAAGCACTTTGTTACATGCTGACGCTCTCTTACCCGCTAGCACTCTCTCACTTGATGGCACGGTCTCATTCTTACTCTCAGTACCTCTCTCTCTCTCTCTCTCTCTCTCTCTCTCTCTCTCTCTCTCTCTCTCTCTCTCTCTATATATATATATATATATATATATATATATATATATATAAATATATATATATATATATATATATATATATATATCTGTGTGTGTGTGTGTGTGTGTGTGTGTGTGTGTGTGTGTGTGTGTGTGTGTGTGTGTGTGTGTGTGTGTGTGTCTGTGTGTGTCTGTGTGCGTCCGTATACTAGCTCTAAGCTCTCAACCGGAAGGGCAATGGCTTTCGATCGCGCGATCCAAGGCCGCGGTGAATCTTTCTCCCTCCCTGATCCTGCAGTGGATTTGGTTGAACAGGATCTGCGGCAACAGAAAACGGGATGTAGGGGAAGAGCACTTGATGTGGGATGAGAGTAACTACAACTTAGTCGAACAATCAGGAAGGGGAGTGGTTACATTTCTGCCACGGAAAATAAGAAAGAAGAAACAACGAGAAAGGAGATGTAGGAAGATGAAGGGAGATGGAGAGGTTGCGAGGCAAAAGAGAGAGAGAGAGAGAGAGAGAGAGAGAGAGAGAGAGAGAGAGAGAGAGAGAGAGAGAGAGAGAGAGAGAGAGGGAAAAAGAGAGCGATGGAGAAAGAGAAAAAGAGAAAGAGAGATGGAGAGAGAGTGAAAAAGAAAGAGATTGAGAGAGAGAGAGAGAGAAATAGAGAAAGAGTGAAAAAGAAAGAGAGAAAGAGAGAGAGAGATGGAGAGAGTAAAAAAGAAAGAGATTGAGAGAGACGGAGCGTGAATGATTGGAAAAAATTGGGAATAGAATCGAAGCAATAATTCGATGATTGAGAGTAAGGTGATTACTATTTTGAAGACAGAATGAGGTGGTTGCTTTTTCTGAGGAAAAGGCGGAACAAATGTCTACATTTGTAATTCTGACGTCATAGGGTCATTCACCTCAGAGGTTTGGCATAAGAGATAGAATTTGTGGAGCACACACCGGCCACCTCAAAATAAATAGATAAATAGATAAATAAATAAATAAATAGATAGATAAATGAATAATGAAATAGAATAAATGAATAAATAAAACGAACTAAACAAAATAAGTAAATAAATAAATAAATGAATAAATGAATAAATAAATAATAAAATAAAATAAACGAATAAATGAAACAAAATAAACAAAATAAATAAACTAAATAGATAAATTGATAAATAAATAAATAAACTCTATATATAAACATCGAATGCTGTTGTTGGCTCATTTGTATTCGCCGTACGTTTTAATCACCTCTTCAGCCGAACAATTAGATCGTTCCTCTCTGATGGCGATGAAATATTCTTTTTTACTATCATTTCCCAAATTTTCTCCTTGGTAATAATCCCACCAGGAATTAGCCTTTTTAGTAAATCCTTCCCAAGTTAAACAAAATACCAATAGGGACATGATGTTTTACGATGTGCAGAACATTAAATATTTATTCTCTTGCAAAAAGAGATGGATAGAAGTGCCACCTGGCACGGAAGTGACCAGTCAAGATGTGGTCTCATCTTTGCGATAAAGGGTGCTTAGGAGGCGAATGAAATAACAGGGCGGCGCCGTGAAGGCTAGTTAACCCTTCTTGCTGCAAATGATCTTCCTTTGGGTTAATAATATTGCTTGGGGGCAATAAGAGTAGATGCTGGGTTAATGAGGAGTGTTGTGTGTGTGTGGGGGTGGGGTTAGATGGAAGTGAGAGAAAGAGAAAGAGAGGAGAGAATAGACGAATGGAGAGAGAGAGAGAGAGAATTTATGACCCAGTAAAGTAAGGATAGGGGAACGACAAACCAGAGGATATAAAAACAGATACTGAAAAAAATTACTTGAGTAACGTTTGAGGAAAAACGAAGGTAAATGAAGACCAGTGGACGAGAGAGAAAGAGAGAGAGAGAGAGAGAGGGGGGGGAGGAAGGAGAGAGAAGGAGGAGGAGGAGGGGGGAGTGAGGGGAAGAGCGGGCCAGAATAAATACGTAACTGGGGAAGACGGAGGTAGAAAAAATGACGCGGGCAGAGGGGGAAAGTTGTAACTGATATAGGGATGAAGTGTTTCTCTTCGTTAAAGTGGAGGAAAATAGAAATGAAATACAGCCTCGGCTTGATCAAATAGTCCGCCCGTGGTGGGAAGGAGAGGGGGAAAACTCCCCCGAGGAGGAGGGTAGCCTCACACAAAGGCTGAGGAAATAAAATGGACACTCGGGGAGGAATACTGAAACTTAGGGAAACAGGAGAAAGATGGTAAAGAAAAGAAGATGAGAAATAGAAAATAGAAAATAGAAAAAAAATATGAAAAGATAGAAGTGTGTAGGAAGAAGTGGGGAGGACATAGGAGGAAGGGGTAGCTAGAAGGGGTTTACAGTCTAACGGTTCGTCAAACGCGGTTCGACAGACACGTGTTTAAAGTGATGTATGAACGTGTGAACGGGGTATTTGGTTGTAGAACACGTTGGTTAAACCCCAAATACCCCGTTCACACGTTCACACATCACTTTAAACACGTGTCTGTCGAACCGCGTTCGACGAACCGTTAGACCGTGCAAGATGTGGAAAAAATAGAAAAAGCGAAAAAGAAATATAAAGGAATTCTAAGAAGAATAGGAAAAAGGAGGGGAAGAGCAAGAGGCGTAGGAGGAGGAGGAAACAAAGGAGACGATGGGATGAGAAGAACTGAGGAAATCGACGGGATTTGCAACCCATAGTTCAACAAATGTCTTCTCGTCGCCTACAATCTCGGACCACGAAACCGAAGTACGACAATATCTCTTTATCCCTTTCACCACTGATGGGATGGATAGGATGGTCTAAATACAGTCAGTATAAAGATATAAGTACTACCAGGGACGGGAGGTTTGATAAAGAGAATTTCTAATTGAGGTGATGCCACAAAAGTTAATTAAATAGTAGTCAGGAGGTAATGAAGATATAAAGAAAATTGCTCCCCATACCCGAAAGAGTTTAACTCTTGTCTTGTGGGAATATATTTACAACACTCAGACGTTTATACCTCATCAAAGAAAGACCTCCAACTGGGTGCTTAGACTATTTATAATCTGGGGCTCGGCAGGCTGGTCCTTCCGGTGGGCACAGGCCTTCGAGGCGGGAGAACCAGAAATCAAGAGTTTCCTGTGCTTTCTGCTTTGGTTCTGAGAGGGTGTATGGATGTGGTCACGATTTCTTTTCCCAGTTTATTGCCTCGAGGGTTCATGCAAACCATTTCTATGGCAAGAGCCTTTGAGGTCTTGTGTCTGTCTCAACATTTGTCTTCACCTAACGCCGATAAGACCCACGGAATTTTTTTTTTAATCGTGTGGTTTGTTTCAAGTCAGAGGATGTGAAACTCAAAATAATTTTCAGTTGTTTACTGTAATACTACAACCAGTGGTGTTCTTCACAGATTATCCCCAGTTCCTTGCCGGGTATCCTAAAGGCACCTCTCCTGTGTTAATAAACATGTTTACTCTGGGCGCTGTATTAAGTTTCTTTAAAGAAATTTATTACAGGAGGGATATTTTACGACCTAAGATGAACCTCAAAGCTGGGGTAAATTACTGTATTCAGTTCTGTTAAAAAGATATATGTGTTCTTTTCCCATCAAATTTTGCTCTGCATGTTACACATGTTATACTTTATTCTGGTTCTCAATTCGTGTTCAGTGGTTCGAAGCTGGACCTAGTGATGGCATTGACCACTAAGCCTTTGTACCAAGGCGTTAGACTTTGTAGATAGGTTCCGTTGTCGAGGCTTTGATGTTGGACGCGGTGGTGGGTGGGTGACGGGGAGTCTCATGTGACACAGAACTAAAGGCGTGTTGGAGAGTAACGATCTCTAACTCTCTCTCTCTCTCTCTCTCTCTCTCTCTCTCTCTCTCTCTCTCTCTCTCTCTCTCTCTCTCTCTCTCTCTCTCTCTCTCTCTCTCTCTCTCTCTCTCTCTCTCACACACACACACACACACACACACACACACACACACACACACACACACACACACACACACACTCACTCTTTGTCTCTATTTCTGTCTATCTCTATCTCTTTCTACCTTTCTCTCTCTCTTTCTTTACTTTATGATAATTTTCTTTAGTTTATTTTCAAACACGGGGTTTTGGCATGGGGGGTGCCACGGAAATGAATGAAATAGTCTGGCGGAAGGGGGTATTGATCAAGTGGGCGCCTCTGGAGTGAGTGAAATTGTGTGGCTGCAGGTAGATTAGAAGAAAGAGCACCACCCGGCAAGCAAGGGTCATTGGGGGGAGTCTCAGCTGATAGGGCCGCGCCAAGGGTATCGCGTCCAATGGAAAGAGAAGGTTCCACCCTTGCAGTACGGTGGATAATTGTTTGGACAGGGACTCTTTGTCTCTCTTGCACACAACTTATTTGTTCCTTTAAATCTGCCTTTGCTAATGAGCTTCCTTCAGCTGATTGGAATCGTATGACGGGATGTCGAGTCGTAAAACATAACAAAGGGTTAATCGTTTTACGCCTTTTGGCTGAAGAGAAAGTATCCATATAGATGAATAGAATCACTTGGTGGTAGATAGAACTACTATTAGTGATAATGGTCAACACATAGGGCTAATACCCTGGCTTGGTCCCGTTAGCGTCCATTTATTTGTCTATTTTTGCGTTTTTTGTTTTTTTGTTTACATAAAACATGCTTAGATGATATGTATACCAATTCTTTTCATAGGTTCTTTATTACCTCTTTTATGCTATATAGATATTCATTGACGATAAGTTCTTGAGATATCATATGAAGATGTGCTGTATTGAAAGGATTTTATGTATGTATATGTGTATATATATATATATATATATATATATATATATATATATATATATATATATATATATATATATATATATATATATATATAGCCTGGGCATTTAACCTTGAATACACACGTTATTGCAGTTGATGGTAAGAACAGTTACTATTTATTGTTGTTAGTCAAAAGCCATATATGTATCATGCAAGAATTTGATTAATTAATCATCCTGAAGTTTTGTAAGGTATACCATCACATTCAAATCATATAAGGAATTGAAATATGGTGCGTGTTAGCATTAATTTCACCACTCTGGAATTTGTATAATTGATGTATATTGAAACGATACTTTACGGTCAGTGACTGATATAAACATGGTACTAGTCAGGAATTAGTTTAAGTTATGTATAAAAGTGGGAAATGCCAACAGGTATGTTAGAATAAATACCATCATGAGAGAATGGAGTCTTTTACTCTGCTACTACGATTTGCTCGTTTGAGTTTTACCAAATACATTAATGTAAACAAAGTGGGCATGAATATAAGAACATATTGATGAATTTCCTACAACTGGATTCAACTCCTCCCCTCCCACTCCGTTACCTTCTTTCCGGGGTTCACGATATTAGCATTCGCTTTGTTGTGTACGTTTGTTCTTTATAGAACATAAACGAGCCAAACATAATGCCAGAAATAAAAGCTTCTTTTTTTACATGGTCAATGATTCTATTTAGATAGTATATTTTTTTCTTTCTCGCATGTAATTCATGATTGGTTTTCCGTCTTTAATACACAAGAATGCCCAACTTGAATATCTGTATATCTTTCCAGGTAGGCGTGAGAAGAAAGTTGCAATATTTGTCATAATCATTGTGTTTGAAGGGCAGGAAGGTAAGTAAAGCTTATGAAACAGTTTTCATTTCTATTTTGGCCCCTTCAGTCAGCGGTGTACTTGATATATTTTGTTCTGCTGAATGTTAAGTGATTTTATACATCCAAAAGGGCCGACTCTGGGTTGGATCGGGGTCACGAATTTTTTACTTCTTTTCCTAACACACACACACACACACACACACACACACACACACACACACACACACACACACACACACACACACACACACACACACACACACACACACACACACACACACACACACACACACACACACACACACACACACACACACACACACACACACACACACACACACACACACACATACACACACACACACATACACACACACACACACACACGCACACACACACACACACACTCACACACACACACACACACTCACACACATAAATACATGATCCTTTATATATATATTTTATCAGCGTTGTGTTAAAATGCGTCCATGTCAGAGGCAATGGGCAGGAAGAGGAAGACCACTTGGGTCGTGGGTGATTCATGTCCCTCCCGTGGGAAGACCATGACCCGTCGGTATCCGTCCTGCTCTTCCTCCACCTCAGCTACAGCCCGAACACCTTCTCCAAGCTCGTCCTTGGGTCTTAGCCTTGAGGCGGAGCCTTGTCAGTAACTACACTTCGCCCTTGTGTATGTCCTCGTATAGGCTTAACCTTAGTTTGAGTCTCAGGGTCCTAGACAAAGGAAATTTATACCGACAAGGGATCTTTGGGTCCAAAACTGGGTCGAAAGCTTAATAGGCAACGAGAAAAATAGTAACTAAAAATGGCTAAAGAATAAAACATTAATTAGTAGAAATGACGGCATAAAGCTTAGATATTTATTTAGATGAACGATAGACTTAGTAGCCATGATGTAGTGAGCGCTGAAACTATCGGTTGTTATAATAAGAAAAGGTTAGACAGCTTTATGGATGGGAATGACATGTGGTAATAGACATGGAACTACCTAGTGTAGGCCTTATGGTCTCTTGCATTCTCTTTCATTCTTATGTTCTTATGTTCTAAAACTATTACTGTATATGTGATTGAATCACCTGGAAGTGTAAATCATTCGATTACTACATGGTTGTCAAAATTGGTTCGCCTATTTTGTATTATGCCTATGTACTAGACATCTTGTTGACAACTGTAACACAACGGAATAGTAGAAATGTCTAATTTCTTTATTCAGTCAATGATATTTGTCGGAATTTTGGTCTGCTGTAGCCAAGACAGCCACCTTTTCCAAGGTACAAGTCCAACATTGTCGGTAAAGCCAATTTTCTAAAGTTTCCCTACATTCCTAAAGTGTTTTGAACATTTGTACCCTGAGTTACAGAAGAATTGCAATACAAGATTGGTTTGATATTTCTGTAGCATTTCTTTACTACTATCTGTTAGTCATAGTTACGATAATACAAGCTGGATAAGTAAGTAAGACTACTCTGGTTTAATCATTTCATTACGGGTCAGGGGGATGTGTGTCTTTCCTCAGCTGAATAAAATCGCCTGACGACAAATGGAATACAATACTGAAATGGTAAAATGCAGTTTTATTTCTAACAAGATAAATTGCATGAATAATGAAGATATTCGTTTGGCTTTTGCCCTAACGAAATTGGTTAACTATTTCACTTTAGTGGGGGTGAGTGGGTGCTTTTCTTGGCTGGATGAAATCGCCTGGCAGCAGTTAAGAACACAAAGAAGAGTGGTAAAACACAGCGAAAGTATTGAAGTTTTTTGTGTGATGTTGGTGCACAATGCGAACTGCATTTCCTGTCACCACATCCTCTCGATGACAGAACTTCGTTCTCCACCCGCAGAAGAAGAAGAAGAAGAAGAAGAAGAAGAAGAAGAAGAAGAAGAAGAAGGAGGAGAAGAAGGAGATGAAGAAGTAAGAGGAGAAGGAGAAGAAGGAGAAGGAAGAGGAGGAGGAGAAGGAGAAGGAGGAGGAGGAAGAGTAAGATAGATCGTTGTCGGTCTTCGAAGAAATTGACGAAGTTCACGCTTCCTCCCTTCCTCCTCCTCCTCCTCCTCCTCTTCCTCTCTGACGTCAGTGACGAACGTCAGAGAATTTCTTTTGTTTTCCGGCGTTTGTCTTCTTGGTAACAAAGATAGTGTTCTTCTTCTTATTGTTCGATTTCTTTTTCCTCCTTTTCTTCCTGATTTTTTGTTTTGTTTTATTTCTTTTTTTTTCCTTCTTTCTCCTTATCATTTTACTAATCTTTTTTGCTTCATATTTCTTCTCTCTATCCTCTTCCTTCTTTCATTTTTCGTTCTTTTTGTTATCCTTCATTATTCTTCTCTCTTTTTGTCCCCTTTTCTTGTTTCTTTTTTCCTTCTCTCCTTTTTATTCCTTCTTTCTTTTTCTTTCATCTTTTCTTTTCTCAAATTTAATTTTCATCTTTATCTTTGCATTCAAATTATATTTCTAAACTCCAATAAGTCAAAGGGGATTATAGTTCTTTAAACTTAAAGATGAACATTAGCCAGAGTCAAGTCAGTTAAGTTAGGCTAAGCAGTTTGCCTTTACGCATGAATGTAACAAAAATGAGAAAGAAATATGGGTTATTTACGTTTGAGTAGTCACTATATATATC
>NC_134782.1:2095000-2097500 GCF_046742065.1 Oratosquilla oratoria
ATTGTTTCCTGCTAAGCTTAATACAACCGGTCAAGCTTTTAGTTAGAATAGAATTCATGTGCATAACCTCAGGAGGGTGATCTTGTTTAATCACGTTTGTACCAGTCCCCGAAAATAGATACAGCTCAGATAACACGCTTTTAGAGAAAACTGAGTGCGAGAGAAACTTGGGAGTTCTAGTGAGTCCGGACCTTAAAACCAGGAAACAGTGCATTAGCACCAAGAATAAAGCTAACAGAGCATTAGGTTTCATTGCTAGGACGGTAACGAATAGAAGTGCAGAGGTAGTTATCAAACTCTATCTAGCGATAGTTAGACCCATCCTTGACTATGCGGTAGTTTTGGTCTCCGTCCTACAGAATGGACATAAATTCACTAGAATCAGTACAGAGAAGAATTACCAAAATGATAAATGGACTCAGAAATTTACCTTACGAAGAGAGGCTTAGGCACCTTAACTTACACTCTCTGGAAAGACGCAGAGTGCGGGGTGATCTAATATAGGTGTTCAGGTGGATCAAAGGGTTTAACAAGGGTGATGCAAACAAGGTCATCATATTAAAACAACAGGGCAGGAGTCGCAGTAATGGATTTAAACTGGACAAATTTAGATTTAAGAAGGAAATAGGCAAGAATTGGTTTACTAATAGGGTGGTCGACGAATGGAATAGACTAAGTAACCATGTAGTAAGCGCTGAAACTTTCAATTGTTTTAAGGAACGATTAGACAACTTTATGGATGGGGATGACAGGTTGTGATGGAGCTGCCTAGTGTAGGTCTTATGGTCTCTTGCAGTCTCCTTCATTCTGATGTTCTTATGTTATGTATGTTCTTCGAGTAGATTTTGTTCGTGTCAACTCATTTTGTTAGTAAACTTTATAGTTCTTATTTTTGAAAATGTTGGATAAGTTTGTCTGGTTGAGTGGGAGGTCTCAAAATGTAGGAGTTAGCTTGGTTTGCACAAACTGTTTCTCTAATCTGAATAAAATCGTTTGTCGCCAACTAAAGCAAAATTCATAAATGTGCGAAGAATGACCCCTCGTTTTGAACTAGGTCACCGCTGTAAATGGAAGTTATATATAAATATATACACCAACACAGTCGAAAGGTGAAATGTGGGAATGTTTTCTTTATTTCGCGTTTCAAGAGAGAGTTTCCATGTAAATAGATTTTGTATTTTTATCTCCCGTTGGTTTTAAAAAGGGATGGGATGACGTAAAGAAAGGACGTTTTTGGATGTAAGTCGAAAAAGGAATTTGTGCCGGTTGATTTGATAAGTATCGATGAAGTTGGCGAGTGGAGACCTGTAGATGGTATGTCCGGAAGCAAGAAAGAAAAAAAAAAAAAGTTGGAGCTTCCGTTTCCAAGCGGGTGCACGGAAGTGAATGAAATGGACTAACGTCAGCCAACATAAAAGGAAGAGTGACAGCCGATACATACGGAATGAATCAAGAAGACAATTTTGCACCAAAGTGCATGGCGTTGGTAAAATATATTTAAAGAGTTAGTGGAACGGAAGGGAAGTAGAAATATGAAAAGGATCAGCACATCTTTTGAGTGGGGATGAGTCTCCATCCGTAAAGGAATGCTGAGTGACTTAGTCATTAAGGATGTCAATAGCCTCCAGAACAGCGTTTCTCAACCTTTTTACCCTTGCGTAACCACTAAAATAAATTGCATGTCTCAAGGAACCCCTGCGCAAAAGAAAGAAAAGAAAAGAAGAAAAAAATATATATATATATACCATATATTTCTCATTTTATTTTCATCGTAATAATAGGTTAGATAGGATGGTGTCTATATTACATTATTACAATAACCAGGAATATGTCGCACGTGTTTAATTATATTACGTATATAAAATTAAATAGAAAATAAAAAATGGATCAGCTTATCTCACTTGTTCTCGCGGAACCCTTAGGGACCGTTTGCGGAACCTTAGGGTTCCGGGGAACCCTGGTTGAGAAACGCTGCTCTAGAACGAGCAAGGGGTGGTGCCCTGGGATGCCAGGCAACAGCATGGAAGCGGGGGTGGGGGGGGGTTGTGAAAAAACGATGAAATCACCAAATAGGAAGGGGAGGGGTGGGTAGGAACCTGCCAGTAAGTTGGTAGAAGTGTCGGGGGGGAAAGGGTCAGGGAGGTCTGACGAACGACAAATACTGCATTCGTTATGCGTGGGGCAGTTCAACGAGTTGCAGTGAAGTCGACTTAACACGAACGAAAAGTCGTCGACTCTCGTCCATTGGCACCATCATCGATTTTTTTTAGCCCCCTTACGGCCCAGAGTCACATGTCTTTGCATTTAGAATTGGAATTTACGTGGAAAATAAATTTTAATGCATTTTTAACGTCTGCTAAAGGTACTTTCTGTCACGATCTTTCACTTCCTACTTCGCCTATGAGTCTTCATCGTAAAGGCACATAGTCTTTGATTTCTGGTGGTAGAAATAAATAATCAGTTCCAAATTGTCCACCATCTCATCATACAAAAACAGAGA
>NC_134782.1:2105000-2110000 GCF_046742065.1 Oratosquilla oratoria
TCCTCTCGTTTCTACATCTCCTCCATAAATGTCGATTTTTGATGGGACACTGATGATGTACCTGCTCCTGCCTGCCTCCTTGAGTCTGTCTCCTGATCGAACCCCCCCCCCCCTTTCTCATTCCCCCTCTCTCTGTCATACTATTCCTCCCCTTTCGTACCCCACCCTCCATAGATAACTATCAATCACCAGTTATCACCATCACGAATACCCGTGACACTGTCGCGTTTGCCAGCATCACCACCAGTGCCACCATTCCCACCGTTATAACCAAGACTGCTCTACAAATATCACTACGATCATTACTACTGTCACTACTACCACCATCACCCTTACATCACCAACACTCCATCACCATCATAAAGAAAACATCACCGTTACCCCAATAACCATCTACTACCACACTCACCACTACCACCACCATCACCACCTTCAGCTCAACCATCACCAATACTACCACTGCCAACACTACCACTCACACCAAGACAACTGTCACAGCAACAGCTACCGCCACGGTAACCATCGCTACAACCATCACCATCATCTTAACCACCACCATCACTCCGACCATCATCACCACCACCTTCTCCACTACCCCCCACCACCACTCCGCCCACTGCTCGTATGTCTCTTGTCACTCCCTCCCTCGTGAGGTCATATCGCTTGGCTCGCCATGTTATCTCGAAGAGCTTCCTTTCTCGCTCACCCCCTCTGCCTCTGGCTAGCCCGGGCCTCAGCTGTCTTCCCGTCCGGATTCCTCACTTCACCTCCCCCTCGTCCGTCACGGCCTCGCCTCCGGCCGGAGAAGAACCACGTCGCCGCTCCTCGACATTTGTAGGCGATGACGTGATTTGTAGGTGTTAGTCTGGTTAATAGCAGACTTTTCTCGTCATCTCAGGGGAAGACGTCAGCTGAAAAAGATCGCATGTTATCGGCGTCTCCCTCCCACAGAAATACAAGGCATGCCAGGTAGATGAATGAAATAGCGTGGCGGCAACTAGAATAAAAGGAAAGGTGCCACCACCCGGTCCGAAAAGGAGTAATACTGATATCAGCGCTATTGTCTCCACTGATGGCGATACGGACGCAACTTACACACACACACACACACACACACACACACACACACACACACACACACACACACACACACACACACACACACACACACACACACACACACACACACACACACACACACACACACACACACACACACATACACACACACACACACACACACACGCACACACACACACACACACACACACACACACACACACACACACACACACACACACACACACACACACACACACACACACACACACACACACACACACACACATATATATATATATATATATATATATATATAAAAATATATATATATAAATATATATATATACATGTGTGTGTGAGATTCACCATGGTTTCACTTTGGTCTTTGGATCACGTGTAGGACTCGTGATCAACAGCTATTTCCCTCCCGGGAGTGAGCTCAGAGCTCGTATGACTGATGTTTGTATGTGTGTGTGTGTGTGCGCGTGTTGGATAACCCACATAATTAGCATACATCGTAAATGCTACTTTGACCAACTCATCAATGGTATCATTTAAGTCTACCGTTACTACTGGCGGTCACACCATCACAGCAACTATACACCAGGATTGACGTCCAAACCGCCCGAATCATCACAACCACCATCATTACCACCATAATTATGACAACATTTCCACCAGCTCTACTCATAGCGGATGTTGGTATCTGTGTCTTGTATCAGGTTCACCAGATGTACTCTAAATGTTTGTCAGTGCCGAGACTGCGGTCATCTGTGGTATCAAAACTGTAGTATAAAGTTACCCCTGCTATCATCACCTTTGGAAAGCTGTCGGTAACCTCACTTGCCACGAGATTAGATATGACGGGAAGGTTTGGGTTAGTGGTTAGTTTATCATTTGGAGGGGTGGTTTTCCCCCTCAGCTGCTTGAAATCGCCAGGCGGGAAATTGAGTAAATGAGTTGAATGTTGCACTCAAAAGGTTAATCGATCCAGGTTTAAACCTCTGACTGTGGTCAACTATCAAAATGAAAGGGTTACTATGGCATTTTAGAACTCTTATTGGACGCTGCCTGACCAAGCGGGTTAGAGCGTCGCTACTTGTGGCGGAGGTCGAGGTGATGGCAGTTCGAACCCTGCCACCGGCGAAGTTGGACCAAGGGCGTGTTTCATTGAATTCCACGCTACAACGTCCTCTGTAAGGGGCACATTCTTAGCCTCTTGGTAGGGGGAGTTCACGACGTTAAACCGGATCTTATTGATGATGATATGGCTTAACGTCACAAATTCCCTCCTATCGGAAGGCTAGGACAGTACCCTTCACAGAAGACTTTATAGTGTGGAATTTAATGAACCATACCCTTTGTTCAACTTCGCCGGTGGCAGTTTACGTACCACCAGCGACCCGACCTTCGTCACATGCAACTGAATGAAATAGCGTGGCGGCAACCTGAATAAAAGGGTAATTGCCACCCTATACGCCGGAATGGGACAAGGCGAAGTAACAAAGGAAAACGGTAATTGTGTCAGTTACTGTATCCAATTGGAAAACGGGCTTATCAAACCGATTATGGAGGGGGAGGGAAGGCAAAATCTCGTACTTCAGTTATGAGACTACACCACCCACCCTCCCTCCACTCTGCGTGGCACCTGTTGGCACTATTGAAAGAGAGGGCCTCTTCCATATCCGGTGTCATTATCGAGCTCCCTGATTACATTTCTCAGTAGTGTAACCGGCATTAATTCCATAATTTTGGAAATGCCACTATCCCTCGCCCCCACCTGCGCTCTCGTGGCGTAATCGGAAGCTTGCTGGTCTATCATTCGCTAAATTGTGGGTACGAATCCCGCACTCCTCTCCGATTCCCAGCAGTTTCCAACACTCCCTAGAGCGTATGATAGGGCAATGGTGACGGCTTTAGCAGAAGCTACTCAGCGTCTCCTGTTGAGTAGGTGCCATCACTTTCTTTCTCCCTCTCTCACTTGAATTAAGTCATTGGCGTCAGAATGAACCTTATAAAGGCACTCATTGTGAAGAAGTAGATAAAACCATTATCACCACCACAGCTGCCCCCGACACAACCACCAACACCATCACTACTACCACCACCAGCACCACCCCGTTGCCACCACCACCGCCACAGTCATCACCACCACTGTAGCCACCACCATCAGATATTTGAAATGACCTTGTATTTGATGAATTGGCGGACAAAATATCAATCCTCCCCTACTGTCTCTGTACCTTACACCATCCGCATCGCTCTTTAGTATAGTCTATTTGTTCTAACTTGGCAGAAATTTGGTAGAAAACGAAAAGCTATACAAAGGAGTGAAGTAGTAGTCCTTGGAAAGTGAACACATGAACAATATGCATAGGCAAAGAGATTGTGGTAAATTGTAATTTGACTAAATTAAAAAATTACTGACCAAATATCTGGCAACATGCGTACATCAGTGAAGTACAGTAGTTAGTCCTCCATCCCCCCCTCATTTCTCTGTCTCACAGCTTTGTCTTTGAAGCCACTAGGCCCCTCTCACTCCTCTCATTTTCTTTTACTGACAATAGATTTTCCTTGTACAGGGATATGCTCTCTCCTTCTCTCTTGCTCTTTCTCTTTCTTTTAATTTCTCAATCTCTTCTTATCTCGTCTGTTTTTTTCTTACTCTCATTCTCGTTCTGTCTCTCTGTCTCTTGATTTATATATATATATATATATATATATATATATATATATATATATATACATACGTACGTATATATATATATATATAAATATGTATATATTTATGTATGTATTCATGTATGCATGTATGCATGTATATATATTTATGTATGTATGTATGTATGCATGCATGTATGCATGTATGTATGTATGTATGTGCACATGTATGTATGTATGAATCTATGTATGTTTCCCCGTCTATCTCTCTCCCCCTTTCCTCGTTTCACTTTTCCCCTCTTTCTGTCTCCCCCTCTCTCTATCTCTCTAACATCTCCCCATTTCTCCATCTCCTCTCTCTCTCTCCCTGTTTTCATTTCTCCTTCCTTCCAATACTCCCCATCTCCCCCTCTCTCCATCTCTCTCCCGTCTCCTCCTTTTCCTATCTCCCCTTCTCTCCTTATCCCTCTCTCCCTCCCTCTCTCTCCCCTTTATTCATCTCTTACTCTTTTCTTCCCTCCATCTTTCTCCTTATCTTTCCCTCTTTCCATATCTCTCCCTTTACCCAATTTTCCCATCTTCCCTTTCTCCCTCCCCTCCCTCTCTCTCTCTATGTTTCTCTCTCCCTCTCTCTTTCTTTTTCACTCTCTTTCTCTGTCTGTCTGTCTCTCCTCAAATAGCATTTTGTCCCTTCCCCTCTGTCCTTCTACCTCCCACCCTTCTCCTCCCCGTCCGTCCCCTCCCTCCCTCCCTCTTTCCTTTTTCCCTTTACCCTGTGTCCTTACGATTCACCCTTTCTTTTTCTTATTCTCTTTCCTACAACCTATCATCCATTTCCTGATCCTCTACCTCCTCACTGCCTCTTTTCCTCCTCTCCTCCCTTCCTCCCTCCATACCTCTTCCTTGCCTTCCTTCCCCCCCTCTCCCAGTGGCGCAGTAGGGCGGGGGAGGGGGGGAGGGAAGTCGAGGCGATTTAATGAAAACTTTGGGTTGGAGAGCCCCCAGCCGGCCCTCGACCGACCACTAGCGCCTACTTCCTGTACATCGCCGCTGCTGCCGCCGTCGCTGCTGGGGAAGGGTAGCCACCAAGAGAAATAAAATCCCCTGGCGGCATCTGGAACAGAAGGTATAAAGTGCCACCAGGTACAGAACGGATCTGTCTATGAGCGGAGTAAAATCGTGATGTGCTTGCCATATCGATATCTCTACTCTGCACTGTGGCACTGGCACTGAAGGCGTTTTGGTGCCAGTCTTATCTCGCCAGGGGTCAGTGAGCA
>NC_134782.1:2117500-2122500 GCF_046742065.1 Oratosquilla oratoria
TTACAGCTTGTATCACGTGCTCAATCAAACGCAGTCATATACGATCACGATCACAATCACACTCGGCCCCTCTTTTTTTTTTATCTCCCCCCTCTGTGTGTGTGTGTGTGTGTGTGTGTGTGTGTGTGTGTGTGTGTGTGTGTGTGTGTGTGCGTGTTTGCGTATTTGTGTGTGTGTGTATGTGATTTACCATGGTCTTGGATCACGTGTTGGACTTGTGATCGACAGCTATTATTTATTACTAATTTGTTTGTTTATCCATTTATGTATGCATTCGTTTGTGTATTTATTCATGCATTTGTTATGTATTTATTATTTATGAATTTCATTTATTCATTTCATTTCATTCTATTTCATAGTTTTGCGTTCCACGTTCTCCTTCAGTTGGTATAGTCTTCATTTCGTCTTGTTCTTTTCTTTTCTGTGTTATGACCCTTTAATTTTCTTTATATCCTTCTTTTGTCCTGTTAGTCCATTTCATAGGTAATTTCAGTAGTTTTAGTAAATTTCTTTAATCCGTGGAGGATATAAAGTATATTTAGTAGTTTTAGTGACTTTCTCTGGTTACTGGAGATTGTTAGGTAGTTTTTATTAGTAATAGTGATTTTCCTTAATAATGGAGATTATTCATGAACATAATGTATCTCTGTAATGAATATTGCATTGTACAATAAGATGTACATCAATGCTAATGTGTGATGAATTGCACATCGAAAGCTGCACGTTCTCGGCATCATTGTGACCCTTTCGCTCTCTGTGGAGACATGGAGGTAAACAGAATATCCTTTTGACAGCTAGATTAGACAGAAAAATACCACCCGGTACGGAAGGGCTTGAAAGATTAACTCCAGTTAGAAAGGTTAACCCCTGCCTTAAATCCTCCAAGCATCGGTAAAAGCTGACATACCTAGCCACCTCGCAGAGTGGATAAAATTATGCATTTCTTTCGTCTCTTCTCTTGTTTCATTCTTTCTGTTGTTGGTCTCTGTCGGTAGAGTCTCAGTCCGTCCATCCACGGTAATGGCCTAACTCGTTAACTGTGTTGATAATGGACAATAACATTTCCGGGTGTTAATTACCATCCTGCCGTCATAATTCAATTGAACACCTCTTGGAGGTTTCTCCTCCCACTGGTGATGTTAGTGGCACTAAAAGTTAGTGGCACTACTGACGTCATTCAAACTGACGTAGCTTCGGTGTCCCGTACCTTGACGTCCTCGCAAACATTCTCCTCTTCTCTTTCCTGCTTCTGTCGTTGTCGTTTTCTTATTCAGTTCCAATAACCAATAACTGTATCACTAGTATCAGCAATATCTATAGCATCAATATTGATAATATCCTTTTTGGTTAATATTTTCGTTGCTGACTACGTTAATTTCTCGCGCACCGTTAATATTAACTGCATAGTTTAAAGGTTGTAAATAATACTCGATTGTTGTCAATGAATATTCAATGTGTGAGGGGCCCGTAAGAACTGGAAGTCAAAGTCTTACCATTTTTTCTATCGATTTCTTTACTTACTTTATTATTTTATCCTACTATTTTGTTTGTTATTTACTTATATATTTACTTATCTTATTGTTTTATGTATTCATTTATCTATTTAGTATTTACATGATATTTATCTGTTTATTCATCAATTTACATATATTTATTCATCTACTTATGCAATTATTTGTTTATTCTTTATTGTTACTTTTTTATATGTTTGTATATTTTTGCTGGCGACCCATCCTCGATGTCTTCATTCTCGAAGAGTCTTTCAACCTCCCCTTGCACTTGCTCGAAGCCTCTCGTTTAAATCTTCTATCCAACTCTTCCTCAAAACTTTTACAATATATCGACTTCTTTGAAGATGTCCTTCTTCTGCCCCTTCTTCGGGAGACTCTCCCTCTTCAGAGACTTTCCTTCACCTCTTGACCCTCTTCCTGGTCGTCTTCACTCTACGACTTCTCTTTCGAAAATCCATCTTCTGGTCGTCTTACCAAGACTTCTTCCTTTCAATAGTTTCCCCTCTCCTCCTAGTGTTCCTTTTTCTCTCCTCCTCCTCCACTTCCTCCTCCTCTTCCTCCTCCTCTATGCGATTTTTAACTTATCTTTACAATCTGGAAGAGTTGTATAAGAGTGGAAACTAGCAAATGTTGTGCCCTTGTTCAAAAAGGGTGACAAATCCAATCCTGGTAACTATCGGCCTATTAGCCTTATATCATTTTTTTCTTGGAGAAAAACAATACTTTTGAAGATTCACAACATGGTTTCCGTAATAAGTGCTCGTGTCTGACAAACCTTCTGGACTTATTGCATGATATTTACGGAATATACGAAGAAGGGAGAATAGTTGACGTTATATATCTCGACTTCCAAAAAGCTTTCGATAAAGTATCCCATAGGAGGTTACTAAATAAACTAGAATACCATGGTATAGTAGATCATGTTCACCGATGGATTTCTGAATGGCTGTCTGGTCGAAAGCAACGTATTGTTCTGAATGGAAAATGCTCAGGCTGATATTGTGCATCAAGTGAAGTACCTCAGCGTTCAGTGCTAAATCCTGTACTTTTTTTATATATATTAATGACCTGGATGATAATATAAAGTGTAAATTATCAAAATTCGATGAGATGATATCCACAACACAACAACAAGATTTACAAAATCATTTGAACACTTTATGTGATTGGGCGGAAAATTCATAGATGTTTTTCAATATAGATACATGTAAAGTATTTCCTATTGGTAATAGTAATATCCAGACCAACTACACGATGAATGATGTACAGCTAGCAAGTGTAGAACAAGAGAAAGACCTTGGTGTTGTGATATTAAATGACCTCAGACTAAACAAACAGTGCTCGGAGGTCATTAAAACTGCAAATAAATTAATTTAATTTATAGGTAGAGCTTTTGAGCTTATAACTAAAGAAATTATTCTTAATTTTCACAATGCCCTAGCCAGACCTAACCTCGAATACTGTGTACAGTGCTGCACTCCGTATTACAAGAAGGATATACGGAAGTTAGAAAAAGTGCAGCATAAAGAAAGCTCATACCTAGGTTGCGGAACAAGCCGTACGAAGAGCTCTTAAGAGAACTGAACTTGTTTAGTCTCTCGAAACAAAGAATGGGGATGATCTAATAGGAGTTTTCAAAATTGTCAAAGGAATTGAAAACATGGATGTGGAAAAATATTTCAAAATTGACACCTCCAACGCAACTAGGAATAATGAATGCAAAATTGTAGGAAAACGATTTCAAACAGACATGGAAAAATACTCCTTCAATCGCGTTGTTAATATATGGAATGGTCTACCATCCAACGTCATTGGTTGTTCCACTGTAGAGGTATTAAAAAAAAACGTCTCGACATCTACCTCCCTACAAATTCCCGACTAGAATTATTTACTTCTAGATAGGTAAAAATAGAATAAAATAAATAAATAAACAAACAAACAAATAAATAAATGAATAAACAAATAAGCACCAGAACAGCCTTGTAAGGACCAATAGGTCTGTTGCTGTTTGTCTATGTAACTCCATGTAACTCCTTACCCCCCCCCGAGCATAAACTTCCCAGTCACACTCCTCTCCAGAATTATTTTCCTCTCGCTGCCATATTCTTTGACAATTTCTTCCTGTTGCTCTTTGCAACGCACTGTTGACGCAATAGCTGAGTCGGTAGAGTTGGGGGTGGGGGATACTGTGAAAAAGGTTGCCGGTTCGAACACCGCTTGGCTAGAGGAGTTTACAGGGCACTTAAAGTTGGCCACGTGTTGTTCAATTTGTCTGATTTCCCTTGTTGCTTTGTGCCTGTAGAAGTGTGGCGAACTTCATGACCCTTGCACGGTGCGATTATAAACAAAGGCACTTTGCTCTACTTAAGGGCTAAAACCCAACTCCATAATCTTCTCTTCTTTCTCCTTATTTGTTCTATCTTCCACTCTATCTCTTTTCCACTACGCTCCGCATCTCCTGTCATCTGTGTGAATTAGATGTATCTCATTTCAGCCATTTCTGGAGACCCGGATGGCTCAGAGGTGCTGATCTCGTTTAGGGTGGACTAAAACATAGGAAGACTTTGTACGTAATCACACACGTATATTTACGCTCTATTTAGATTGCCTAATATATCATTTACACAGACACACAAACACAGACCCCCAACCCCCCACACACACACACACACACACACACACACACACACACACACACACACACACACACACACACACACACACACACACACACACACACACACACACACACACACACACACACACACACACACACACACACACACACACACAATCACATTCCTGCTAACGCATACACACTCTTTTAATAGATCCATTCATGTGTCCATCCAGGCAATGGGTGAAGGTTCTGCATGCTTGTGTGCCATAAAGTAACCCATAGACTTGGAGTCTCCCCCAAGGAGGGAACCGTCCCCAGTAGAGTGTGTGAGGCGACAACCAGCTAACTAAATAAAAGGCCTTCTCTAACCTAGTATGTTCTACTTTACAGCTCCCTTCACAAGAAGAAAATTGAGAGAAGGGGGCAGAAGAGGCAGTGGAGGAAGAAGAGAAAATAGAAGGAAAGGGAGGAGGAGGAGGGCGAGGATGCGAATGAGGGGAAGGAGCATGAAGAAGAAGAATAGAAGGAGGAGGATTAGTAGTATGAGAGGAATGATATGAGGCATAGTAATGGGAGTACAAGGAATAGTAAGAGGAATAGTAGTAGAAGCAGTAAGAGGAGGAAGAAGAAGAGGAGAGTAGTAGTAGTAGTAGTAGTAGTAGTAGTAGTAGTAGTAGTAGTAGTAGTAGTAGCAGTAGTAGTAGAAGTAGTAGTAGTAGTAGTACTAGAGGGAGGAGAAGGAAGAAAGAAAGGAGGAGGAGAAGGAGGAGGAAAAGGAATATTAAGAGAAGGAGAAATGTGAGAAAGTGGAGGAGGAGCAGGAAATAGCCACGATCTTCAGTCTTGAAGTTCCACCTCCGTCTTTGTGA
>NC_134782.1:2130000-2142500 GCF_046742065.1 Oratosquilla oratoria
AAACTGGAATTACCAACCCTGGAACAAAGAAAAGAAAGACGTGATCTGTTGGCCATTTACAGAATTATGAAAGGCACGGAAGTCCTTAATAGAGAAGACTTATTATATTGGGATAGAAGAAATACAAAGGGACATGAAAAGAAACTCAAAAAGGACAGTTATAGAAGAGATGTGAAAAAGAACAGCTTTCCACATAGAGTGGTAGATGTCTGAAACAAATTGGACGAAACAATAGTGTGTGGAAACACCATACAGGAATTTAAGAACAAACTAGATGTTGTGAAATAGAAAGACGGGTTACCACGAGCATAGCTTCCCTTTCCGTATAATACAACTAGGTAAATACACACACACACACACACACACACACACACACACACACACACACACACACACACACACACACACACACACACACACACACACACACAAACACACACACACACACACACACACAAACACACACACACACACACACACACACACACACACACACACACACACACACACACACACACACACACACACACACACAAATATTAACATATATAAAAAGCCTTTACAACTTGTGCTTGAACAAATATGCATTTAGGCCTAGAATCTAGGGAAAAGAAAAATAAATCAAACGATTGGTTTATTAAATTATGTAAAACAGGAAAAAAAAAGACATGTGGGATGTGGCACGAAGAAGATGGAAGAGGAGAGGCAACAAAATAACTCTGGAGTCCAGACACTCTGTAAATAATTACTTGAGGATCCTTGCAGAAAAAGAGAGGAAACATAGATATTATAATATTGATGAATAAATTAAACTCGAACCATTCCACAGGTTTGTCAGCGGTATATTGAGACAGAGACGGAATCGTTCATTTGATGGAAAAGCTTTAGGAGGCGGGCCAACACAGCCTGAAATAAGAACAAAGAAATATCGGGTTGTATGAAATGAATATGAATATAGAAGGAATGCCTCTCTATTGGAAGCATGAGAAGTTAGGAAAGGTCCAAGGCCTGATGGAATCCCGAATTGGAGACTTAAAGTGTACAGAGACCAGTTGGTGGGTAGTATTCAGAAGATAGGTGGGTAGAGAGAGAGAGGAGAGAGAGAGAGAGAGAGAGAGAGAGAGAGAAAGAGAGATAGGCAAGATGCATCTGAGAGAAAGGAAGGACGGAAGGAAGGAAGGGCAGGAACGGAGAAATGGAGTTAAAAGGGAAGAAAATTGGTGGAAGGGGAGGGAGTGGAGGAGCGGTGGAGGGAGAGGAGAAATAGACAAAGTGGGGTTGGAGAACGTGAGGGAAATGCTTGAAAACGACGTAAAACAGAAGGAGAGAGAAGAAGGTGAAATGTCTCAGGAAGACCCGAATCTGGTCGGAGTCTCGGTGAAGAGGAAATGAGAACACGTGACTAAAGAGAGATAGACAGACGGATGGATGGATGGGCGGACAAACAGAAAGATAGACAGATAGACTGGCAGTCATACATAAACAGAAAAATGGACAGACAAGCAGAGTGACTGACTGACTGTAGGGCAAGCACAAAGAGAGAGAGAGAGAGAGAGAGAGAGAGAGAGAGAGAGAGAGAGAGAGGCTGACAGAAAGCGAGAGAAGAGGAAGGAAAAGGAGAGGTTGAGAGACAAATGTCTCCTGCTCCTCTTCCTCCTCTTTTTCCTCCTCATGTTCTCTTCCATATCTTTCTTCTTTTTCTCCTCCTCTTTCTCCTCCTATTTTTTCTCTTTTTTCTCTTTACCTTCTCCTCCTATTCCTCTTCATTTTCTTTCCTCTTCTTTCACTCAACATACTCATGCTACTCCTCCTCTCCTTCCTCCTTCTCCTCCTCTTCTCCTCCTCTTCCTCCTTCTCCTCCTCTTCCTCCTCCTCGTTTTTCCTTTTCTTCTCTTCCTCTTTTTATTTCTTCTTCTCCTCTTTTTCCCCCTTTCTTCCTTTTCCTCTTTGCCTTCCTCCTCTGCTCTCCGTCTTCCACTATCTTCCTCGTTTCCTCGATGTATCCGGTTCAAGTCTTTCTCATATGGAAAGCATCAAGCCACCTCCTCCCCCTCCTCTCCCCTCCCCTCCCTTCCCCCTCCCTTGCTCTCCTCGTCTTCCCCTCCTCCCATCTCCCCTCTTCCTCTCTCTCCCCTCTTCTTTCCTCTTCTCAATCTCCTCCCTTCCGTATTCCTTCTTCCTTTCAATCAATCCTTCTTTCTTCCCCTCTCCCCTTTTATTTCTTCTCCTCCTCCTCTCCCCTCTTCTCCTTCCCTTTATCCAGTTTTATCAATCTCCCCTTCGAACGAATTATTTCTCCATTTTAGCCAGCGTTCCCCCTTCTCCTTCTCCACCTCCTCTCCTCTTCCTTCTCCTCTCCTCCTCCTTCTCCTCTCTTCCTTCAACTCCTTGTTTTAGACTGATCCTCTTTCCATGCTCCCCTCTACTTTCTCTCCTCCCTCCTCTCCCCTCTCTCCTCTCTGCTCTTTGCTCTACCTTTTCTCCTCTTCCTTCTTCTTCTTCTTCTTCTTCTCTTTTCTATCCTCTTACCCCTTCTCTTTTCCCTCTCCCTTTTCCCCTTTCCTCCCTGTTCTCTATGCTCTCCCCTTGACTTTCTCCCTCTGTCCTCACTTTTCTTCCCTCTCCTTTATGTCTTCCTCTTTCTCTCCCGTCTCTCTATCTCTGCCCGTGTCTTCTATTCGTACTTCTTCCAGACTCCTAGCCTTCAGCTCATCCTCTCTCTTCCTTCCCCTCCTCCTCCTCCTCCTCCTCCTCCTCCTCCTCCTACTCCTCCTCCCCCTCCTACTCCTCCTCTTCGTCACACACTGCGCATGCGCTTCAATAACTCCACGAACGTAACTTATATCTATGTAGAAAGGTATAATGTAGTGGCACATTTGTAAAATGAGACTTATTAACCCACTGTCGGAGAATGAGATAAGATGGACAGAAAATCTGTATATTTCGACCACTATCTGTGGTCCTCTTCAGCAGAATGATACATAGTGTGGAGTGTGAGAATAAATATAGCTAAGAGGGGTACATTTGGGGACAGGGAAAAGGGGGTGGGACTCAGGTTATACGTCCTTGATGAAGTCGGGGCGAAGGTTGACTGATAGTGAGGTCAAGTCCGGCTGCTTTTGAGATGGATTTCTTTGCAGCCATTCAAGTTATGCAGTCTGGGGACCACTGACCTTTGGAGGTATTAGATTTTGAAATATATTTAATCAGAGAGGATTAAATAATTATTTTTTTTAGAAAACTGCTGTAGGATTTGTAGACGATGGCGGCATTATCCCAGTCCATACGATGATCCTCTTTGCTAGTATATAGGAACAATGCGGAATTCTCTTGACCTTATTTGATGGAGTTTTTATGATCTTTAATTATTGTTGTCTGTTCTCTCCCTGTTTGGTCCCAGTAGACTTCTTCACAGTCTTATATCTATGTGTGACACATATCTCAGTGTGTGTGATGCCTTTACATACAGGATTGTCTCATCCTTACCGTGTCACATACCCTAAAGCATGCGTGTCATATGACTTCGTTATGCGTCACGTTTATCATCGGGTGTGTCACTTACATGTCACCGGTCACGTAGTCATCGCATGTATGTCACACACCATTGTTATATGTGTCACGTACCTTCCATGTTCGTGATGCATTTCTTTATATACGTCAGACACACTTCACATGCCTGCTACTCTCTCTCTCTCTCTCTCTTCGTCTCCCTCTCTCTCTTTCTTCATCTCTCTGTCTCTCTGTCTGTCTGTCTCTCTGTCTGTCTGTCTGTCTGTCTGTCTGCATCTCTCTCTCTCTCCCTCTCTCTCTCTCTCTCTCTCTCTCTCTCTCTCTCTCTCCATTTCTTTCTCTCTCTCTCTCTCTCTCTCTCTCTCTCTCTCTCTCTCTCTCTCTCTCTCTCTCTCTCTCTCTCTCTCTCTCTCTCTCTCTCCCTCTTTTTTTCTCTTTCTCTCTCTACTCTCTCTCTCTCTATCTATCTATCTATCTGTCTGTCTATATCTATGTCTACTTCCACCACTCCTCCACATTCTTTATTTCTTGTCCTCGTTTCACCAAATTCTATTGTTCTAAATATCTCCCCTTTATTCTTATCTCCATTCCTTTCTTTCTTAGTTGTTATCTTTCTCTTCGCTATTCCTTTCTCATTATTTATTTCTCTCAGTCATTACTTTCCTCTTCGTTATTTATTTTTATTTTTCTCCTTCTCCCTCGTCATTCTTTTACCTCACTACTTGTCTTCTTCTTTATCCTCATTAATGTATTCTGTGGACACTCTTGTTCGATTTAGTCCCTTTTCTCCATCCACTGAATAAAAATTAGGCTTTATTACAATTTGGCCCTGTCGATGCCAAGGACGTGGCACTGAGGTGAATGAGAGGTCTGGCTGGTGCCAGAATCAAAAGAAGTAGTGTGGCACCAGATGCTGACTGACAGTATTGAGGTTGGCCGACCCTCCCCCTGCACCCATCTGAGATAGTGCCACGAAGGCGAATAGGCTTTGCCAGTGCCAGAATACAAAGAAGAGTGCCAACCACCGGCTACGTAATGAGTTCATCGAGGTCAGCGACAACGCTCTTCGCTCATGGTGAGGGTCCTGGCAAAGGCATTTAGAGTCAAAAGGAAAGTGCCACGGAAGGATTTAGTGTCTCCATGGTTTATTACACTTTTGATAACCTTAGCTGAGGTTGTCCACTGTTAACTCTTCTATGTGGACGTGGCCGGTTACTTTGGGACCGCGGGTCTTATACAGGAGACAGCCGTTCTCATTTCCTCCTTTCCTTCCCTGTTCCCCTTTTATTCAGTCTCCCTTCACCTTCCTTTTCCTTTTCCTACCTTTTCCAGTCTTTTTTCTCCACTCCCCCCCCCCGCGTCTTCCTTTTCTTTCTTCTTCCCCTCCAACTCCACCTCTACCTCCTCTCCCACCTCCGCCTCTTTATCCCCTCTACCCTTAATCTCTCTCTATTCCTCCTTCTATTCCTCTTTCTCCACATTTTCCCCTCTAGATTTCCTCTTTTTCTTTCATATGTTGCCATTACTCCTCGTCTTCTTCCTCGTCCTCCTCCTCCTCCGCCTCCTCTTTCTATCCCATCGCCTCACTTCCTTTTCTTATCCAGTCCTCTTTTTATTGCCTTTATTTCGAATATTTTTGTTTACTCGTATCACCCCTCATCAACTGTTTAGCTTCTTTCTACTTGAGCTCTTGTTGAAAACCGCTTCCCGCTACTGCAGCATGTTTTCGAATTATCTTGTTTTTTGACTTATTTACTCCTTCTATTTATTCTTTAATTGTGTAAAATTTCTTTGTTTGCATATTTAGCCTTTCATTTTTCTATTTTTTCTCACCGTCTTCATATTCGTTTTTTTCTCTATTTTTGCTCCTCCTTCCTGCGTCTCCTCTCGCCGCGCCTCCTACTGACCCTTCTGCTCGGTCTTTGTCGGGCTGGTTTTCTCTGCCTGTCTGCCTGACGCGCGCGCACGCACTCACACACACACACACACACACACACACACACACACACACACACACACACACACACACACACACACACACACACACACACACACACACACACACACACACACACACACACTCTCTCTCTCTCTCTCTCTCTCTCTCTCTCTCTCTCTCTCTCTCTCTCTCTCTCCCCTTCACTTTCTCTCTTTCTCTCTAAGGGGGAATTACTGACCTATCAGCCTTACTTCCATAGTAGGGAAGATACTGGAAGTTGTCATTGTCGATAAAATAGTCGAGTTTCTGTAGAAAAACAACCTGTTATTAGATTCTCAGCATGGTCTTCGGCGTCACAGATCATGCCTAACCAACTTGTTGGAGTTCCTCTGTGTCATGCTTCAAGGATATGGCAGGAATAGAACAATCAACATACTATATCTCGACTTCCAGAATGCCTTTGATAAAGTAACTCATGGGAGGTTAATGTCGAAAGTTTGATCCATGGGTATTAGAGGAACAGTATTAAATCGGATTGAAGGCTGGCTGAAATATATAAGGCAGCGTGTAATCATTGGGGCATCGTCTAGCTGGTCTTCTGTTACCAGTGGGGTTTGAGGTCCACTTCTCTTCATCATTTATAACAATGATAGAGATGTTGGAATTGTGAGCCGCATGGCTGAGTTTGCGGATGGCACTAAGTTGGGAGCAAATGTCGCTGCACCTGAAAGTGTAGAAATTCTCAGGTCAGACTTAGAAAAAGTGGGAGAGTGGTCTGGGATTTGGCTGATGCCATTTAATCTGGATAAGTGTGAGATCATGATAGAGCAAGTACATAACTGGAAAAAATTGGGTGTCTTGATTAGCAGCGACCTTAAGTCCTCAAAACAGTGTTTAGAAAAAAAAAAAGCTTTGAAGTTACATCAGAAGACAGTTTCGTTACCTGAACCAAGAAATGGTCTTGACGCTTTACAATTCTCCAGTTCGTCCCCATCTGGAATAGGCCGTCCAGTTCTGGTCGCCGAACTTGAGGATGGACGTGCAGAGGCTAAAACGAGTTCAGGCGCGAACAACGAAACTTATTCCCTCCATTAGACGGCATGGACTACCAGAGAAGTCTCAAGGCTTTGGGACTATTTTCTCTAGAAACTAGGAGATTGCGAGGACAGGTAATAGAGGTGCTCAAAATACTTCAAGGATTTGATAACATTGACTATCGACATCTCTTCAGTTTGAAGGTAAATGCCACTCGAAATCATGGGTTGGAAGTTTAATTCCCTTCGTTACTCTTGTGACTAGGTTGGTGGCTCTTTAACTATAAAACCTGCAACACTTAGAACAGACTGCCAAAGGACGTGGTAAACAGTTCCTCTGGTGGGCAGTTCAAAAATCGATTAGATAAGTTGCTACAAACATTAGTGTAAATACTAGTGTGAACCCACGGTAACCTTTCAACGGTACCTCCTCGGTATGGGTTGTAAGACTTATTGAAGTACTGAGATTTCTTGTAATTCCTTGTAACTCTCTCTCTCTCTCTCTCTCTCTCTCTCTCTCTCTCTCTCTCTCTCTCTCTCTCTCTCTCTCTCTCTCTCTCTCTCTATATATATATATATATATATATATAATATATATATGTATATATATGTATGTATATATATGTATATATATGTGTATATTCTCTATCACAACCTCTGCCTCTGCGGTCTCGTGCTTCTCTTTGTCGTCTCTCTTTCTTTCTCTTCCACCACATTGCCTCTCTCTTCTTCCCCAGTACTTTATTCTCCTTGCTGTTTCTCTCCTTCTCTTCCCTATCCTTTGTCTATTCTTTTCGTACTTTCTTTCTACATAAGCTGTTTTTGCGTATCCAGTGTTTTTTTTTTTTTGTCTCCCCGTTCTTGCATGTTTTTCTTTTCATGAAATTCTTTCACTTATTTTAGTCTAATATATTTCTCTTTTTTGTTTATGCTTTGTTTTTCCCCGCCTTCCTTCGCTTCCTGGACATGCAGCCCCTCCGTCGCAGTTGCGTTTTTATTTCAACTCTTTCTTTTTCATTATTTTTTTCCCTTTCTCCTCGCTTTTGCTCTTCTTTTTTAATCTACCTTATCCTTTTCCATAATTCTTTCAGTGTCTTGCCTCCTTTCCTTCCTTCAATTCTTATTCCTCTTCCTCTCTCTCGGTCATTTCCTTCCATCATTCTCCAACCCTCTTTGCTTGTCTTCTTTCTTTCTTTTTTGTGCCTCCTTCCCTTTCCTCTATATTTTCTCTCCATTTTCCACGTCCTTTTGCCTTTTCCTCACTTTTCTCCATCTCCTCCTTCCCTCTGTCTTTACTTCTCCTTCTACCTATTCTTTAACTTATCCTCACACGTCTGTTGAGTCTCTTCCAGTTCCTCTGTTTCTCCTCTCATCCTTCTCCTTCCTTGGTCTGATGCCGTAGATATCTAAGTGGTGCTACAATAGACATCTACTCTGTTGGAATCCTCCCCTTTCTCTCTTCTCCTTCAGATTCAGTTCCTCAAACTCACCGTTTGCTCTATTCCCGGGTTTTCGTTTGTGCCCAGTTATCATCCACTTATCTTTTAATTCCAATCGCAATCTTCTCCCTCTCCCATTATTCTCTTCCTACTGCCGTTGGGTCTGCCTTATCACCGAACACGTGGAGTGTATTTTCGCATAACTCTCCCCCACTCTCCCCCTCTCTCTCTCTCTCTTTGTCTTCCCCTCTCTCCTCTTCCCTTCTTCCCTCGAATTAACCCTGCTAGATCTTTAGGTCTGTCTATGTCTATGTCACTCTCCTAGTTTGTCTATTCTGTACCATATGCATATATATATATATATATATATATATAATATATATATATATATATATATATATATATATATATATATATATATCTTATAAATATATATATATATATATACATATATATATATATATATATATATATATATATATATGTATATGTATATATATATATATATATATATATATGGTTAAACTTAATGGCAAGATTATTATTGCAGAGTTTTTTATCTGCCTTTTCTCTTTCTCTGAGAATCTTTTTCCCTTCCACGGGAAGTTGTCTTATAATGTCACCATATGACATTATTTTGTCAGTTACTTTGGGCATGGCTTTACCAAAGTGAGAAACTGGCCAGAACGCGTTTTCACACTACTTAGTGCTTCATCAGTGGCTAGACTGTGAATATCTGATTGAATTATTGTGTTTATATATTGTTGGTGGTGGTCTGATATTACATTTTGAGGCTTCTGATTGGCTAGTGGGCTGGGCTGGGACTCCCAAGCTATTCTACTTCCTCATTGGTCGGCTGTTGTGTGACGTCATCAGTATTGTGCCTTCTTTCAGTGGGCTTAGATCTCCTTACGCTAGGGAGGGCTTCTAAATCCCTAGTTTGTATATTGAGATTGGGAGATGTTTCTTTAATAAAGAGAGCTTCGAGGATAGGTAGCCTTCTATGGTCTTGATTTGTTGCCAGCACTTCTGTGTTTTCTATTAGAGTTTCTTTATTTAAATTTCTTTTGTGAGCAGAGTGATGGTGGTTTCTGGGAGCTCCTGAAGAGAGGTGGTATGATAACCGGCGTGAGAGCTTCATTGTTGTCATGCCAATATAGTTTGAAGGTTGGGATGCACAGTTCCCAAGTTTACACGTGTACCTATATATGACGTGAGTTCTCTGAAGGTCACTTTTACTTTCTCTTATATTATTCTTTAGTAGCAGTTGAGATGTCTTTTTATTTTGATAATATATAATCAGTTGTACTTTAGAGTTTTCTTCTTTAGGTTTAATATTTCTTTTAATAATTTGTTGCATAACCCTTTCATCTTCTTTGTAGGCTGTGGAGAAGAAGGACTTATAGTAAATTTTAATCAGGTTTTTGGCGTTAATGTCCTGTGGGATTTTGTCTGGGTGGCTTTTGTCCTGTGGGATTTTGTCTGGGTGGCTTTTGTCCTGGTACCATTTGTCTAAAGTTCTTTTTGTGATTCGCTCTATATCCTTATTGGCGAATCCATTATTCATAAGGGTCTGAGAAGCTCTTTCTAACTCATTATGTACTGTTTCCCAATTATTACAGTGACTAAGAACTCTTCTAATATAAGCGCTGATGGTAGAATCTTTGTATCTTTGGGGACATTCGCTAGTCCCATTTAGGCAATGTCCTGAATTAGATGCTTTTATGTACACAGATGTGTCATATGTGCCTTCATCTCTCTGTTTCACTAATGTGTCTAAAAAGGGAAGGGACCCATTTATGCTGTGCTCAATTGTAAAATTGATGCCAGATGTCTCTATTAATCGTTCTTTTAGATCGTCTATTTGTTGGCAATTTTCAGCTTTGACGAAAATATCGTCTATATATCTGCAGTAAATGTGAGGTTTTTGCAGATTTGCGAAAATTTCATTTTCGATGCTACCCATAAAAAAGTTAGCAAAAAGTACTCCAAGTGGTGATCCCATTGCAACACCATCGGTTTGGCAATATTTATTTCCTCTAGGGCACATAAAGGGGGCTTCTTTGGTGCAACATTCCAAAAGGTCTTTCATTATTTTCTCTGGGATATCACAGTTAGGTGTGGTATCATTGTGATAAACTCTGTCTATTATATATTGAATAGTGCGGTCAACTTGGATGTTAGTATAGAGGGACTCCGCATCTAACGAAGCGATAATGCCTTTTGAGTTATTGTTTGCTAAAAGATCTAGAAAATCAGTGGCGGATTTGACATTGTAGTCAGCGGGAGTGTAAGGTGTGAGGATTTCAGCCTCACACCTTACCTAACATCCAAGTTGACCGCACTATTCAATATATAATAGACAGAGTTTATCACAATGATACCACACCTAACTGTGATATCCCAGAGAAAATAATGAAAGACCTTTTGGAATGTTGCACCAAAGAAGCCCCCTTTATGTGCCCTAGAGGAAATAAATATTGCCAAACCGATGGTGTTGCAATGGGATCACCACTTGGAGTACTTTTTGCTAACTTTTTTATGGGTAGCATCGAAAATGAAATTTTCGCAAATCTGCAAAAACCTCACATTTACTGCAGATATATAGACGATATTTTCGTCAAAGCTGAAAATTGCCAACAAATAGACGATCTAAAAGAACGATTAATAGAGACATCTGGCATCAATTTTACAATTGAGCACAGCATAAATGGGTCCCTTCCCTTTTTAGACACATTAGTGAAACAGAGAGATGAAGGCACATATGACACATCTGTGTACATAAAAGCATCTAATTCAGGACATTGCCTAAATGGGACTAGCGAATGTCCCCAAAGATACAAAGATTCTACCATCAGCGCTTATATTAGAAGAGCTCTTAGTCACTGTAATAATTGGGAAACAGTACATAATGAGTTAGAAAGAGCTTCTCAGACCCTTATGAATAATGGATTCGCCAATAAGGATATAGAGCGAATCACAAAAAGAACTTTAGACAAATGGTACCAGGACAAAAGCCACCCAGACAAAATCCCACAGGACAAAAGCCACCCAGACAAAATCCCACAGGACATTAACGCCAAAAACCTGATTAAAATTTACTATAAGTCCTTCTTCTCCACAGCCTACAAAGAAGATGAAAGGGTTATGCAACAAATTATTAAAAGAAATATTAAACCTAAAGAAGAAAACTCTAAAGTACAACTGATTATATATTATCAAAATAAAAAGACATCTCAACTGCTACTAAAGAATAATATAAGAGAAAGTAAAAGTGACCTTCAGAGAACTCACGTCATATATAGGTACACGTGTAAACTTGGGAACTGTGCATCCCAACCTTCAAACTATATTGGCATGACAACAATGAAGCTCTCACGCCGGTTATCATACCACCTCTCTTCAGGAGCTCCCAGAAACCACCATCACTCTGCTCACAAAAGAAATTTAAATAAAGAAACTCTAATAGAAAACACAGAAGTGCTGGCAACAAATCAAGACCATAGAAGGCTACCTATCCTCGAAGCTCTCTTTATTAAAGAAACATCTCCCAATCTCAATATACAAACTAGGGATTTAGAAGCCCTCCCTAGCGTAAGGAGATCTAAGCCCACTGAAAGAAGGCACAATACTGATGACGTCACACAACAGCCGACCAATGAGGAAGTAGAATAGCTTGGGAGTCCCAGCCCAGCCCACTAGCCAATCAGAAGCCTCAAAATGTAATATCAGACCACCACCAACAATATATAAACACAATAATTCAATCAGATATTCACAGTCTAGCCACTGATGAAGCACTAAGTAGTGTGAAAACGCGTTCTGGCCAGTTTCTCACTTTGGTAAAGCCATGCCCAAAGTAACTGACAAAATAATGTCATATGGTGACATTATAAGACAACTTCCCGTGGAAGGGAAAAAGATTCTCAGAGAAAGAGAAAAGGCAGATAAAAAACTCTGCAATAATAATCTTGCCATTAAGTTTAACCATACATGCTTGAGAGAAAATCTCCTGCCCATATATACAATGAATATTCAAGGCAACAGGGCAGATAATGACAACAGGCGAAGGAGAATGACTCCCTCACCTGAAGATAGATGGAATTATATGAAAATAAGAATACAAGAAATGACCAGTCTAACCAGCGAGTTAGAAAATGATTCTAAGAAACATGCACAAAAATGGGATAACTATAATATTAATGAAACAGTTAAAGAAAGTGTTAATGAAGCTTATAATAGAATGATGGAGGCACATAAACAAGCTATGATAAGTAAAAACCAAAGAAAATTAGTGAACCTCAATGGAGGTCAACTAAAACACCCTAGACCTTTAGAAGGGTTCACAAATTTGACCAACAAACCCCTTACTACAGACCAAAAGGAACTGCTCAATCTAGGTCTAAACTGCCACATCTTAAAGCCCCCACCCAAACATGGTAAAAGATTAGAATGTGAAATCTTAATAGATAACGTTGAACAGCTAGCTAAACAAAAGAAAATAACAGTTGAGCCCGCTTTCAAAACTGAAATTATTAGCGTGTCTTCCAAACAGAGAGGTAACTTTAAAAGCCAGAT
>NC_134782.1:2147500-2157500 GCF_046742065.1 Oratosquilla oratoria
CGCTTTCTCTTCTTTCGGACCTTCACTTTCCCCTCGTCGCCTTCTTCTCCCCTCGTTCTCTCGCCCCTCCGCCCCGTGTTTCTTCATTCTTCATTCGTTCCCTCCTCGTCTCCACGTCTCTCTCTCTCTCTCTCTCTCTCTCTCTCTCTCTCTCTCTCTCTCTCTCTCTCTCTCTCTCTCTCTCTCTCTCTCTCTCTCTCTCTCTCTCTCTCTCTCTCTCTCTCTCTCTCTCTCTCTCTCTCTCTCTCTCTCTCTCTCTCTCTCTCTCTCTCTCTCTCTCTCTCTCTCTCTCTCTCTCTCTCTTAGCATTTCTTAGCTCTTTCTTCTTTTTCTTCTTCTTTTTGTTTTTCTTCTTTCTTTTCTAGTACTTTTTCTTCTTCTATTTCTACTTCTTTTTCTTCTTTGTCATTTTTTTTCATCTTCTACTTTTACTTTTTTTTCGTCTTATTCTTCTTGTACTTTTTCTTCTTCTCCAATTTTTCTTCTTCTTCTTCTTCTTCTTCTTCTTCTTCTTCTTCCTCTTCTTTTTCTTCTTCTTTCTTCTTCTTCTTCTTCTTTCTTCTTCTTCTTCATCTTCTTCATCTTCTTCTTTTTCTTCATCTTCTTTCTTCTTCTTTTTCTTCATCTTCTTTCTTCTTCTTCTTCTTCTTCTTCTTCTTCATCTTCTTCTTCTTTTTCTCCTTCTTCACCTTTTTCTTCCTCGTCCCATCTTCCGTCCTTCTCTTTCTCCCCCTCCCGTCATGCCTTCCCCGTGCTCCTCGTCTTCCTACAATTATGCTTTCTCTTCTTCGTCTACCTCCTCCTCCTCAACCTTCTCCCCCTCTTTCATCTCCTCCATCTCCTCCACCTCCTCCAACTTCTTCTCCTCATCCACCTTCTCCTTTTTTCTCTTCCTTCTCCTTTTTTTTTTCTTTCTTCTCCCCCTCGTCCTCCATTTTTCCTCATCAACCTCCTTTCCACTTCTTACTCCCTCTTCTTCTCCTTCTCCTCTCCCCTACTCTTCCTTTTCCTCCTCTCTTTCCTCCTCCTCAACCTCTCTCTCCTCCTTTTTATCTTCCTCCTCTAACTCCTCATCTTCTTCCTCCTCCTCTCCTTCCTTCTTCTCATCTTCCTCCTCCTCCTCCTTCTTGTTCTCCTCCCACTTCCCCCTCCTGACTGTTTCCTATCCCCCTACCTATTCTACTCCTCTTCTATCTACTCCCCTCTCCTTACTTCTACTCAACATTTCATCACATCTCTCCTCCTTTTCCTAACCACCCCTTCCTCCTCCTCTCTTCCCTTCCATTCTCTTTAATTTCCTTTCTCTCACCTTCCCTCTCCACCCCTCTTCCCTCTTCTCACCTTTCCAGCCCCTCCCTTACCCTTCCTTGCCCCCTTTGTCCCCCCCTTGCCCCTCCTTGCCCCTCCTTGCCCCCTATTTGCCCCCACAAGGTACTCTCTCCTTGCCCCCCCCCCTTTGGAATCGGCCTCTCCAGCGAGAGGACGCGAGGGGAACGAGGGGACGAAGGAGAGGGGCAGCGGGGGGGGGGGAGTGGGGGGAGCTAAAAGAGGGGAGGAAGAGTAGAGTTGATGGAGGTCACAGCATCAGGAAGAGAGGAGAGAATGACGGAGGGGGGAAGGGAGGGAGGGAAGGGGGGGAAAGGGGGGAGAAGCAGGAGATGTGGTCGTGAAGGACTACGTGGATGTCGTGATAAAGGAGGGAAGAAGCGAAGATGAATAGAAGAGGGGAGAATGAAAGAGGGAAGAGGGGAGACGGATGGTTTCCGGTATGCATCACAAGAGAGAGAGAGAGAGAGAGAGAGAGAGAGAGAGAGAGAGAGAGAGAGAGAGAGAGAGAGAGAGAGAGAGAGAGAGAGAGAGAGAGAGAGAGAGAGAGAGAGCTAAAGTGACACTAGGAAAAGGAAGCCAAATAGAGCAAAAATAGTTCTATAATCAAATGAATAAATAGATAAATGAATAAATGAATAAATGAATATATGTAAATAGATAAACGGATAGGTAAATAGATAAATAGATAAACAAGTAAAGATAAGATAATGAAAAATAAATAACAAAGTAAATAAATAGACGAATGAACAAGTAAATAGATAAATATATAATTAAATAAATAGGTAAATAAATAGATAAGTTAAGTGAATGACTAAATAGATAAAATAGAGAAAAGGAACGATACAGAGTGAGAGAGTAAAAGGAAGTCAGCTCCTACGGGAAGGTGGCATTACTTAAGCTAAAAAATATTGTCCAGCGTCAGCCAGAATAAGATATGGGAGCTAAGTCACATTGACTTAAAGAACCGGAGAGGTGTGTATGAAGGAACGACGAAACGAACTGAAGAAATCGCATATGAAGGGGAAAGGCAATAAAGGAGAACGTAAACTTAGTCCTCTTGCAAGAAAGAGGAGAAGGATGAAAAGGCGGAGGAGGACGAAAAGGAGGATGAGGACGAAAAGGGGGAGGAGTACGAAAAGGAGGATGAGGATGAGGAAAAATTAGTTGGAGAAGGGTGTGAGGGGGTGGAGAATGAAGAGGAGGAGGAATGTATTTGGAGGAGGAAGTGAGGGTGAGGAGAAGGAGGAACAGGACGACGAGGAGGAGGGAAGTAGATGGAGAAGGTGATGATGAGGAGGAAGAATTTAGTTCGAGGAAGAAATGAGGGCGAGGAGACGTAGAAAGAGGTGGAGGAGGAGGAGGAGAAGGAGGAGGAGAAGGTGTTGGTGGTAATTGTGGTGGTGGTGGCGGTGATATTGATAATAGTGGATATATTGATGTTGGTGGTAGAGGGGGTAGTAATGTTGGTGGTTATCGTTGTGGCGGTTGTGGTAATCATGGTGACGGTCGCGGTGGTTGGAGCTGTGGTCAGGGCGTCGAGGTGGGAGAAGGAGGGAGGGAGGGAGAGGTAGGGAGGAAGGCCCCCGGAGTAGGGGATGTGGTCGTGAACGTGATTTCAGATTATCAGGCCCCCTTTGTACGCAGGTGCTATATCCTGAACTGACAGCTGAATAAAATCACTTGGCGATAGTTACAAAGTGTATAATGAGTTGTTGATATCTGTTTTATGACACTGGAGTCACGGAAGTCCTCCACCCTATCTATGTTGTGATTGTGTCTGTCTACATCTCAGAGTTTAACAGTGTATTTAACTTGTGTCTGATCGTGTATGAAGCGGCTTGGTAGTGTGGAAATGTGTTAGCTGATGTGATTCCTATCCTCTGTAATGTGTGTGGCACGGTATTGAAGAGGCAGGAGGCAGAGGATGTTGGGAAAGAGGAGGAAAGAAAGGGGAAGATCGAGAACAAAGAAACATTACGAGCCATGGGATGGAAAGTCATCCTGATGAAAGAAGGTAGATTAAGAAGAAAGCTTCGTGGAAAAAGAAAGATAAAAAAAAGAGAGAGACGTAAGAGAAGAGAAAACGAAAAATAAAGCAGAAGAAATATGATGTAGATTAAGAGGTAAAACAAGGGAAATTAGAAAAGGTAGTAAGACAAGAAGAAAAAGAATGAAAGAAAAAGAATCAGAGAAGAGGTGGAATGAAAAAAGTAAAGGACATGTACCGTGTGAAGAGATAGAGCAAGAAGCTTAGAAAATATAGGGAAAATATAAGAAGGAAAAGAGGGAAAATAGCCCCTTAAAGGACGGAATTGTGAAAGGAGATTTTGGAGGGGGAGGGGGAGGAAAAGGAGGAGGAGGAGAAGGAAGAGGAGGAGGAGAGGGAAGAGGAGGAGGAGGAAACTAGAGCAGTTGAGTAGTGGAGACAGTTAAGATCCAGAAAGTCGAACGGAAGGAGAGGAAAAGGGAAGGAGGAAAATAGGGGGAAATGGGGCAAAGGGCGGAAGGAGGGAATAGGGGAAAGAGGAGTGAAGAAGAAATGAGAGTAAAGAGGGGGGAAGGAGGATATATGGGAAATGGGGGAAGGGTAGAGGGGAGAGTGGGGATGTAAGAGCAGAGAATAGCGGGGGGGGGGTAAGAAAAGGACTAGAAGGTAGGAAAGGAGACAGGAGGCGAGAAAAGAAAATGATGAAAAGGAAGACATAGAAGGGGTAACTTGAGACAATTGCACCCAGAAGAAAGAGACAAACAGAACCGGCAGACACACAGAAAGTACAGAGACAGACTTAGCCACACAGATGCACAGACGAAGGTGAACAGACCCGAAGACACTCACGTCACACACATATTTCATGGCCACCATAGGATCACCTGACCTGACATGACGATAACTTGACCTGTCGTTGACCTTTGACCCTTGCAAGGTCTGATTCTTGTATTTCATTTCTAGATTTTCTGTGACCACTTCTTTGACTGGTGGTTCTTTTTCCGAAATTTTGGTTGCCGCTGATTGATCTTTTTTCATTTCCTTAGCGAAGAGCTTATAGAATATCTCGATTGACCCCTTACGTACTGGGTGGTACTTGTCCTGGCTGTCGCCATGCTATTTTATACATGTCAATGATACCTCTTTGGTACACGAGGAAGATGAATATAATAACCTGACGACAGTCAGGATGAAAGGCAGAGTGGCACTGGGTAAGGAAGGGCTGAGAAAGAAATGTTTGTGTTTTTAGTGGTGAAGGGTTCCTCTTGTACTGAATAAAGTTGGATCACATGTAGGGCTCGTGATCGACAGCTATTACTCCTTAGGATGAAAGCTCAGAGCTTGGATATGGTCCGAACTACGTGTGTGTGTACGTGTGTGTTTGTGTGAACGTGTGTGCATGTGATTATGCGTGCATGTGCGTGCGTGTTATTGTTTGGAGGAAGGAAAGAGTATATAGATGGACGCACGAGAGTGTTGTCTGCACAAGGTAAGACGATCCGCCGAAGGAGAACTGTGTGGAGCCAAAGAGGATTACTAGAGCGAGGGGGGCGAGGAAGGTGCTCGTTCCTCGGGCGGCGGAGCCGGGGGAGGGGAGAAGCTGGGCGAGAGGACGACCAGGGAGGGGACAAGAACTGGACGAATAGAGGGGACTGGGCGAAGGGAGAGAAAGGGCGAGGGGAGGGCGTGGACAAGGCGGAGGACCTGGGCGAGGTCGGGGCCTCAAAGAGTGGAGGAACTGGGTGACGGGGGATATGGAGAAGATGGGGACTTGAGCACACATACGAACATACATATATGCATACATACATACATACATACATACATACATGCACAGATGCATACATACGCACATGCATGCATACATACATACAAACATACATACATACATACATACATACATACATACATACATACATACATACATACATACATACATACATACATACATACATACATACACACATGCATATATACGCACATGCATACATACAAACATACACGACTCGGTGGTGCGGTTGGTAGAGTCCCCGACTATCACTACGGCGGTCCGGGTTCGAATCCTGCCCACGGCTGAAGTAATTTCAGTATCGCTGCGCTTCGAGTCGTTACTCCAACTCTCGTGGGCGGGGAGTTAGCGGTGTGTTTGCGTGTAAGGTCACAGCATTACCTATAGATCGGTCATACGAGCTCTAAGCTTTCTTCCGGGAGGGAAATAGCTGTCGATCACGAGTCTATCCCATGATCCGAAGACCAAGGTGAATCACATACATACTTACATATACATACATGCATGCATATATGTACACTTACTTACCTATATACTATATCTATGCGTATGTATATGCATGTACACACACACACACACACACACACACACACACACACACACACACACACACACACACACACATATATATATATATATATATATTGTATATAATAGCATGAGGACAGCTCACAATTTTCTTGTTAACTTGTTCAATACTGCGAACAAGGCAATGTATTTCAAAAAGAAATCTATGTAGAAGATCAGCAAAAGACATTACAACACTGAGGCAGGATAGTCAAACTAGTAGATATTTCGGTACCAACGTTTCGAAGTTACACAACTTAATTGATACATACAATAGTCAATGCGTAAATATACAGGAAAGTGAAGTTTTTTGTCCTTTTGTTGACCTCTCATAGGTTCGTTCTTATTTTATATTATTAGTTTGTTTGTGACCTTTCCTTAGCTCATTCTATGTAACACTTTCCTGTATATTTACGCATTGACTATTGTATGTATTAATTAAGTTGTGTAACTTCGAAACGCTGGTACCGAGACCTCTACTAGTTTGACTGCCCAACCTCAGTGTTGTAATGTCCTTTGCTGATCTACATAGATTGTCTCCTGAAATACGTTGCCTTGTTCGCAGTATTGAAAAGGTTAACAAGAAAATTGTGAGTTGTCACCATGCTATTATATACAACATTTCTTGCCAGAAATATATATATATATGCATATGAATATATATACATATATATATATATATATATAGATATAGATGTATACATATATACATATATATGTACATGTATACATATGCATGTACATATATATATATATATATATATATATATGCATATGAATATATATACATATATATATATATACATATAGATATAGATGTATACATATATACATATATATGTATGTATATATAATCCGTACATACATAATTTTATACATTTACACATACATGATAATATAGTACATAGTATATACTGTGAAGATATGTAGTCTGCATACATGCATATTCACGGGAAAGGAAATGGAGATAAAATTGAAGAGGGTAGATGAAAGGAAAAACAATGAAATCTCGAAGAGAGGAATAAGGGGAACGCGAATTGGGGGAAGTGGAAAGGAACCGAGAGAAGAGTGGAAAGGGAGAGAAGAACAGGAAGTTACAAGTCTCGAGTGCCCAAGGGGGATGAGGAGGGGGAGGAAGAGGAGAGGAGGAGGAGTGGTAAGAGGAGTGGAGGAAAAATGAGAAGAGGAGGAGGAAGAGATAGGAAGAGGAGGAGGATGCTAGAATAAGCGGCTAATGTCGTAAAATGGAGCGAAGGGGCTAAGAGCAAGACGAAGAGAAGAGAAAGAGAATATACTGTATGCTGGGAAAGACGATACGTAAAGAAAGGAAATATGGAGTAAAGGTCCGAGCATCCACTGGCGGCCTGGCTGAATTGGGCTTCAGAACTAGGCTGGGTAAGGCTGGGCTTCGGGACTATGCCTGGTTTCTTGGCTGGAGTTGGCTGAGTACAGGACTATACTTGACTTCTGGGGTGAACTAGATTAGGCCTCTGGGCTGGAGTTGGCTGGGTACTGGACTATACTTGACTTCTGGGGTGAACTAGATTAAGCCTCTGGGCTGGGCTACATTGGGGTTCTGCACTAGACTAGGCTAGGTTGGGCTGGTCTTGGGTTCTAGACTAGGTTCAGCTGGCCTTGGCTTCTGGAATGGGATGGGTTGGGCTAGAGTGAATTAAGCTTTTGGGCAGGTTGGGTTGAGTTGTGCTGTGGTGTGCTGGACTGCCTTGCCGGATGGTATAAGAGAGGAAGAGAAGAGGAGAGGAGGAGGGGAGGAGTAGAGGGACAAAGGGAAGCGAGAAATAATAGAGAAGCAGGGAGGAAGGGAAGGAGGAGAACAGGGAAGAAATTTGTGGAGGATTGAAAGAAAAGATAACGGATGGGTGAAGAGGGGAGGGGCAGAAGGGAGACGCGAAGAGAAAGCGAGGGGAGAGAGGAGGGGAGAAGATGAGGATGGGGAAGGAGAGGGGACAAGGTGACTGCAGGAAAGAAACGAAGGGGAAGAGAAGAGGGGGTGCAGGCGACGACGAAGACGAAGTCAAGGACGGAGGAGGAAAAGGAAGAGGAAGGACAGGAGGAGGAGAAGGAGGAGGAGCGGAGAAGTAGGAAGAAGAGGAGGGAGAGAAGGAGAAGGCGGAGAAGGAAGAGGGGTAGAGGAAGGAGGTGGAGAAGAAAAAGGGGAGAAGGAGGAGGAGGAGAAGGAAGAGGAGAAGAAGGAAAAGGGAGAGAAGGAGGAAGGGGAAAGGAGAAGGGGAGAAGGATTAGGGTGAAGGAGTAGGAGAAGGAAGAGTGGAAGAAGGAAAAGGGAGAGAAGGAGGAGGGGGAAGTAGAAGGGGAGAAGGATTAGGGGGAAGGAGGAGGCAAAGGAAGAGAAGAAGAAAGAAGAGGGGGAGAAGGAGGAGGGTGAAGGAGGAGGTGGAGAAGGAGGAGGGGGAAGGAGGGGAGGGAGAAGGAGGAGGGGAGAAGTAGTAGGGGGGGAAGGAGAAGTGGTAGGAAAAGGAGGGGGGAGAAGACCAGGAGGAGGAAGAGGAGTAGAGACGAAAAGATGGATGGAAAGATGGAAAAAGGATAGGAAGTGGAAGAGGAGGTAGCGAGTAATAGAAGGATAAAGTATCATAGAGAGGAAATTGAGTTGCAGAGTAAAGAAAATTGAAAAAGAAAAAAAAAGTTGAAAAGGGAAAGCGTAGGTAAATAAAAACGGGGAAAATAGATATGGTAGTGACTAGGCAAAGGAAGAAATTAGTGAGATACAAATGAAAATGAGAGTAAATGAAGTAAATGAGAATATAAAGAAGAGAGAAGAAAGGAGAGATGAAAGGTTTTGAAATTAGACGGAAAACAAAGTGAAAGGAAGCAAGACCGAATTGAAGACGAATGCGAAGCAAAGAAAATATAAGATGATAAGTAGAACATAATGATATCATCAAGAGAGGAAGAACAGAAGTGTTCAAGAGAGAACAAAGATGTGGAGGAATAATTAGGAACAGAAAGGGGTGAAATATATGGAAGAACAGAAATTAATTAGTGAGTGACAGACGGCATTAATAAAAGAAGTAAGGCTGTAGTGAATGAAATTTAAATTAGCCTAGGTAGAGTAGAAAAAAAATCTTGTGAAATACAATAAGTCAAAATTGATATGAAATAAGAATAAAACAAACTAGAATAGAATAAAACAATGAGAACCAAAATGAAATAAAATAAAATAAAATAAAATAAAATAGCATACATCAAAGATCATAAGATATAAAAGTAAAATTAATAATTCTATCTTTCCAACATGATAACCCCCTTGATAGGTTTATTAATTACTTATTCATTTACCTATTTATTTATTAATTCATTTACCCTTTTTATATATTCATTTTTTGCAACTGACACTATATGATATTTTTCCAGTCAAGGCTCTCGTATCTGTTAGCCAAAGCATGAACTAGATCAGTGGTTCTCAATTGGTGTGCCGCGGCACCAAAGAGTGCCGCGAGATCAATTGAGGGTGCCGCCAAAATTCAGGGCAAAAATTACTGTCACAATTATATTTTTGTATTGTCATCCATTTTTGTTCATTAAAGTAGCATCAGTGTAAAGATGAGTATTTTCATATTTTCCAGGGTCAAAATTTTGTTACACTGATGTTGAATCAACAAAATACTGACAAACTAGAATTTAAATATCCTAATAAGGGTGCCGGGGACTTCTGAAAGGCTTGGCAAGGATGCCTCAAGCCAGAAAAGGTTGAGAACCACTGAACTAGATGTTTGACTTCAGGGGGTTAACCTCCTTCTTCCGGTTAAACTCCCGTTAACTGAATAAAGTAGTCTGACGTTAACCAGAATAAAAACAGATTGAACGAAAACTGGAAATTGGAACATGAGCGAGAATGTACGATCCTAGCATTGAATTGAATAAAATAGTGTGATTTTAATCGGAATAAAGATTCGAAATGGCTTCATTGTAACAAAGAGGACAGTTGAGGTCGTCTTAATACCCAGAGTTTTACGTGAGATGAATAGAAACCTTTGACATCAGCAAGAATCCTTTAGGGATAACACAGAAAAGGGTTGTACATATTTAAAGGAGAAGAGAAGAAAGGGAGGAATGAAAGGAACAGATTGGTCCTGAAGTGGACCACTAAGGACATGAACTCGACATTCAACAACGTGAAATTAAATGTGGAATATATGAGATAAAAAATAAGTAAGAATAAAAGAAGAAGACATCCAAATCTGAGAAAAAAAATCGAGTGAAAAGAGAGTTATTTGTCACGAAAGAAAAGAAAGATTTCTTGAAGCTGAAGATAAAAAAAGAAGAAAAAAAAAAAGAGGGGCGACAGA
>NC_134782.1:2170000-2172500 GCF_046742065.1 Oratosquilla oratoria
CACACACACACACACACACACACACACACACACACACACACACACACACACACACACACACACACACACACACACACACACACACACAAACACACACACACACACACACACACGCACACACACCACACACACACACACACACACACACACACACACACACACACACACACACACACACACACACACACACAGAGAGAGAGAGAGAGAGAGAGAGAGAGAGAGAGAGAGAGAGAGAGAGAGAGAGAGAGAGAAGGTAGGAGTGAAGCAAATAGGAAGGGTGAAAAGAGAGAAAACGAATATGGGGAAGAGAAAGGGGAAAGAACAAGAAGGGAGAGGAGAAAGATTAGAGATAAAAAGGGAGAGAATGACATTGAAAGGGTGAGAAAGAAGGAGAGGTGTAGAAAGAGAAAGAAAGAGAGATAGATATAGGAACGGCATTGAGAGGATGAGAAAGAAGAGGTGGAGAGAAAGAGAGAGAGAGAGAGTGAGACAGAGAGGAAAAGCATTGAGATGGTGAGAAAAAGGAAGAGGGGGAGAGAGAGAGAGAGAGAGAGAGAGAGAGAGAGAGAGAGAGAGAGAGAGAGAGAGAGAGAGAGAGAGAGAGAGAGAGAGAGAGAGAGAGGAAGGCAGATGGGGAGAAGAGAGAGAGGCTACAGGTGGAGAGAGAGAAGGGGAAAGAGAGGGGAATGAAGAGGGAAAAGATGGGGGAATGGAGGGAGAGTGGGTGGAGGTTGAAGCAAGAGGGGATAGACGGATGGACAGATGACAGCAAGAACGAAACATAAACAGAGTTGAAGGGTAGATTATTAAGACCCTTAATTTGGTTTCGTAATTTTTTCCATTCTATTCTGGCTAAGGGTGAGAATCAGCCTATCTTTAGATTGGAGACCTCCGTACCAAAGTATATAAAGTACATCACCTTTAGTCCCTTCCCTACCGTGGTGGTGCCACAGAGATGAATAAAATCGCCTGGCAGCAGCATGGTATGGAAGGGGATATTTGACATTGGCTGTAACCTCTCTACTAACCAGGGAGAGGGGTGAGGGGGGAAGGAGTGCCACAGAAGGGGATAGGTCTTAAGGCACCCGTGAGTGCCCCTTCTCGGTACGCGGAGGGACAAGGCGAAGAAGGGTCAGAGGGAACTAGATACACTACGAAGAGGAGGGAAAAGGTTGGACATGGGGGAAGGGAGTGGAAGAGGGAATGCGGGAGGGAAATGTTGAAGGTCTTAGAGAGGTAAAGGTTGGAGGAGAGGAGGAATTAGAAGACGAACAAGAGTAGGAAGAGAACAACGAAGGGGAAGAGGACGAGGTGTAAGAGTAGGTGGAAGAGGACTAGAAATAGGAGGAAGAAGAAAGGATGATGATGAGGAGGGAGAGGAGTAGGATGAGGGGGAGGAGAAACAAGAGGAGGAGGAGGAGGAGGAGGAGGAGGAGGAGGAGGAGGAGGAGGAGGGGGTGGCTGGAAAGTAAAGAGATGGATAGGAGGTATAGCTGAGGTAGGACGGTGTAAGTGTGGCCGTGTAGTGGGGGGGAGGGAGGGTAAGAGAGAGGATGGGAGGGAGAGGATGGAGGTGGTAGGGACTGGGGTTGTAAGGAAAGCTGCTGATGGGAGGCGGTGTGGAGGCAGAGGAAGGCGAGGGGAAGGGAGGGGAGGGATACTGAGGGGAGATGGCACGAGTAGCGGAATGCAAGAAGGGGAACCGGACCACCCAGCGAGGGGAGACTATTGAGGGCCGGCCGGCGAGGGGACGCCGCGGCGAGAGGGGAGGACCAGGAGAAGCCGTGCTGGGATCTGGAGGAGGGAGGAACGGAGATGGAGGGTGGAGGTGTGGAGGGTGGAGGGTGGAGGGAGGAGGGGTTTAGGAGGATGGTGGCGGTATAGGTTGAAGGTGTTTGCTGGGGAGCTTAACCATTTGTATTTCAACCTGGTGAAAATTTAATTGAGAACAAAAATTGAGTATATCGGCAGATGGAGTAGTCTTTAGGAAATTTGCATTAGGTAAAAATCACAGTCGTCCATTTCTTAACCAAATCCGAAAATGACCATTCGACTAATCCGATGTAAACCTCCGCCAAGTTAAAATGAACGGGGTGCAAAGAAGGAAGGTTTAGGCTTGTGCAAGAAAAGACGGGAAAAGAGGGGGAGAGGACAAACCGCTGCAGTACCGGGCGCCAGGCTTGGAGGTGGAGGTTAGGAAGAGGTGCGGGTGGGGTGGGGTGGGGGGGGGCAGGAAGGAACATTATTGATAGTATATGGAGGGATAATGATAGGAAGAAGGAACAGGAGAAGAAACGAGGAACAAGAAAATTCAGAAAAGGAGGAGGAGGAAGGAAGGAGAGTAGGTTCAGAGGAGAGGAGGAAAAGAAAGGATTAAAAACAGCGGGGAAGAGGTGGTGAAAAGATGGACGAGTAGGTATCGGAAGAGAAAAGGTAAAAAAAAAGGGGGGGGGGGAAGGGAAGAGGAGGACGAACAGGTGTTGAATCAAAAGGAAGAGGA
>NC_134782.1:2177500-2180000 GCF_046742065.1 Oratosquilla oratoria
GGAAGAGGAGATAGACCTTCCATTACGTACTGTGGTGACAGAGATGCCCCTCATGAATTTCTTTTATGGTGTCTCGTGAGTTGCATCGTAACGAACCTTTTCATATCTAAATATTTAAATTTCCGCTATAATTACTTTCTTTCTTTGCACTATCGAGATGGAAAGCTTTGGAATAGGTCACGAAAGAGGGGAGGTGATGAGGGCGGGAAGAGAGGAGGAGGAGGAAGAAGAAAATGAGGAGACGGAAAAGGAGAGGGATGAGGAGGAGGGGGAGGGGGATAAGGAGGAGAGGGGGGGAAAGTAGGTGTATAAAAACAGAAATGAAAATGCCTCAAAAGAAAAAAAAAGTTCATGCCGTGGAAACGAGAGAAGAAAAAACACTCATCTAATTGTCGAGAATCAAGTAACAACGAAGAAGTGAAAATTGGCAGAAACGCATGAAAAGGTATCATGACACGGAGAGAACAGAAAAACAAAAGTGACAAAAAAAAAAAAGCAAGAAAGAAGAAAAAGAAGAAAGAAACAAGGACAGGAGGGGAAGAGTGTTGCAAAAAAAGGAGAAAGGAGGACCGAAGTGTGTATATGACGAAAGTATACAGAGGGAAGAAAGAAAGAAAAAAAAAAAATAAGCAAGGGGCGAGGTGTAGAGAAATCGGATTCCTGCAGGAGAGCCCTTAATTTCTGTGACGGATACAAAGCACAAACTCGCAATCCTCCACCAAAATTAAACAAACCCGTTGAGTTCATACAGAAGATAATGAATATATAATTAACATACATTAAAATGGTAAATATATCAAACCTTTCTTGATCAAATTATTTTGTGCAGAACCTTGATGTATTTATGTGTATGTATCTATATATGTATATATATATATTTATATATATATATACTTATATATATGTGTATGTGTGTGTGTGTGTATCCATATACAAATATGCATATATATATATATATATATATATATATACTTATATATATATGTATATATATATATATATATATATATATATATATATATATATATATGAGACATGGCGTCACGACATCATATGATGCGCAGTGTTCCAAGCAACGACGACATGACGTCACAATCTTCTGCATTTCACTTCTTATAACAACGTATCATTTAAAATATAATTTGACCCAATATACATATATATATATATATATATATATGTATATATATATATATATATATTTATATATATACTTATAAATTTTTCATATTCAATATTTAAAAGTATAGCTAACTCCAGTGTTAGCATCTATGAGGCATAATGAGTTTATTAAGATATTACGAACCCTATAAATCATATGATGTGTAGTGTTCCAAGGAACGACGACATGACGTCACAATCTTCTGCATTTCACTTCTTATAAGTAATTAAGTCACTGCCTTTGTCTACTGAATAGAACATTGTCTTAATAAATATTTTATTGACCATTTTATTAACAACGTATAATTTAAAATTTTATTTGACCCAACGGGTCACAAGTGGTCTAGTATATAATATATATATATATATATATATATATATATATATATATATATATATATATATATATATATATATATATATATATATATATTATATGTGTGTGTGTGTGTGTGTGTGTGTGTGTGTGTGTGTGTGTGTTTGCGTGTGTATCTATGTATGCGTGTGCGTGCGTGTGTGTGTGTGTTGTATTTTGCAGAACATATATCAAAGATAAATTCTTACTTTTCCTTTGTATTTGTGTTTTGCTTGTGAGCAGTTCTTTTTAAAAACTAACTTTTTTTCTCAGGGGCCAGCAATCAAACTAATCTTGTTTTCCTTTTCTATTTTTTTATTTTCTTAATAACAACAATATAGTCTTAGAAAATTCCTTCAATAATCATCTCCAAACAAACAGGTATTTAACAAATTGAATTTTCTTTGAGTAAGACAAATCATGAATAAATTTCTTATATTTTCAGCTATTAATAGTTCACTAAGTATCAAATGATAAATGTACGACATTACAACTGAAATAGTTTTGGAACGTCTTCGTTCCTGTTTCCAATCAAACGAAACTTGCAATGATTTCAGAGCCAAAGTAAGAGGCTTAGCTAAAACAATCTCAGGCAACCTTGTCCATACAATCTTTAACAGTATTAATTCAAATCAATATCATGCATTATGGCTTCTTTATTTGATAAAGCGTACTAAATAGATTCAACTTTAGAATAAATATATGTGTTTTATATAATTATTCGATTTAATAGGGAATGCACTGTTGATTACAGAATCTCGATTTATATCTAAATGGAGAGTTACTTGATTGTGTCATTACTTAGATATGCAGGGGCTGAACACAAACATGCTATGTAGAAAGAGCACCTTTCAATGACGACCATATAAGCACACCCTCATTAACTTTTATGTGTGATTGTACGGACGTAGAGAACATACAAGGACTGTATACAAACCCGTAGTAAAGAAAGAAGTTGGGGTAAAACCTCATTAACATTTGCGT
>NC_134782.1:2185000-2197500 GCF_046742065.1 Oratosquilla oratoria
AACGACAGGAGAGAGAAAGGGAAAGAGGAATGAATGTTGTAAAATTTGAGGAAATAATAGAAGTGTTGATGACATCATGGATCGAGAGGATATTAGAATTATAATAATCTTAACAAGGAAGGAAGAAACGGAAGAAGGAAGGAAAGAATGAGAGAAGAAACGAAAGAGGAAAGGCGGGAGAGATGGAAGGAAAGGAAGGAAAGAAGGAAGGAAAGGAAGAAAAGAAGGGAAGAGAGGAGGTAAATTAGATTATGAATTGGTGAGGCATATTGACGCATGGGAGAGATAAAAAAAAAGTGAATAAAATGGCACGAGGAGATCGCTGGGGCGAAGAAAGATTACGGATTTCAAGGAATGGCAAAAGAAGAATAGGCGAGAGATGTGAAATTATTAAAGAAAGAAAAGGGGAGATGGCATTAAGCACTGCAAGGGCGTTGGGAAGGAGAAAGGGGAAAGGGAGAGGAGAGGGAAGAAAGAGAAGAGGAATAGAGGGAGCAGGAAGACGAGGTAGAAGGAGGAGGAGGAGGAGGAGGAGGAAGAGGAGGTAGTGGTGGTGATAATGGAGTTGGTGATTGTAACGGAGTGCCGGTGATGGTGAAGGTATTGGTGGTAGTGGAAGTGATTATGATAGATGTTTGGGTATGGTGAGGGTGGTGGGGATGGTGGTCGTGGAATTGGAGGTGGAGGGGTGGAGTAGAACTGTAGTGGAAGAGGGGAGGAGTCACAGGAGAGAAATGAAAAACGCGAGGACTAGCCTAACCTCTCTAACTTATGTGTTCGTTAAGGGATGAATAGAATACCTTGGTGTGATCCGGAATCAACGGAACAGTGCCACCCGATACTGAAGGGGATCAAAGGAGTGGTTGCCCCCTTCATTGCCGAGGCTCTACGTTTGAGGCTGACAGCCGTCGTGCGATTTTATTCATATGAAAGATAGGCCGGATCGATATAATGAATCGATCGACCGATGCCCATGATGATGTGTAGTTCACTCCCAGCTGGAGAATATATATGTACATGTATATATATATATATATGTATATATATGTATATATATATATATACACATATATGTATATCATGATGATGATATGATGTAACGTCACAAACTCGCCCCTATCGGAAGGCTAGGACGGTGCCCCTCACAGAAGACTTTGTAGCGTGGAATTTGATGAACTATACCCTTCGTTCAACTTCACCGGTGGCAGGATTCGAACCGCCATCCCCTCGACCTTCACCGTAAGTAACGAAACACACGAAGGAAGCTGGACCACCACGCAAACCACCACACAAATACATACGTGGAAGAGAGAGAGAGAGAGAGAGAGAGAGAGAGAGAGAGAGAGAGAGAGAGAGAGAGAGAGAGAGAGAGAGAGAGAGAGAGAGAGAGAGAGAGAGAGAAGGGAGGGAGGTTGGGATGCAGGAACTCCCGGGCAGATGGCACCAATGCCGTGCATTGTCCCTTTGGCAAGGAGGAGGGGGAGAGGGTACCCGCAGCTGAGTGCCTCTTTGGGTCCCGGGCCAGTGGAGGGTGGGGTGGGGCGGGTGGGGTGGGCGGGGAGGAAGGGTTTCATATGCTCTCAATTCCCCCCGAACCCTCTTCCCACTTATCCTTATAATCTAAAAAAAAAATTCTTTTCAATGGCCATTCAGAAAGGCCTCACTCAATTGCTCCCGCAGGTCATCGCCGTCTTGTCTCCTTCGCGTTATTTTCATGATTTTTTTCTCATCTGCTCTTCTTCATCTACTTCCTTTTTTTCTTATTTCTTATGCTTATTATTGTTTCTTATTTTTTTATGTTATTTCTTCTTTTTTTTCTTCTTCTACTTCTTCTTCTTCTTCAAATTCTTCTTCCTCTTCTTTCTCTATTTCTTCTTCTTCTTCCTCTTCTTCTTCTTCTTCTATTTTTATTTCTTCTCCTTCTTCTTTTTTCATTTCGTCTTCTTTTTCTTACCTTCCTCCTCCTCTATCCGAGATGTAACTACCAATTCCTTTGCTTAACCACATCAACAAGAAGTAACATTTTAACTTATAATAGTAACCTTTAACTTAATAGTGTTACTCTTAATCCCCATTGACTTAATCTTGAATCAATAGAAAACTTTTGGTCCATTAATTTGTAACTTAGGGAAGCTCTAGCACCACCCCCTTCCCACCACCACCAGTGTAACTATCACCACCACATCCATCACCTCAGGTCTGTGCCTCCCCTGGAGCGTCCGTATGTACTCTCCTAATTAATTAGATTTCATCCAGTGCTTCGCATTCCATGAGCTCTAAGAAATCCCCCTAACATCTCACATAATTATGCCAAGTTATTAACCCTCCTCGCTCTCTGCATTCCTGAGTCATTACATAAATATTTGTGTGTGTGTGTGTGTGTGTGTGTGTGTGTGTGTGTGTGTGTGTGTGTGTGTGTGTGTGTGTGTGTGTCTGTGTGTAGATTGACAAAAGACAGCATGTACGTACACACACACACACACACACACACACACACACACACACACACACACACACACACACACACACATATATATATATATATATATATATATATATATATATATACATATATATATCACAACAAAGATATGTCGTAGCACATATGTAAAATAATACTGATGACCCACTTTCGGAGAAGAATAAGCGAAGATATAGAGATCTGTATATTTCGATCACTTACTGTGATCCTCTTCGGCAGATATAAGTTACAAAGTACAGAACAATGTGTATTTATAGTAAAGAAGTGAGGTAGCATGAGGGGACGAGGCTCAGGTCAACACGCCCGGCACGCATGCTCGCATCTTGGTGGCTCAGGTCACATGACCGGCGTTACATGGGCCTTGTTGATTTTTGTCCACCGTTAATGTTGATGGTAACATTTTATTTATGGCAAAAGAAGAAATACAGTCTGGTGACCATTGACCATGGGAAATGTTATAATTTGGGAAATTATTTATTAAGGAGGATTCTACTATTTTTCTTCTGAAACTACATTTGGATTTATAAATTATTTCAGCATCGTCCCAGTTTATTCGGTGGTTTTTATTGGCGACGTGCTGAAATACTGCGGAATTTTCCTGTCCGTATTTAACAGAGTTCTTGTGCTCCTTAACCCTGGTATTGAGATCTCGACCCGTCTGTCCCCAATATACATCATTGCAATCTAAACAAGGTAATTTATAAACTCCAGGGGTTGTATTACTCTTGGATCTGTGATGTATATTGACAACTTTACTGAACAAATTATTAGGATAATGGAAGATAAAATTTACCTTTTCCTTTGGTAACATGTGAGACAATTCATGGATTGATTTGTTAAAAGGCAATTTTATGCTTCTATTATCCCAATGATGATTCATGGCGGAATGGGAATCTGTTTTGTGAAAACTAATTTTGGCCTTGCTGAGAGCTTTTTGTAAAAACCACGGCGGGTATCCTAATTTTGTTAGTTGATTTTTCACTGAATTTAGTTCCAAATCTAAGTATTGGGAGCTACAAATTCTCAAAGCCCGTAAGAATAGGCCTGAAGCTACACTATATTTTATTTTGTCAGGATGGTGGCTAAAGAAATGTAGGTAGCTCCCTGTGTGGGTGGGCTTCCTATAAACTGTGAAGGACAGTGACTCCGCATTTCTTATTATTAATATATCTAGAAAAGGTAATTTGTGATCTAATTCCCATTCCACCTTGAATTTAATATTGTTCGTTAGGTGATTGAGCTGGTTGTGAAATTCTTGGAATGATCCCCAATCATCATCCCAAACCGTAAAGATATCATCTACATATCTATGCCAAAACATGGCGGGTGGTTTAATTTTCGGTAATAGCACTGATTCAAAATATTCCATATATAAGTTGGCTAGAACTGGCGAGAGATTAGAGCCCATGGAACATCCGAATTTCTGTTTATAATAAAGATCTTTAAATGAAAAAACATTGGTGTTGACGCAAAGTTGTGTTAAACTTAATATTTTATCTAGTGGCAGTGGTAGCTGGTTCTGGTATGGTTGTAATTTTACTTTCAAAAACTCTAAGACTACCGTTACATCAATTTGGGTGAAAAGCGAAACTACATCTAGACAGTGAAAAATCAACTAACAAAATTAGGATACCCGCCGTGGTTTTTACAAAAAGCTCTCAGCAAGGCCAAAATTAGTTTTCACAAAACAGATTCCCATTCCGCCATGAATCATCATTGGGATAATAGAAGCATAAAATTGCCTTTTAACAAATCAATCCATGAATTGTCTCACATGTTACCAAAGGAAAAGGTAAATTTTATCTTCCATTATCCTAATAATTTGTTCAGTAAAGTTGTCAATATACATCACAGATCCAAGAGTAATACAACCCCTGGAGTTTATAAATTACCTTGTTTAGATTGCAATGATGTATATTGGGGACAGACGGGTCGAGATCTCAATACCAGGGTTAAGGAGCACAAGAACTCTGTTAAATACGGACAGGAAAATTCCGCAGTATTTCAGCACGTCGCCAATAAAAACCACCGAATAAACTGGGACGATGCTGAAATAATTTATAAATCCAAATGTAGTTTCAGAAGAAAAATAGTAGAATCCTCCTTAATAAATAATTTCCCAAATTATAACATTTCCCATGGTCAATGGTCACCAGACTGTATTTCTTCTTTTGCCATAAATAAAATGTTACCATCAACATTAACGGTGGACAAAAATCAACAAGGCCCATGTAACGCCGGTCATGTGACCTGAGCCACCAAGATGCGAGCATGCGTGCCGGGCGTGTTGACCTGAGCCTCGTCCCCTCATGCTACCTCACTTCTTTACTATAAATACACATTGTTCTGTACTTTGTAACTTATATCTGCCGAAGAGGATCACAGTAAGTGATCGAAATATACAGATCTCTATATCTTCGCTTATTCTTCTCCGAAAGTGGGTCATCAGTATTACATATATATATATATATATATATATATATATATATACATAAAATCAGTCGATAAAGCATGGGCCTGGCGTCAAGCGAGACCTCGGTTCGAGCTCCGAGGTGAATGTCAGAAATTATTTGGTATGATATGCACCGTCACTGACGATTCACTTAAGATATTTACAACGACTAAAGCCCACTAAGATTTTGTAACAGCTTCACCACAGGTTACGAATTGAACTCGGGTCTCTGTGAAAAGTTAGATAAGGACGGCAGTTAGAAGTCTACCTAGATTCTTCGGGAGTTAGATCAACTCTAAGTTGGAGACTTTTGAAGCTCCAGTAGCTCAGTCCGTAAAGCATTGGCCTGGCGTCAAGCGATACCTCGGTTCGAGCCCTGAGGCATCATCCTTGCCTTTAAAACGTGAAGTGCAAGTAGTACAAGAGGAGGGACTTAAGAAGTGCAAAGAGTATGAGCGTAGGGACTTAAGAAGTACAAATACAAGCGGAGGGACTTTAGAAGTGCAAGGAGTACAATCGGAGGGCCTTAAGAAGTGCGAGGAGTACAATCGGACGGACTTAAGAAGTGCAAGGACTACAAGCGAAGGTACTTAAAGAGTGCAAAGAGAACACACGGGGTAACTTAAGAAGTGCAAGGAGTACAAGCGGAGGGACTTAAAGAGTGCAAGGAGTATAAGCCGTAGGACTTAAGAAGTGCAAGTACAAGCGGAGGGACATAAGAAGTACAAGGAGTACAAGCGGAGGGACTTAAGAAGTGCAAGGAGTACAAGCGGAGAGACTTAAGAAGTGCAAGGAGCACAAGCGGAGGGACTTAAGAAGTGCAAGGAGTACAAGCGGAGGGACTTAAGAAGTGTAAGGGTAAGGAGTACAAGTGGAGGGACTTAAGAAGTGCAAGGAGTACAAGTGTAGGGACTTAAGAAGTGCAAGGAGTACAAGCGGAGGGACTTAAGAAGTGCAAGGAGTAGAAGCTGAGGGACTTAAGAAGTACAAGCGAAAGGACTTAAGAAGTGTAAGGAGTACAAGATAAGTAACGTGTTGGGGCAACACGAAGCTCAGTGTGGACTGGTTCACACTGAGCCTCGTGCAGCAATGCAGGAGGTAAAGTTGATTAATAAACAAGCAGGTAAATAGTAAATAATAATAAATTGACAAATTAATTATTGATGATAAATGATAATAAAAAATAATAAACAAACAGACAAATAATAACAAACAAATAAATAAATAATATAAAATAAACAGCATACATTACAGCATCTTGCTTAGGTGATTATCTAAACAAATCTTAAAGTTTCGAACTGAACTACATTGAACTGTTTCTGCAGGAAGTTTATTCCATTCATTAACTACACGGTTGGCGAAGTTGTTTCTACCCACTTCCAAATTAAAAATCTAATTCCTGACAGTTTGAGACCATTATTTCTTGTCGGATTCTTATTCAGTGTGAAAATTTTGTCACTTTTGATGTCAAATCTCTCTAGAATCTTAAAGACTTATATCAAGTCACCTCTGAGTCTACGCTATTTTAGGGAAAATAGATTCATGTGTTTTAGTCGATTTTCATATGGTTTATTTTTAATATTTGGAATCAGTTTTGTGGCTCGCCGTTGTACTTTTTCCAATCTGTCAATGTCTTTAATGAGATTCGGTGACCATACGGAAACAGCATATTCCAAATGTGGACGAACTAACGATTTATATAGCTTGTTAATAAGAGATGAACTTTTGAAGTCAAAAGATCGCGCAATCAGTCCTAGAATCTTATTTGCTTTCTCAGAGGCTGAAATGCACTGCTTAGATGATTTGAGATCGTTACTGATAATTACGCCGAGATCCTTTTCACTATCCACTTTTGTTAACGAATTTCCAAATAACTTGTAATCGTACTTATTGTTATTTTTACCTATGTGCATAACCTTGCATTTACTTAGGTTAAATTTCATTATCCACTTTTCAGACCATTGCTATAGATAAACTAAATCTTCTTGAATATCTAATTGGTTTAAGTGATCATTTGCTATTCCGCACAGTTTTGTATCATCAGCAAATTTGGAGACAATAGATTTCAGTCCGTGGTCTATATCATTTATATATACTATGAATAGAAGTGGCCCAAGAACGGAACCCTGAGGAACTCCAATCGTAACATTTTTCCATCTAGAAGTTTTGCCATTTAGAACAACTCTCTGTTTTCGATCGTTCAACCAATTACTAATCCAACTTAATAGGCTACCACCTATTCCATGTGAAGCTAATTTAGTAAGTAATCTTTGTGGTGGACGGTATCAAAAGCTTTTGCAAAGTCTAGATACTAATCCAACTTAATAGGCTACCACTTATTCCATGTGAAGCTAATTTAGTAAGTAATCTTTGTGGTGGACGGTATTAAAAGCTTTTGCAAAGTCTAGATATATTAAATTTATATTGTTTCTTTTGCCATAATTCGAGATGGCTGTGTTGCAGAATTCAAGTTAGTCACGCAAGAACCTTTCCGTCTGAATCCATGCTGGCTATCATTTATCAAACAGTTACGTTCTAAATGATGTTCGATAGCATCTCTGATGATAGTTTCCATCATTTTTTCTACGATTGAAGTCAAGCTTATAGGTCTGTAGTTATTTGGTTTCTTTTTGTCTCGTTTTTTTATTATGGGAATAACAGTAGCTAGCTTCTATTCTCTTGGGACATCTCCGGATATGATAGATTTCTTGAAAATGATTTCTAATGGAACAACAATCTCATTTTTTATTTCCTTTAAGATTCTTGGATGCCAACCGTCACGCCCTGTTGATTTTTTCTATACACCTTTTAATTTTTTCTTATTATATTTACAGTCGTGAGTACGTTCGCCCTTGACTTTTCACAGGTTTTAGTTTGAAGTTCACTTTGAGGTGTTTAGTTTACGAATACTGAGCTAAAATAATTGTTTGAAATATCACACATTCCTTCATTTGAATATTCAAGTTGACCGTCAGCAGGTAATATTGGGCCAATGTGATTTCTAATAACCTTTTTATCTCTTATGTAACTATAGAACTCTTTGATAGTCTCCTAGGACTTTTCAGCGATATTCATTTCATATAAAGTATTACAAAGGGTTACAAAAGAGGAGCATACCGACAGGAGACCTTTTGGTTCATAACTAGGTCGAATGCGGAAAGAATTATAATAATGATAAATAAATAAAATAAAAGTAAAAATAAAATTATGATATAAATAATAATAAATAAAATAAACAAATGCATAGGTATAGTTAAATAATAAACAAACAGGTAAATAGTAAATCATAATAAATTGACAGATAACTAATGATAAATAAAAATAAAGCAAATAATAAGCAAACAAAAAATAACAAACAAATGAACAAATTTCTCTGTATTATTATATAACTTTAATAGTTATTAGGTGCACCCGAGCACTTGTATTTCTTATAAGCATATCTCTTTTTAGCAATAATTTTTTCAGTTTCTTTGTCACGCCATTTTGGGCTACATATATACATCTTAATGTATGTATGTATATATGTATGTATGTATGTATGTATACATATATATATATATATATATATATATATATGTATATATGTATATATATGTATATTTGTATATATAATATATATATATACATATATATATATGTGTGTGTGTGTGTGCGTGTATATATATATATATGTATATATGTATATATATATATATATAATTATATATACATATATATAAACACACATTTGCATGTATTCTCATAACTTTTCGTTCTTTGAAGCGTCCGCTACGTCTGTTACCTCAGTTATGGTTTTATTTTTCATTTTCCCTTTCGCTTTTGTTGAACCTTTTTCACTGTTTGCCTAGAGTAGTCCTGCTGCTGTTGTTTGGTTTCTCTACCCAACAGACTTTGTTTAGGTTGACCATTTTACCCTTTCCTTTGTCCCGTGATCTTTTTCAGGCCTATACCTTTTCGACCTTTATTCTCCTTTTATCATACAGTCCTTCCATCTCCATAATTCTTCATTTCTTTCATATTACCTTCCTTGCAATATTCCCTTTCTCTTGTCTTGTCATCTTCACTTTGGAGCTCCAGTTTTCTCTCAGTAGTTTCTCGTTTTACTTCTTTCTTTCTCCTTTCAGAATCTTTCTCTCACTCTCCTTTTCTTTCCCTTTCTTTTCTTCGTAAACTGTTTTTAATTCTATACCTAATGGGTGCATTTTTGCCATTCAAACTCATCTTCACCTCTATGTGCGTGTGTGTGTGTGCGTGCGTGCGTGCGTGTGTGTGTGTGTGTGTGTGTGTGTGTGTGTGTGTGTGTGTGTGTGTGTGTGTGTGTGTGTGTGTTTGCGTGTCCATATATGTCCGTGCGTGCGTGTTTGTGTGTATGTGATTGACCATGGTCTTGGACCACGTGTGTTCTTGTGTGCTTGCGCGTGTGCGTGAACGCGTACGTTCGTTTGTTCGTGTACGTGTGCGCGCGCGTCACATAATTGCTGTTCTCTCATTTACACGGGTATTTCTTCTCACACTTTGAGCGATTGATGTTCCTCCTTTGAAGCCGTGCCGCGCGCTGCAATTTCGTCCTCGCGAATAACTCTCTCTCTCTCTCTCTCTCTCTCTCTCTCTCTCTCTCTCTCTCTCTCTCTCTCTCTCTCTCTCTCTCTCTCTCTCTCTCTCTCTCTCTCTCTCTCTCTCTCTCTCTCTCTCTCTCTCTCTCTCTCTCTCTCTCTTCTGCAGTCTGTCCGTCCTTGTCCCTCTGTTCCTCTGTCTGTCTATATATATATCTGTCTGTCTGTTTGTATGTCTACTTTTCGCTTTGGCTGTGTATCTATCTGTCTGTCTGTCTGTCTTTTTCTCTCTCTGCCTGTAAGTCTGTCTTTCTCTTTGCCTGTATATCTGTCTGTCTGTTTGTGTTTCTCTTTTTTCTCTATCTCTGACTCGCTTTCTGTCTTTTTCTGTTTTGCACACACACACACACACGCACACACACATACACACACACACACACACACACACACACACACACACACACACACACACACACACACACACACACACACTCACACACACACACACACACACACACACACACACACACACACACACACACACACACACACACACACACACACACACACACACACACACACACACACACACACACACACACACACACACACACACAATTGTAACCCATTTAATCTAAAGAAAAATAAATCGTTGTGTGGGTCGTTTTTTAAATGCACAAACGTGAAACCTGAAAAACGTTACATAAACAAAGGCATTTGGGCCGTAACCGGACACGCCCATCACGTTAGTTTTGGCTTCCGGGTTCTCTGGACGGCGTCGCCACTTTTTTTTTTTTTTTATACCGAATAGTGGCTTACGTCCTAAAAGAATCAATGTCTTGGCTGCCCGGGAGTTTTCCTCTCCGCTGAATAAAATTGCATTGCGCCAGCCATAATCAAATTTACAAAGGAGTACAAAGGAAAAGTAAGCCGACAGGAGACTTTTTGGTCCATAGCTAGGTCGGATGTAAGGTAAGCGTCGTTGACCGTAGTTGGGAAAAGATTAGTGATAGCTCTGACCTTCCCTGTTTCCCTTTGCCAGACTTTAGAGTTCTTATTATTGCTGACTTCGGCGACTTTCTTTACCCAATGGTCAACCTATACTCTGTTTTGATTGGTCTGAGGAAAGTTAGGCTCGTATTATGGCAATACCATCAGTCGGAGCTACTACCCTAAAGTATGCCTTAGTTTCATGCACAGCAGCATAGTATAGATCCTGCGGCCAATGTCATTCTTCTCGTAAATCAATGCTTCATACTTTAAGTCTTCGTTTACTTCAGAAAAGGCGACTCTTTTCAAGTCATGGGTCATTTGACTCAATTCTTTTCCGACTCGCGAACTGACAGCGACGCGAGATCGTTCAAAAGGATAGAAGCGCTGGTAAACTACAGTCCTTAACAACCGATCACAACAGTGATTGGAAATGATTCAATCAGTGCTCATTACCAATGCTGGCGTGATCGGAAGCGTGCTGGTCTCACATTTGCTTAAATTTGGGCCCGAGTCCTGTATTCCTGTTTGATTCCCAGTAGTGACTGTTTACTTTCCCAACAGTCTAAGTGCATAGGGAAAAGATGACGGCTTCGGCCGCAGCCACGCGTCTTCTGGCGTAGGCACCTCAACCAATTTCAGTTTTGGGAAATGTTTTAGAACACAATCACTGAAAGCATTCAACAATCTCGTCCTAAATAGCTCGAAGACAAGCAATGTGAAAAAGACGGGTTGTTAGAAAATTCAAGCGGTCTGAATATCCTCATAGTTATTATTAAGATCATGTAATGACTCAAAGGAACTTGAAAAAGAAAATCGTAAAAAATAACTATGTAAATGAAATAAGTAAAAAGGCAATCACCAAAAGATTACAGTTTCTTTTGAGATATAAATATTATTAGAAATCATACTGGCTCGCTTATGTCTGTCAACAGTCACACTGAACATTCAAATGAAAGTATGTACTATATCTTAAACAGCTATTTTAGTTCAGAATTTATAAACGAAACACCTTGGAGGGAAAAGTCGTGTGTGTCTTGAATATTGAACAGAAATACATCCACTTCTGTAAATATGAATAAGAAAAAATAGCAGATATAGGGAAAAAAAAACAAAAAAACTCAAAGATAAAACAGCGTGGCCCGACGGTTGGTATCCAAGAATAATAATAATAAAAAAAAAAGAGAGAAAAAAAAAAATATATATATATATAATAATAATAATGATAATAATAATAATAATAATAATAATAATAATAATAATAATAATAATAATAATAATAATAATAATAATAATAATAATAATAATAATAATAATAACAATAATAATAATAATAATAATCATAATAATACTAACAATAATAATATTATAAAAATGATAATAATAATAATAAAAATAATAATAATAATGATAATAATAATAATAATAATAATAATAATAATAATAATAATAATAATAATAATAATAATAATAATAATAATAATAATAATAATAATAATAAATCATTTCTCCATTACTATCATATCATGATCTTGGTGACTTCGACCACTTGCATCATACATAGCAGGTCGTTCTCGTGCTGAATTCATTAGCACGTCGACTTTAACGATACTGACTGCTGACTCGCGATGACTGATGAGTAAATGGTCAAGCCCCACCTGTGACTCGGCACAACGCGATGCGACTCGGTTTGACTCTTATTGACTCGATTGTGATGATGTGAGAACGGTTTCCTAGAGAATCCGCTGAATTTGAATATTTGAACCAGAGTGACGAGTCCGGCAGCGTCGTCCAGCATTTTCATGTACCAAAAGGTCTCATAAAAATTTGTTACGCTATTTAACTCGGAAAACGGAATCGTTTGTACTGTAACTGTTATTATGTCCTTTTCCTCTTTTCGATCCCTCCACTCTCTGTACTCTCTTCTCTCTTCCTCTTATTACTGTCATCTCTCTTTGCAGAACATTCCACTTCCTCCACCTCCTCTTTTTTGCCTCTTTTATCCCCCTCACCTTCCCCTACT
>NC_134782.1:2202500-2210000 GCF_046742065.1 Oratosquilla oratoria
CTCCTTCGCCTCCCCAGTACCCAACGTCCCTCTTGTCTTTTTGGTCCCTCACTCCACGTCCCACCCAACGTTGTCCTCTCTGGTCTTCCTCTCAGTCTTTCTTCTCTGCATTCCCTGTCTATTCACCACATCTCTTTACCTAAATTTGTATTTCTCTCTCTCTCTCTCTCTCTCTCTCTCTCTCTCTCTCTCTCTCTCTCTCTCTCTCTCTCTCTCTCTCTCTCTCTCTCTCTCTCTCTCTCTCTCTCTCTCTCTCTCTCTCTCTCTCTCTCTCTCTCTCTCTCTCTCTCTCTCTCTCTCTCTCTCTCTCTCTCTCTCTCTCTCTCTCTTTCTCTCTCTATTTATCTCTCTCAATATTATTCTATTTCCTTTCTCTCTCTTTATTTCTTTTCATTCGATCTCTATTTTTCACTCATGTATCTTGTCCTCACGCCTCAACAGTCTGTGACCTCATCTTCTTGCCTCCTGTGTCTCCCCCCTTTTGTCTCCACTCGCCCCCCCCCCGCCCCCACTTTGCCCTACCTCTGTCATTTGCTTCCTCAAGTGTCTCCTCTTTTGTACCTCATCAGTTTTTCGGCTTTCCCTGAACATAATTTCACTATCCCTCTTCCTACTCCTCCTCCTCCTCCTCCTCACCTTCTCTTCTTTCTATTCATCCATCTCCTTCTCCTTGTCCTCCTTCTCTTTCTCCTCCTCCTCCTCCTCCTCCTCTTTCTTCTTCTACTTCTACTCTTTCCCATCTTTCTTCTCCTTGTCCTTCTTTTCCTCTTGGTCCTCCTCCTCCTCCTCCTCCTCCTCCTTTTCCTCCTTTTTCTCTTTCTCCTCCTTGCCCCTCTCCTCTTTTTTATCTTCATCCTCCTTGTCTTACCCTTCGTCTTTTTCCGCTTTCTCTATGTCCTTCTCCTCATCCTCTTCCTCCTCTTCCTCCTGCTCCTCCCCTCTTCCTCACTCTTCTCCTCCTCCCTTTTTCCTCCTCCTCCTACTCTCCCTCATTCTCAACCTCCTTTCCCTCCCATTCATCTTTCTCCTCCTGTTTAATTTCTCCTCTTTCACTCCTCCTCTCCCCCTTTCATTTCTCCTAATTCGTTCCTTCTTATTCTCTTCATTCTCGTCCTTCTCACTTCCTTCCCTCGCCTTTCCCATTCCTTACTCGATTGCGCTATCTCTATTATTTCCCCTTTCTCTAGATTCCCCTCTAACTCTTCTAGTTTCCCTTCGCTTTCCCCTTTCTGTATTCCCCTCTTCATCCTTCCTTCTACTCCTTCTCCTTTCTGTCCCCCTCTCCTCTAAATTGTCTTCCTCCTCTTCCCCTCGCTGAGGTCCCCTCTGACCCCCAACCCTTTTCTTCATAGTTTCCCCTCTTCCACCCCTCTCCCCTTCTTTCTCTTCCCTCTCCGCCCCACCCCCCCCACCCTACTCCTAGCTCCCTCTCCAACCTCCCCTCTTTGCTGAAAAGCCTGCATCGGAATGCCGCTGCTTAGAGGGGAGAGAGGCCGAGGGGAAGAGACTTGGAGAGGGAGGAGAGGGGAGGGGGGAGGGGAGGGGAGGGGATATGTTAGGTGGTCGAGGTCGTACAGGAGAAGAGGAGGAGGAAGAGGAGGTGAAGGAGGAGGGGTAGAAATAAGAGGGGATTTGAGGAGAAGATGGAGGAAGAGGAGGAGGAGGGGCAGTGGGGGAGAAACGGTACAATTATGAATCAGGAGGAAGAAGAGTTGTAGAAGGTAAAGGAAGAGGAGGAAGAGTGAGAGCTGAAGAGGGAAGAAGAAGCGTAGGAAGTGGAGGAGCAAGATAAAGAGGAGGTAGAGAAGAATGAAAATGAGGAGGAGGAGGAATGGGGAACGAGAACGAGAGGAAGAAGTCAAGGAGGGAGAAGAGGAGTGTGGGTGTGGTTGGTGCTGTTGGTGGTGATGATAGTGATAATGGTGGTTGTGGTGGTGGTGGTGGTAGCTATTGGAGGTTGGGGTGATAAGACATTTTGTAAGATGAGTCTGTAATTTTCGGGTCGGGATGGGGCGTGGAGGACGCAGTTAAGATCAACAGAGCTGGGCCCGGCAGTGGGAAGCAAGGGAAACGAGGGGATAGTAATTGTGGTAGTAGTAGTAGTAGTAGTAGTAGTAATAGTAGTAGTAGTAGTAGTAGTAGTAGTAGTAGTAGTAGTAGTAGTAGTAGTAGTAGTAGTAGTAGTAGTGTAGTGCTGCTGCAGCTACTACTACTACTTCTACTACTACTACTACTACTACTACTACTACTACTACTACTACTACTACTAGTAGTAGTAGTAGTAGTAGTAGTAGTAGTAGTAGTAATAGTAGTAGTGGTAATGGTAATAGTAGTGACAGTGATAGTAGTAGTAATAGTGGTATTAGTAGCAGTAGTAGTAGTAGAAATAACAGTAGTATAAGTAGTAATAATAATAGAAGTAAAATAGTTGTAGAAGTAAAGTAGAAATATAAATTGTATAGTTGTAGTAGTAGTAATAGTATTTCTTGTATTCACCTTGTATTTACCTAGTATCTATTTACTTGTTTTTCACCCTGTATTTATCTTGTTACAAATATCCACTTAGGTGTATTCACTTTATATTCATCTTTTTATATTCACTTAGTCGCACTCATAGAATAGTATTTATATCATAAATATTATAATGGATTTACCTTGTATTAATCGATTTTCATTCGCCGACTTTCATTCACAAAGTTGAGGTTTGCGAGATTGAGGAATCTTCTTTATTTCTCAATTGCCCCCTTATTTTCTCAGATCAATTCGATCAATAATTTGTTTTGAACTCTCTTAGTTATCTGGGTGTAGTTCACCCTGAGTGTTGTAGAAGAGGTGAGTCGTGTGTGTGGAGGGAACACTCGGAGGGATGTCGCGATAGGGTGGACGAGGGGAGGCACCCTGGTGGTTTGGGGAGGGTGCGGAGGGGGCCAGGGAGGTGTCACTGGATGGTGAAGGGGAACGGGGAGGTGTGGCCGCTGCAGGGAGGAGGAGTGGGAGGTAGGAGGAAGAGGAGGAGAAGAGGAGGAAAAGGAGAATGAAAACGAAGAGTTCCTGAGAGTCTGAGAAGGTGTAAGCTAATGCTAGCAATCAAGAGGGGAGAATGGTGCAATGGGGGAAATGGACATTCGATGTGAGGGGAAGAGCGAAGTGGGAGAGGACAGGAGGTATTGGAGGACAGGAGGTATCCGAAGTATTACAGACGAGAAAGTAGATGAGGTAGATATTAAGTAGGAAGACAAGGAGGAAAGAAGGGGTTTCGAAGGGTGATGGAGAGGGAGAGAGAATGAGGGACTGAGTGAGTAAATGAGTAACTGAGGTAATGAGTGAGTCAGCGAGCGAATGAGTAATTTATGTCGGTATTTAGGCCTGCCGGATTCTTCTGTACAAAATTAAGTAGTCAAAATCCTAAAGTACAGGAATTCTTGGATTTCCTCCACAAGCTCATGTTAATTCTTAATACATAAAAGATAGTTATAGAAGATAGCTAGAGCGAGAGATAACATATAGAGATAGATATGGGTAAATATTGAGGTAGCTATTGAAATTATAAAGAGGAATTCGGACAGTGGAATTGCTGTCTGTAAATGGGGGGGGGGGAGGTGAGACAGATATCCACCCACCGTATAACCGAGGAGGTGGGGGAAGTGACAAAAGTTCTTCTCGGTCGAATGACAAGGGGAAGTAAACTCTGTTCATCTAAATGAGGAAGGGATATTTCATAACTATTGTGTCACTGTTACATCACTATTATGTCATTCTTTTGGTTTGTAATTCACAGATTTCCCTCCAGACTTTTTTTGTTTCCCTTCTTTTTAATAAAATCTAAATGAAGAAATTATTTACCTTGTTTGAATAAGCTGAATATGGTTGGAGAACTCGGCTTGTGTTACCTAATTGCAATATACAGAGAGCTACACAAGTGGGATCCCGTCTTTGTCTTCATTGATCAAACTTGTTATGAATTTCTATTTATACATTTTGACAAGATTATTTTTCCTTTTATTCAATTCTATAACTTGATAAACTTAAAAAAAAAATTCTTGTAATGACTTATCTTTTAGGTACATTGTCTTTTACATTCTTTCCCTTTGATCTCGTGACATTCATCCGTCGCCCTCCCACCCAAAAAAAAAAAAATAAAAATAAATAAATAAATATATAAATAAATAAAATCCTCTTATAGTTAAGTCACTGTGTCCAGTGATCTTAACTCATCCATCATGTCACTTCTTTCTCTTGTTTGCTCTACCATGGTCTTCAGGTTTGTTATGAAGGTGCTCACCAATATTTGGATATTTACAAAACGAAATAACGAGAGAATGGATTAGACACAGTTCCTAGAGTTTAGAAAAGTGTGTAGCCTCGATTGTCCACTACAAGACCACCGGGCTACCCTCGAGGGGAAACTACGGTCCCAGTACCTCACCTGGTGTATATGAGTTGATAAGTTACTTTTGTCCTCTTGTTGGGAATAGAACAAATAAATGTAACTCAAGTGACCCAGTTTCAATGCATTACGGTTATTCTTCAACCAGATTAATCCAGGAAAAACGAGATGGTTTCTCAAAGCTGAATAAAACCGCATGGCTATGGCAAGAAAAAAATTGTTTAAGTGACCACAGCGTGAGATGATTTGTCAAAATGTTCTTCAACCCGTTGAGGGCATGAGGACTTGTCAAACTGAATAGAATTGTCAGTCCTTAACCTGAACAAAATATCTAAAGTTATGGGCGTCAAGATGAGAAAAGTGGCCACTTGGAAATGTAACATAGAAAATACGATTTATTGACATACCTTACCTGGCCTATAATCGTTATTCTGACTTTCTCTCTCTCTCTCTCTCTCTCTCTCTCTCTCTCTCTCTCTCTTTCTCTCACACACACACATATATATATATAATATATATATATATATATATATATATATATATATATATATATATATGTGTGTGTGTGTGTGTGTGTGAGGTGTGTGTGTGTTTACCTAGTTGTTTTTTACAGGAGGAGAGCTATGCTCGTAGTGACCCGCTTTTGTATCTTTCTACGTCCATTTTTTCTTAAAGTCATGTATAATTTTAGCACTCACTGTTTCCTCTTTCAGTTTGTTCCAGATATCTATCACTCTGTGTGGAAAGCTATTCTTTTTCAGATCTCTTCTTTTACTGTCTTAAGTTTCTTCTCGTGTTCTCTTTTATTTCTTCTGTTCCCTTTTAATAGGTCATCCCTATCAAGAATTTCCATCCCTTTCATAATTCTGTAAATCTGTGTGTGTGTGTGTGTGTGTGCAATTATGCGTGTATATATATATAATTGATAATTATGCGTGTGTGTATATGTACATATGTTCCTCTCTCTCTCTCTCTCTCTCTCTCTCTCTCTCTCTCTCTCTCTCTCTCTCTCTCTCTCTCTCTCTCTCTCTCTCTCTCTCTCTGTTCCTCTCTATAACTTTTTTCTGACACAAAAGTATTTTGATGATTGACCTTATGTGGTGGTATACGTGTTACTTTTTCTAGCTAAAACCAGATGATTTTGTTACAACAACAAAACCTTTTACTTTATAGTACTTAAGATCTATTGCGGTTGACATTTTTAGGTCCTGTGCTTACATTGATTATTCTCTTCTGCCTTAAACCAGAAGATTTTAATCAGTTTAATAGACCCACATGATCTTTATTGGTCGAAAACATCTCGATCTCCCTGTATGGAACCTGAGATTACATGACCATTTTTGTTCCGGCTACAGTCAGGTGATTTGGCACAGCAGAGAGAGGAATGTCTCGACCTTGACCCTGAGGTGTAAGAAAAAGCTTTGCCTCTACATAAACATTTCCTCGGGCTGCTAACCTGAGGTGTCGTCAATTGTTTCTCTCATCATTTGCGGCTGTCGCCTCCGCCGCCGCCACTGCCGCCGCGTCTCCCTTCTGTTGATGGCTATGTAAATAGATAAATAGACAAATAGATAGATAAATACAAATTAATGAAAATCATATTAGTAGAGAGAGAGAGAGAGACAGAGAGAGAGAGAGAGAGAGAGAGAGAGAGAGAGAGAGAGAGAGAGAGAGAAGGAGAGAGAGAGAAGGAGAGAGAGAGAGAGAGAGAGAGAGAGAGAGAGAGAGAGAGAGAGAGAGAGAGAGAGAGAGAGAGAGAGAGAGAAAGGGAGAGAGAGAGAGAGAGAGAGAAAGGGAGAGAGAGAGAGAGAGAGAGAAAGGGAGAGAGAGAGACAGAAAGAGAGAGAAAGGGAGAGAGAGAGACAGAAAGAGAGAGAAAGAGAGCGAGAGAGAAAGAGAAAGGGAGAGCGAGAGAGAGAGAGAGAGAGAGAGAGAGAAAGGGAGAGATAGAGAGAGAGAGAGAGAAGGGGAGAGATAGAGAGAGAGAGAGAGAGAGAGAGAGAGAGAGAGAGAGAGAGAGAGAGAGAGAGAGAGAGAGAGAGAGAGAGAGAGAGAGAGAGACAGAGAGAGAAAAAAAGTCCGACTAGCTCATATGAACAGGTAATTATTTTGTCGTATTCTATTTCATTTTATCTTATTTTCATTTCTATTTTAATGTATCTTTATTTTATCTTCTTTCATTTTGAATAAAAGTTAGTCTTGTGTGTATTTCACACTTGGGCGGGGATATTAAGAATACCAAGGGATAGATTGTCGTGTGATTGTTGTCTGTGTGTACGAAGTGCATACGGCTTCAAGATTATGCAACCGCTTCAGTACTGTAGTGCTCTGTCGAGGTTGCGTCTTAGCAAATACTTGGGGAGTTTTACTCGACAGAGGACCGGACCTGAGGGATAGGGATAGATCGAGACCTCATACGGGCTGGAGGTGACTTCGGAAAAAAAAAACTTCTTCTCACCCTCCCCCTCCCCCTCACCCTCTTCTTTCCACCTTGCGCTCTACCTTAAACTCCCCTTTCTCCTCCTCTAGCTCTCTATAGGGTACTGATTGCATAAGCTTAATGCAACTAACATTTTAGAGACTTTAATGACACCCCTATGGATTAGAGGCACGCATCATTCTTTTTTATGATTAGAGACTAACCTCCACTCAGAATTGAATGCTGGTCAATATCTACTATCTAATATTCCTCGGTTCTGTTATCTTCCTTAAATCTCTCTTTTACTACCTTTATGTCTACGCTTCAATGCAGTGCTGTTCCCAGAGATAGAAGCGCTGGTTATTAGTGGTATGTTTCCTCTTCCTCCATCTCAACTTCCCCTTCCACACCCTTCCTCATCCACCTCCCCCTCCCTTCCACCGCCCCTTCCAGCTGCCCTTCCCCCAATCCCTCTCCTTCAACCTCCTCTTCCCCCTCCATCTCTCACCTCCACTTCATTCCATTCCCACCCCGTCTCTCTTCAACTATTTGAATGAAGTAATAATTTCCCTCGCTATTGTGTCCTCAATCTGAGATCACACCGTACCAGGGTTGAAATAAATCACGTAGCGCTTGCCACAGTAACAGCTATACAGTGTGTACGGCGGTGGGGGGGGGGAAGTGGCCTCAGCGC
>NC_134782.1:2215000-2217500 GCF_046742065.1 Oratosquilla oratoria
GAAGAGCTGGTGGTAAAAGGGAGAATTTGCATAGAAGACGCTTTCCGCCGACGGAGCCACCGTATGAGGACCACGCACAAGTTCTTCCTTCTGTGCATCCGATCTCCTCCTCTTCCTCCTGGACGGAATCTACGAGAGGAGTTCCCTGTGAATACAGGATCACTGTACATGGGTTAAGAAGGAAAGGGCAGAAGGAGTTACTTGTGTATATGGTCCATTACTGAAGGCGACCTGTGTGTGAACTGGACACAAATAATTACAAAGTAATTGGTGGTCGGGGTGGGGTTGGGGGTGGCCACCACGCGTGCAGTGTACAGTGTCTTGCAAAAGTACTGAAGCAAGTTATAGTTTCCAGAATATAAATATAACTTTTGGTGCCGAATATTTGGTAGGTTGTTCTACACAGTGTTTACTTTTCGGGGTGGGGGGCGGTGCAGGTGCGTTCTTTTTTTTTTAGAAGAACACATAGAACACTTTGGAACAAAAGTTGTACTTCCGTAGTGAAATGTATGGAGTAGTTCAGAACTTTTGCAGCTGACTGTAGTTGGTGAGCATTTACTGTTGTATGACTTTTTCTCTATTTATTCATTTATATATTTATCTGTTCATTTGTTTATTTATTTTTTGTTCTGGAACCGACTTGGGATAATGATACGAAATCAGGATTTAGTGACTCTTTCTCGCGTTCTTGTTCTGTTAGTTGGTAACCTGAATCAGGCAAAGTATTGAATAAATTGTTAAACTCTTCACTACTGAGGTACCAGGCAGAGTAAGAGGAACAGTGTCACCCGGTATAAAAGTGTATGGTAGCGAAAACAAAAAACTTCTTCGCGACCTGTGAGATGCCAAGAAGATGAATGAAATCGTTTGAGGTTTGTGTCTGATGTAGACGCATTTGTAGCAGAAGTCTACAATCACTTCTTTTCACGTGAATTTATTGTGAATCTTGTTTGTACAAATATTATCAAGAAAGAATTATTTTATGTTCCGATGATAATTATGGCAGCATTGTAGTAGATGCTCCATTTTGTGGTAATACACGATGGAACTGCTGTCTCATTATGAAGTTTAATTAGAAAAAATTCTGTACATAATAATCGTCATAATTTTGGAAATAACTTAACCGTGGCATAGATAAAAGGTTTAATGGATATGGATAAGGCAGGTCACTGGGAATGAAGGTAGAATATCTAGTAGTGATGCCTTTATAGGAAGCTGAGGATATTATGAAGGTTGATGTTACGGGAAAAGGATGATGATGGTGGTGGTTGTGGTGCTGCTGATGACGATGACAGAGGTGGTGATGTTTGTGGTGATGATGGTAGGGATGGGAACTGGGAATAAAAAGGGGAGAAGAGGGAGAAGAGGACAAGGGTTTTAGAGAATGGCGAAAAAGAAGGAAGGTATGGGAAGAGGGTGAAGGGGAGGAGTCAAGGGAAAAGGAGGACGAGAAGGCAGAGGTTGTATGGAGGAGGAGGAGGAGGACATTTCATCGGAAATGGGTGATAGTAAAGAAATACGATAGTGCGTTATTGTAATTCCATTGTTAGCAGGGCTGGCAGCGGATGGCCGAAGGGGGGGTGGAGTGGGTAGGCGTGGAAGGCCGAAGCAGGAAGGTTGCCAGGGATGGTTCGGGGGTAGGCCTGGATGGAGGCTGGTTGAAGGAGAGAGAGATGAAAGGAGAGAAAAAATTCCTGGGAACAAAGGTAGGAGAATAGGAGTAAGAGGAAGGAGGGAGAAAGGAGGAGAGGAAAAGGAACATCTAAAAAAGAGAGAGAGAAAGAAAGAGAGAAAGAGAGAGAGAGAGAGAGAGAGAGAGAGAGAGAGAGAGAGAGAGAGAGAGAGAGAGAGAGAGAGAGAGAGAGAAACGAGAAGTATGAAGAGATGGGGGAAATGTAGAAGGGGCTACTAATGAATGAATAGATTTGAGAAAACAATGAAAGCTGTAAAAAAAAAAAAAAATGGGTCACAAACTCGTATTTTTCATTTGAGGAAAGAGGATTTCCCTTATCTAAATAAAACCGCCCAGCGGCAGCTAGAATAAATACCAAAGTATTTAAAATTTAGCGAGATGGATTTGTAACGCTATCCCTCTTTCGAAGCGGTGTCTTTCCTCAGCTGAATAAAATCGCTTGGCGACAGTTAAAATAAATTCTAAATTCATTGAAGCCAGTGGAAACACGAACCTGAGGGAGATGGCAAAATATTTTACAAATATTTATTCCTGCTAATGACAGACGATTTGTTTCAGTTTAGGGGCAGATTTGTGAGGTCGTGGTTGATCAATAACCTATTGTTTTAACCTTGTATGTGCCATTGACTTCGGTAACATCCCTACGGACCAGAGGCACGCATCATGCTGACTATTTTGTGAATTCTATTCCCCCTCCATTTTGGAATCCTAATTAAAACTCTCCTTTGCCAAGGATGGAAACGCTAGTTATTCATGCAAAATATTCATACTCATATTATTTTGAAGCCTATTCCTATGCGTCAACTA
>NC_134782.1:2227500-2230000 GCF_046742065.1 Oratosquilla oratoria
CATATTCACATTTAGGAAAAATATAAGGTTGGTCGCGTCGGATTGAGCGACGACCATAGGCACCGTGCCTATTGTATTCTGAAGGCGTAAGGTGCAGGTATTTCAAGCAGATGTTCGGGTGTCTGACCCGAGATGCGGTGAAACCATTGTTCGGTTCGGGCGATGCCTGGAAAAGTCGGCGGCTCTGGTCACTGTTCAGGTCCGGATACAGTGGCAATGTCCCTTGGGAGTAAAATTTGGAACAGTAGGGGATATCTTGAGTTGCCTGAAAATTCACCCTCACTCTATATGAGTGCCTATGCGCGTGTGCACGTTGAACATCGAAGGAGATGATAACAGACACGCTGAACATCGAGGGAGATGATAACGTGACGATTATGATGATGATGATGACGATGACAATGATGATGATGGTGATGATGATAATGATGATGGTGATGATAATCATGATCATGATCATGATGATGATGATGATGATGGTAGTAGTAATAGTTACTAAGCTACTAATTTCACGTAACAGAAGGTTTGTCACAGATATGGATAAGATAGCCTGGTGGGTACCAGAATACAACAGTAAGTGGGAGGAGCTAACGAAAAGCCATAGTTCTCCTTTATTTAGCGCCTCGAAGGGGAACGAAACAAAAGGAAATGAAAATATTTTTGTTAGTTATTCATATCTACATCTTTTCTCGTATAGATTAATGTGTTATTTTTTATACAAGAGTGATGGTGTTGTGTGCATTTATTCTGACTACAAAAAGGATAACGAGCAGTTCAGTAGTATTTTTTACCATTTTGCCAGCAGTAACCAGCGCCTCTATCTTTGGAGACAATATCGCTTCTAAGAGGTGGAATCTTAGAGGTGGTAAAGGAGGAGGTACAGAAGATTTATTTTTATCATTATTTATTTATTTTTCTAGAGTGGAGACCAGTCCCCAATCATTAAAGAATGTTGGGTGACTCTGGCTCGTGGGAATATTACTAAAGTTCCGAAAATGTCATACGTTTACAACACGCACTCAGCACCACACACGGGGTGGAGTTCAATAGGACAACCTGACGAAAGCCAGAATAAAAGAAGTACTATTCGAGGCGAGATTATTCTTTTCGTTACCGAAGGAGGTCACATGTAGTTGAATAAAATCGGATGGTGACAGCCACAGTAGAAGAAGAAGAAGAAGAAGAAGAAGAACACGAAGAAGAAGAAGAAGAAGAAGAAGAAGAAGAAGAAGAAGAAGAAGAAGAAGAAGAAGAAGAAGAAGAAGCAGAAGAAGAAAAAGAGGAGGAGGAGGAAGAAGAAAAAGAAGAAGAAAAAGAAAAAGAAGAAAAAGAAGAAACAGAAAAAGAAAAGAAGAAGAAAAAGAAGAAGAAGAAGAAGAAGAAGTGCCACTCGGTCCGAAAGGGGTGAGGAGGAACGACTCTAGTAGTTCCGAGAAGGACGCGTATTGGATGCATTCACTGAGAGAGGAGGAGGTCGAGGGGAGAGGATGAGAGGAGAGGAGAGAGAGAAGAGAGGAAAGAAGGGGACCAGTGTTGTCATAGGCTAGCACTTGTGGGAAAAGGCAGTTGTCAGGTGAGCGTGAAGGGAGAATGAGGAAGGGGAGAGAGAAGGGAGAGCGGAGAGAAGGGGGAGGGGAGAGGAGGGGGAGGAATAAGGGTCCTTTGGTTAGTAGGGTAGGGTGTCCCTTATTTTTTAACATTATTTTTTTTTCGGAGTGAATGGGGATGGTATTAATGTGAGTTTCTTTTTTGTCAAAAAATTATGATTAACAAAGATTCCGGGGGTCACTGGTTACAGAAAATGCATTTGAAAATGGATATAAGTAGTATTTATTACAAAGGACATAGTGACTTATTTATGTATACACATGTATACATGAACGCGCGTAAACATTCACAAACACACACACGCGCACACAAACACACACACACACACACACACACACACACACACACACACACACACACACACACACACACACACGCACACACACGCACGCACACACACGCACACATACAAACACACACACACGCACACACACATACACACACGCACGCACACACACACACACACACACACACACACACACACACACACACACACACACACACACACACACACACACACACATATACACACACACGCATTTTGTTTAATAAAGCCACGGTTCATGTGAAATTCTATGAAAGAAAAACATGAAATATTCAGAAAAGATGATACATTCAATGTGATTGTTTATAAAACATTGAAACTTGAGGAAGTTGAAAAAGACTCGAGACCATGTACTGTATAGTCTTATATAGATAGCCCTTATCGGAGTTTGGGGTCTTAAACCCCCAAAATCCTATAGAGGCTAGCATGCCTAACTACCCCGCATTTACAGGGAAACTGTGTAGAGTTTTATATGTGTAGAGATAATGCGGAGGAGATTTTTTTTTTTAGTCTTTGAGTCGGTCGATACTCATTAAGATAACTTTCATCGAATTGAAATCTCCTAAG
>NC_134782.1:2240000-2272500 GCF_046742065.1 Oratosquilla oratoria
CATCAAGGCTGTGTGTGTGCGTGCGGGCGTGTGTGTGTGTGTGTATGTGTGTGCATGTGATTCACCATGGTCTTTGGATCACGGGTTGGACCCATGATCGACAGCTATTTCCCTTCCGGAAGAGAGCTCAGAGCTCGTATATGACCGAACTATGGGTAATGCTGTGACCTTACACGCACACACATCCCCAACTCCCTGCCCACAAGAGTTAGAGTAGCAACCCGCAGCGCAGTGGTACTGAAATTATTTCAGCCCTGGGCGGGATTCGATCCCGGACCTCCGTAGTGGCAGCCGGAAACTCTACCAACCGCGCCACGAGTTGTGTGTGTGTGTGTGTGTGTGTGTGTGTGTGTATTCACTTGGTCTTTGGATCACGTGTTCGACTCGTGATCGACAGCTATTTCCCTCCTGGAAGAGAGCTCAGAGCTCGTAGGTCCGATCTATGGGTAATGCTATGACCTTACACACACACACACACACCCAACTCCCCGCCCACGAGAGTCAGAGTAACGACCCGAAGCGCAGCTGTACCGAAATAATTTCGGCCCTGGGCAGGATTCGAACCAAGCACTACGCGCGCCACCATGCTAGTAGTTCATCGTTCTACCAACTGCGCCACCGTGTGTGTGTGTGTGTGTGTGTGTGTGTGTGTGTGTGTGTGTGTGTGTGTGTGTGTGTGTGTGTGTGTGTGTGTGTGTGTGTGTGTGTGTGTGTGTGAGAGAGAGAGAGAGAGAGAGAGTGTGCGTGGGTGTGTGTGTGTATGAGTATGTGAGGAAGAGAGCGTTGGCCTTCACCGAGACGCGCTCTGCAAAACATCCTTGATCTATGAAAAGCCGTCGTTGAGTGACGCCGAGTCCCGATGTTTCACTTTCTGTCGATAAATCAGGTCATGTGGATAATTTTGTATCGTTGTTCAGGTTAGGTGAAATAAGTTAGGGTAAGATTAGTTTGGTTTCGGTTATTTTTGGGCTAGGATAGGTGAAATTGTGTTGGGTTAGATTTAGTTGGGTTAGGTTAGGTTGGTTTAGATTAGGTTGGGTTAGATTGGGTTAGATCAGATGAGGTTAAATGAGGTTGTGATAGGTTGGGTTAGATTAGGTTAAATTGGGTTAGTTCAGGTTAATTTGGGTTAGGTTAGGTTAGTTTGCCGACAAAGGGAAGTGATGAAAAAGAAAGATCAGATAGAATTATAGTCCTCGGGAGAGCCAAGGAGTATTGTAGGTCATTACTGATAACCGAAAATGAGGAGTTATGGGAAATATCTAAGGAAGGGATATCATAAGCATAAAAATGATCAAAATTTTTGTTTAAATAGAGATAGGTCCCTATTCATAAAAGGCAGCTACGTGCCTCTGGGCTGTAGGAGTGTTGCTAAGATTACTAACACATTGACTGGATAAAATCTTAGCAGGTAGTATTCCATAAGGGGACGGGGTGGGTGTATTTTTGCGATGAAATTGCTCAGGTGAATGTTTAATGAAGCCTAAGTAAATATAGAAATTTATATATTATCGACGTAGACAGGCCAATTAGCATGCATTGTGAAGGGAATCGACCCACGTCCTTCGCATTGGAAGGAAAGGATGTTCTCTTCATACCCACTCGACCAGACAAAGGCTACATAGTCGGATTGGGGCCATGACATCAAAATTTACTGGCTGTCGATAATGACAAACTATTTATACTTGAGGGTGGCTTCGTTATTTCTTCTATGGGCGTGCGCGCGCTTATGCGTGTGTGCGCGTGTATATCCATGATTCACCATGGTCCTCAAACACGTGTTGATCATGTGATCGACAGCTATTACCCTCCCGGATGAGAGATCAGAGCTCATATATGGCCCGATCTATAGGTAATACTGTGAAGTTGCACAAGCGCACTAACACACACCAACTTGTTTGTGTGTGTGTGTGTGTGTGTGTGTGTGTGTGTGTGTGTGTGTGTGCGTGTGCACTCAAATTGAACATTTTCTTCTGCATCGTTGCAAGCTTCATCCCTCCTCACCCCCCGCCCCCCCTGGTAGGAGGGGAAGAGGAAGAGAGTGGACGGGAGGGAGGGAGGAGAAGAAGAGTAAGAGGGGGAGAAGAGAAGAAGGAGGAGAGGGGGTCTTTAAGAGAGGAATGAAATCAGAGATAAGGAAAAGGAGGAGAAATTCGGAGATGGTGGGGGGTGGAGAAGAGGTAATGAAGGAGAGGAGTAATAATAAAGAAGAAAGAGATGAGGGTATGAATGAGTAGGCAGTAGAATAAAAAAGAGAGAAAAAGACGAGGAGGAGGAGGAGGAGGAGGAAAGAGAAATAGGTTTAGAAGGGTGGAAGATATAGTGGAGGAGAAAAGGGAACAATAAGGGAGGAGGAAGAGAAGGTTGAGGAGGAAGAAGGGACGAGGAGAAGGAGTTGAGGAGGAGGAGGGGGTGCTGATGATGAAGGAGGACGAGTAAGAGGAGTGGAAAGAGAAATGAAGTAGGAGGAGGAGGAGGAGTAGGACATAGGAGGAGGAAGAAGAATAAGAGAAGGTGGAGGAGACAAACAACTATTGCGCGTGGCCAGTAAGGGGGAGGGATACAGCTGGGGGTGCGGCTATGTGGAGGGACGGGGGAAGGGAGAGGGAGAGGGAGAAAGGGAGTCTAGCGGACGAAAAGTACCTATAGGGTCGTAGGTAGGGGTGCATAGGGAAACAAGAGCTGAGAGGGAGAGAGATGGAAGGGTTGCAAGGGGGAGGGGGAAAGGGGGCTAACGAAAGGGGTTGAGAGAGAGAGTAAGGGGACAAGGGTAGGGTGGAGGAAGGGTCGAGAACGAGGAAAGGGCCAGGAAAGGGAAATTGTATTTTGTTCCGTCGCCGGTAACCAGCGCTTCTGTCCTTTGGGTTAAAGTCATTAAAGTGGCATAAGAGAGATTTAAGGCAGGAAGCAGAAAGAAAGGATTATGTATTTTAAAAGTGATCAACATTGTTCTTGAAATTGTGATTAGTCTCCAGTTATAAAAATATTATGCGTGACTCTAGAGTCTAGATCGTAGGAGCGTCACTATGGTCTTTAAAGTGTTGGTTGTATAAAACTTATGCAGACAATACGCTTCCTCGAATGTGGGGAAGGGAAGGAGATATAGGAATTGGAAGTTGTTTGAAAGTTCGACGTTAGATGGGAAAATATCATAAACTGGGGATATGTACATAGAATAGATGAGAGAGAGAGAGAGAGAGAGAGAGAGAGAGAGAGATACGTGGAAGATAAATTGAGTAAAAGGAAGAAAAAAAAAGTTAGAGAAAAAGAATAAAAGAAAACACTGAAGAAAGTGTATAGTAGGAGGGAAGGAAATGAAAAACATGAATGGAAAAAGGAAAGGGGAACGTGAGAGAAGAGTTAAAAAAAAAAAAAAAAAAAAGTACAATGTTTAGAGCGGGACAGTGGCGATGGCAAAGGGGCTTCCGAATCGGGAATCTTGTTGTGGAAAAGGAGTTACATGGAGTTACAAGGGCAAACGAATAGCAACAGACCTACTGGTCCACGAGGCTGTTTCGTTACTTAATCTAAATCTATCTAGAAGTAAAATAACACTTGACGGGGATTTGTAGTGAAGTTAATGTCCCTATAATCTATCTATAAGTAAAATAATTCATAGTTGGAGATTTGTAGTTAAGTACTCGTAAATGCCGAGACATTTTTTTAATACCTCTACAGTCATGTTGGATGGTAGACCATTCCATATTTTAAAACGCGATTGAAGAAAGAATATTTGGCCAAGTCTGAAAACGTTTACTGACAATCTTGTATCCATTAATCCTAGTTACGTTGGAGGTGTCAATTAAAAAAAAAAAAAAAAAATCACATCTAGGTTTTCAGTTCCTTTGATAAATTTCAGGACCTCAATTAGGCCCCCCTCTCATTCCCCTTTTCGAGAGACTAAACAAATTATGTTCCCTTAAGCGCTCTTCGTATGGCTTGTTCTTCAACTTTGGGATGAGCTTTGTTACTCTGCGTTGTACTTTTTCCATTCAGAACGACACGTTGCTTACGATCTGACAGTCATTCTGAAATCCATCGGTGAATTTGTCCTACTATACCATGGGATTCTAGTTTACTTAGTAATCTCCTGTGTAGGACTTTATCGAAAGCTTTTTGGAAATCAATATGTATAACATCAACTGTCCCCCCTTCTTCGTACATACCGTAAATATCGTACAGGAAGTCAAGATGCTTTATCAGACACAAGCGCTTATTACGGAATCCATGTTGTGAATCTTTAATAATGTTGTTTTTCTCCAAGGATTCTTTAATTTTATTTCTCTGAATAGACTCCGTTAGTCTGCAGACAATGATGTAAGGCTAATAGGCCGATAGTTACCAGGATTGGATTTGTCACCATTTTTTAATAAGGGCACAACATTTGCCAGTTTCTACTCTCGTACAACTCTTCCAGATTGTAAAGATAAGTTGAAAATCGCATGAGGGGTTCACAAATTTCTTCTTTGACTTCCTTGAGTATTTTCGGATAAATTCTATCTGGTCCAGGCGATCTATTTAATTTAAGTTTGTCAGTAACGCGTTTTACACCACATTCTTCAATATCCTGTGTCCTGTTCCGTAGGAAGGCGCGGCGGAACATCCACACCCTGTGGTTAGCCTCTCTCATTTCCTCGTTGTAGTACCAGTGGTTCTTGTGTCTCCGGGTGGGCTGTCCCTGCAACGGAATCGCACCATTCGCGGCAGCGTGGAGGGCGGCTGAGAAGTCCGCCTCCAAGCTGTCGACGTCCCATGACGAAGGGTTGTACCCAGTTGCCCAGGACTCCAGGGCACCACCGGTGGAGGAAGAGGGAGAGTGGGAACAGGAGGAGGAGGAGGGGAAGCAGGAGGAGGAGGAGGAGGAGGAGGAGGAGGAGGAGGAGGAGGAGGAGGGGGGGGAGGAGGGGGAGGAGAAAGAGTAAGAGAACCAAGTAATAATTTTAGGAGTAAGTAGGAAAAGGAAAGATGAAAGGACCATGAGGAGGTACATTTGGGTGGGAAGAGGGGATCATGGTGGTAGTGTTGTTGGTAATAGTGGTGGTGTTGATGGTGGGGGAAATAGAAGTGTATAGTTGAAAAGAGGTAGAGGAGAAAGCTGTGAAGGAGGAGGTAATGGAGGAAGTGGCGCTGTTGTTGACGGTGATAGAACAGATGGTATAGTTGTAGTGGAGGTGGAGAACGTGGAACAGATGTTGGAGAAGGAGGAGGTAGTATACAGTATATGGCGAGAGGAGGAGGAGGAGGAGGAGGAGGGGGAAAGGGATGGTTCTATGAGTGAGGAGGGTGAGGTGATGAAAGGGAAGATTTGGTATAGGTGAAGTGGAGGAGGAGGAGGATGAAGAGATGGTGATGGTGGCAAGTGCAATGGAGACAGCAGTAGTGATGATGATGGGAGAGTTAGTATTGTTGGAATGGAGGAGAAGAAAGAGGAAGATGAGGAGGTATTTGGTGGGGGTTGTGTTGGTGGTGGAGGAGGAAGACGAGGAGGATGTATATTGTTGTAGAGAAGGAAGAGGTAGTATAAGTGGCGAAGAAGAGGAGGGAAAAGAAATAATATTAAGAGAGAGATGTAAGTGCACGAGTAGAAGGGGGAGGTGGAGACTAAGTGGAGGTGGAGAAGGTAGTGGTGGTGTTGGTGTGAGTCGGAGTAGAGGAGGAGTGGTGGTGGCGGCACTGGTGCTATTGGTGGTGATGGAAGAGGAGGTACAGCTGGAGATACTGATGATAAAGTGTTGTAGTTAAGGAGGAGGAGGAAGCAGAGTGGGAGATGGGGGTAAGAGGGGGAGGTGGGGGGAATAGGGGGAGGTGGAGGAAGAGTAGGACGTGAGAGAAAAGGGGAGTATGGTGGATGAAGAGAGGGTGGATGGAGAGAGGGTGGTTGAAGAGAGGGTGGGTGAAAGGGTGTAGAATTTGTTGAAACATATATCATAGGTAGAAAAGAGAAGGAAGATCTAGGAGTTAGAACTCTTGTTAAGTTAGGGAAAGAGGGACGTGGGAGGGAAAAGTGGAAGAAAGGGAATGAAGAAAAATTGGAAAGGGGGGAACAGTTTCGATGGGAGTACGTCTCTCCGAAGGAGGGGGGATTTGGGGGATTAGGGGTATTTAGGAAGAAGTGGACGGCCATCACAGCTAAATGGCACTACCATCATCGTGGCACTATCGAGGTGGTATCACCGGGTGGCCCTACTGGGGCACCATTACCGGGGAACTATTACCGGGGGCACAGCTACCGGGATGACACTCATAGAGTTAAAGGGAGAAAAGAGAGAGAGAGAAGGAGAGAGAGAGGCGGTGCCGTGGGTGCTACAGTCGAGGGTGCCACTGCCGAGGGGGATGGTGCCGGCCGCGAAGGGTGCCGGGGTCAGCGAAGGGGTCCGGCGTTGAAGAGCCGTTCCCGTGGCAAGGGGAGCGCCGAGCGGCTCGGCGCGGCGTCCGTAGGGGGACCGACGCGTAAAAGGGAGCGTTAGGGACCGAGGCGCATTGCAAGCTAGCACAGTTAACCGCCTTGGCACGCTAACCTGAGTTACTGGTTTTATCGCCGAGTAACGAGTGGGCTATGATCTACGTTCACATCCAACTCAGTTCTCGGTGACTTCGGTTTGCTCTTGATGTCGGAGTACATAGGGCAAAGGTTGCAGCATACTTGTTCCTGGCGTGAGAACTTCGCTTTTATTTAGTTCGATCGAGACTCCAATGCCCCTCCCCCGGCTCCAAAACTCCCTTAGGTGAATAAAATATTCTAAAGAATATTGAGTTAGTTCTTTAGAGTTCGTCACTGAGCTGTAGGAGGTGACTCCTTTATCATGAAGTAAGTACCCTGGATATGATTAAAATCGCCTGCCGGCAACCAGATTAAGATGAATAATACCACACGGATGCTGCGGAAGTCAAAATAGATACATAATAGAAATATGAATCTCTTATCAACATGTCTAAAATATCATTCATTGAGTAAAATCAATATTAGGATAATAATCTATTTTCTATTTTCCTAGATTAACCTTTCCTTGCGTCAAGTGGATTTTAATTGAATGCTACTTAGATCATGTAAAGTTGTTTAATATATAATGAAATGAATTCATATCCTATAAATAAACCGATGCAGCTGCGATGTTGTCAACTTGAAAGTGACATTGTATGCCTTTTTTCGTGGAAATAATTAAAAATGCATAGCTTGAAAATTTAAATGACTCAGTAGCTTTCGAAATCCTCAGAAAAAAAAAACACAATTCACAGTTCGCAAAAACGTTAAGTTCTCTTTGTACTCATATGTTTGTTATTACCTTATTTATTTACTGAATGAAATTATGATAGAGTTGGATGATTGAGTTATATGCAATACCATGTGACAGCATACGTCCGTTTCAACAACATCGTCATTGTAAGAACATATGAACATAAAAATGGAGGAGAGTGCAAGTGGCCATAATGCCTAAATTAGGCAGTTCCACTCAGTGGAACACATGTGACCATTGTGTCCACCCACCCTTACGCTACCGAAGGAATCATACAGAGGTGAATGCAGTAGCCTGATGGGAGGCGGGACAAAAGCAAATGTCCCATCCAACTTTATGGATGGAGATGATAGGTAGTAATGGAAGTGGAACTGCTTAGTGTAGGGATTATGGCTTCGTGCAGTCTCCTTTCTTGTGTTCTTATGTTCTTATCCAGCATGGAAGAGGTTAATTGAAATAGCCCATAATCCCGATACTATAGCGGGGGTACCACAGAACCTATTGGAATCTCCTGGAGGCAGGAAAATAAAAAGGGGAAGGTGTTATGCGTTACGGAAGGGAGGAGGTAAAAGGAATGTGCCATTTTTGTAGCAGGAAGTGGGCCGGGGGGGGGGGGAGCGAGGTGGGATGTCTCACCGATTAGTATACTCCCGTTTACCAAAACCAGGCGCAGGATCTCTTCCCCTGTCGTGGCTGCCATTCACCGTTCTCTGACTGGTGTCGATAACTTCCAATCAGTCGAAAGTATTTTCCTTTGTGTAATTTCCCTTGAATGAATGAAAAGCTTTGCCAAATCATGTGGATGATTAACGTCGTTATAAGGAAAGGGTGGGCGGGACTTAGATGACATATGACAACGAACGAAGTGTACGAAAAGAGTGAAAATAGAAGACAAAAAGTACCTTAAGCTCTGAACCGGACGAAGACCAAAGAAAGTCGAAGATATCAGAAAACGAGCGAATGAGACGGAGCAAGCAACTGGCAAATAAACAAATAAGATAATAGATAAATTAAACTATTTGGAATTAGAATAAGATCTTTATGTTTTCTGGCGAGCTCCAAGGAGATGAGGTGGGGGGGTGATGTTGAAGTTCAGGGCCACGAGGAAGATCACACTTCTGCAAAGGGAAAAAGATGAATGAATAAATGAATTGATAGATAAGTACATAAGTGAATTAGTAAATTAGTAAATGAATAAATAGATTAACATATAGATAGATCTAAACGTATGAATAAATAGATTGATACATAAATAGAATACATAAAGAACATAATAATACTAAATAAAGTAAAACAAAATAGAATAAAATAAACATAAGATTACTCCTTCTGTATCGAAGAGGTCACATGGGGTAGGTCAAAATCGCCTGACGGCAGCTAAACTAAGAGGAAGAGAACTACTCGATGTAAAGTAATCGAGATTGAATATAACCCATTCTCATCCAATGGAGTGCCATGGAGATGAAGAATTAAATCATCCGGCCCTTGATAAGGACTTGATAGACATAGGATATAACACTTTAGCTCCAAAGGGGTTATGGTGGAGGTGAACACAACGGTGCCAGATGGCTCGAAGGATGCCAAACTGGGCCACTCAACGCCAGTGGCATAAACGAAGCTTCGGTCAGGTACGAGTCTTGACAATCACAGAGAAAGAGAGAAGGATAAGGAAGGAGGGAGGAGTCAGGAGGGAGGGGTGGAGGGTGAGAGGGAGGTGATAGTGGAGGGGTTGGTGGTGGGGGGCGTTTGAGGAGAGGAAAAGAAATCACCGGAAAAGAGGAGGGGGGAAGGGGAGGGCGAGGTGGAGCAGAAGAGGAGGTAAACACTTGGAGAGGGGTGTAGGAGGAAGAAACGGGAGAGGGAGGGAGAAAAGGTGGAAGGGGGTGTAGGTGGAGAAGAGGAGGAGGGGAAGGAGGGAAAAGAGAACATAAAAGGATTATGAAAAGGAGAACAATGAAGAACAAAAGGAGGGAGATGAAAAGTAAGAGGAGGAACAGGGAACCAGGAGTAAAAGAAGGAATACGAAGAGGAGAAGGAGGAGGACAAGGAGGAGAGGGAGACAAGGTGGAACATAAAGATGAGGAAAAGGAGAGAGACGAGGTGAAATGGTGAGTTGAAGGTTTAATGTAGAGGACTGGAATAGAAGGGGCGAGGATGGAACAGAAAGCGGAAGAAGAAAGCGGTTTTGTCTGAGAGTGATAGTGGAAAAGGATAGGAAGAGGAAAATAGAGAGAGAGAGGGAAGTAGTTCGGGGAGTGGGGAGGAGGAGTTGGAGAAGGAGTGGGAGAGGGATGTATTCATCTGAGTGTATGTTTGGGAAAGGAAACGGAAGGGGAGAATTGAGAGATGGTAGGGGGTGGGAGTGGGGTGGAAGGAGAGGGGGGAAATGATGGGGATGTTGTTGGTCGTGGAAGGGAGTTTGGAATGGAAGAGGGGAAAAATAAAAGGGAGAGAATTTGACCGAAAGAGAGATAAAGGAAGGGAAATGTAGTTCGTAATGGAAAGGAAAGTGTAAGAAGGGGGGAATGCAGCCTCATGTAGAAAGGGAACACTCAAGGAAGGCAAATGTATTTGAATGTGAAAGGAGGAAAACTAAGGATAAGGTATAAGGTGATTAAGAAAAGAATAATAAGAATGGAAGAATAGTATTTAGTTCAATGGAAAATGAAAAATAAAAAGGACTTTTCTCGTTAAGTAGAAAAGAGAGAGAGACAGAGAGAGAGAGAGAAAGGAGAGAGAGAGAAAGGGAGGAAAAAGTGATTAGCAGTGAAAGTGAAGAAAACGGAGAATGTGGTTCATAGTGAAATATAAAGAAAGGGTGAACGATGGTGATTGGCATAATTTGCGGAAAGGAAAAAAAGAGAGAAAATGTGGTTAAACGTGTAGATGTAGAAAAAATTAAAGAGCTGGAAAGGGGACAAGAGAGAAAGAGAGAGAAAGAGAGAGAGAGGGAGAGAGAGAGAGAGAGTAGAGAGAAAACAGTCTTATCCAGTGCACACTAGGCCACAGTCAGTCCTCTTTTTCTTGCCAGTCGCCAGACGATTTTATTAAGATTCAAACTCCGGATTTAACGAGGTCTTGGTAAATTCCGTGCCACTGTGCCTTGGCAATCAAGGTATTGGCATTAAGGTAAGAAAATAAGAAAAGTAAGATAGGAGGATTGGTGTGAGCAATTGAGTAGGTGGCCAGGAGAAAGAAGAAGAAGAAGAAGAAGAAGAAGAAGAAGAAGAAGAAGAAGAAGAAGAAGAAAAGGGGGGGGGACCGAACATGAAGAAGATGAAGAGAACAGTAGTGGAAGATAAAGGGGAGGAGGAGAAAGAAGGGAGTAAGGAGGAGGAGGATAAAGAGGAGGGGGAACGGAGACGAGGAGGAGGACGAAGAAGAGAAGGTGGAGGGTGAAGAATAGGTAGACTACTGCTACTACTATTTTACTTCTTCTTTTTCTATTACTACTACTACTTCTGTTACTATTATTTCTGTTGTTACTATTACTACTGCAATAACGACTAGTATCACTACTGCAATAATAACAACTACCACTACTTATATGAAAAGGACCTTGTAGAACTGTGTGATGAAAGCAGTCAGGATTTGTTCCACAAACACAGTTCATCGGCTCCGCTCTCGCTATTGACTGTGTCATCTACCTTTTTACATTTTATATTAACGTTAATGAAGCCTAATACAAAAGTTCATTTCTCCGAATTTCTACTACTATCGAGGTTCATTACGTGTACTGATTTAGGGGGTGGGGACCTGGTATCTCTCAGATATTGGAGATCTGATCATAAGAGTGAGAATGACTGTCTATTTTTCATTCACGTCACAATACTGCTCCTGTTGTTGTTTCTTTACTACCATCACCTCTGCCAGTTGACCGTAGAATGCCTTTGCCCTTAGATCCATCCCACCTAAAGTCATGCAGGTTATTGGAGTGAATGAGCCCCCTGGTCCACATTCTGTATACGCTCCTCGTACGTCCTGATGTGTTGGAGGTGCGGTACCTGAAGTTATCCCCTCTTAGGGGGAGTAGTGTTGGTTCGATGTTCATGTCCTTGCAAGCATCCCGAAGCATTTAGGCAGTGAGATCCCTTATCTCGTTATGTCTTATGTATGGTAGATGATTCCACTCTGCTCGTACATCATCGAATGGTTTGGATCAAACTGTGTATCAGAAGAGCATCTGTTAGGTAACCCATCCAATGGCCACCCATATCTATACCTCAGGGTAATGGCATTTATGAATTCTCTTTTGTCTAAGTTGAATCCTCTTGCCCTGATGGATAGTGCTGTCAGCCAATTGGACACCCCTTCTTCCTGTGCCATTGCCATCTTTCTTTTCATGTGATTCGATAGCTGATCCAGTAAGGTGCAAAGCTCCTCCTTTTCCTTCATTTCCCTGTCCTTTGATATATTTCTTCTTATTTCACTGACTTAAATTACGTTGGTTCCATTCTGTTGATCTTGTGACACGATGTTGTTTGTCAGGAAGGACGTGAGTTTCAGAGAGTTTTGGTGTTTTGTGTTGGCAAGGTTAAATGGGCTTGAGATGCCTAGCTCTCCCATTCTTGGTGGAAGTTCAATTAGTTTTCTTTCCTCTTCGTTTGGGATCCGTCTGTTGGTGATGGCTGGAATTAGCTCACTTCTGATAGTTTCTTCAAGAGGACTCAAGAATTCGGTGATGTCCGGTACCGTCCTAAAGATGTAGTTCCACTTGTGTTTCTATATATGACTGCGGCACATGTCGCCTGCAGTTCAGTCTTTACGAATTTGGTTAGGTGCTTAATTTCTGTTACCCATTCGTTAAATTTACCTTTGATATTTTGCTTTTTAAAAGATTCAGAACCGATCACTACACCGAGATGTCTTTCCCCCTCCACTACCAATACTACTACTACTACTCTTGCTAATACTACTACCGCTTCTACTACTACTACTACTACTACTACTACTACTACTACTACTACTACTACTACTACTACTACTACTACTACTACTACTACTACTACTACTACTACTACTACTACTACTACTACTACTACTACTACTACTACTACTACTACTACTGCTACTACTACTACTGCTGCTGCTGCTACTACTACTTCTACTTCTGCTGTTACTACTACTACTACTACTACTGCTGCTGCTGCTACTACTACTACTACTACTACTACTACTACTACTACTGCTGCTGCTGCTGCTGCTGCTGCTACTACTACTACTACTACTACTACTACTACTACTACTACTACTACTACTACTACTACTACTACTACTACTACTACTACTACTAATACTGCTGTTGTTGCTGCTACTACTGCTACTACTACTACTACTACTACTACTACTACTACTACTACTACTACTACTACTACTACTTCTGCTGCTGCTACTACTACTACTACTACTACTACTACTACATCTACTACTTCTGCTGCTGCTACTTCTACTACTACTACTACTACTACTACTACTACTACTACTACTACTACTACTACTACCACTACTACTGTAACCGGTCAATGGCTACACCTGTGGCAGGGAACATAAAACCTTTTCGGGCTCTCTTGATTTATTGTGGTGAAGGGATATTTACAGCATGGGGATATTATCTCCTTCGGGTGGAGTCCCCAGGTACTCCCTCTAAGGGAGAGTTCTTTCCTCTCGGCGAGGCAGTCGCCGGGTTTAGATATACAGAAATGGCTGCATCAGCATTCTTGTATGGGGTTTATCAAAATAAACATCATGTAAGGACGGAGCTTTCATTAGTACGACGTTTCGCATGTTGTTGCAGCTTTTCCAAGTTCATAGTCGTAATACACATGACTGAGATTAAATAAGAAGAACTGGGAGAACGGGGGGGGGGGAGGGAGGGAGGGAGGGAGGGAGGGAGGGAGGGAGAGAGGAAGGGAGGTAGGTGGGAGGGGGTCAGTGAATATTAGGAATGGTTAAGAAGGCGGACCAAATGTCTGGGAACAGGAAAGGTTAAGGATAAGATGGAACAATTGGCTGGGTGAAGGACATTAGCTCACACCCTATTTGGTATTTACATTATTATATTTTTTATTTATTCATTTATTATTATTATGATTTCTTTTTGCATCCAACCTAGATATGGACCAAAAGGTCTCCTGTCGGCATGCTCCGCCTTTGCAATCCTTTGTAAACTGAGGAACAAAAGGAAGAAGAAAATAAGTAGGGAGGTCAAATGTCTACTGGGGGTTGTGGGGTTGGAGGGCAACTAGGGATGGCTTGAGATTTTGTGGGCATTGGGTTTTAAAGGTAATTAGGTTGGGTGAGACACTGAACATCTCCCTATTTCATTCAGTTGTGTTGGTTCCTCTTTGAGGTGTGTCCTCGTACCTCGGGATAGGGTTGAGATGGCGGGGGTTTGGCATACAAAAGAGATATGGCAATGTGTCACGTCGCTAGTGGGAGACATTGACTTGTAAAAATGTTTATTGGATTGAATGAGTTCTAGTAAAGGGAGAGGGTTTACGTATATTATCATATCATGGTATGTATTCAGTAAACTATGGTAAAAATTAAGTGTTTGGACTAAAAAAATTAATAACTTTGATTGTCACTGTAGTTTGGGATCTCTTTTCAATGAGATGTTTAGTTTCGTGTTCATTGTAGTTCAGTTATGTTGATTTGAATAATTTGTAGTGAATTATATGAGTATCTATTACTTAACGTTTTAGAATGTGGATTCTATTTAATGTATTGTTTAATATTTTTTCCTTTATGTGTATGCACTCACCGTTTGATTTATGTGTTTAGTTGTTCGTATATTGTTATCATTATTAATTCTTTATTATTTTTATTATTATTATCATTATCGTTATTATCATTATTATCGTTATTTTCATTATTATTATTATTATTATCGTTATTTTCAATCCCTGCACCCGTCATCTAGGAGGTGCTAAGATGGGAGGGAGGGCGGAGGGGTGTGGAGTGTTTTCGGGGATGAAATGGGTGGGAATGTTTTTGTCCCTTGTCCTTTTTGGCTACCCCCCTGGTAAGGGGGAAAAAAAGCCTTGGTATATGTATGTATGTATCGTTATTTTCATTATCATGTATCTTTGCTCCTGAAGGTGTTGCCCTGGAAATATATGAAGGTAGAGATAGGTAGAAGATAGGTAGAGATAGGTAGAGGTAAGTTATCACATATATGAATAGAATAAATTAACGACTATCAGAGGAAAAGATAAAGCACCACCCGGTACGGAAGGAGTTAGCTTTTAAACTAAATCTGTATTTATTGAATCTTAATCTTAGTTAAACTAATTCATTTCAATTTATCTTGCTAGTTTTAGCCTAATAATATTCATTTATTAATAATATTAATTAATCTGATTGATATTTTACTCATTTCAACCTTTAACTAACCTTTTTCAACAGGCATTTGCGGGAAAATCGAGAAAAAGGTTTCTATATTTTAGAATATCAAGAACTCTATAATACGATGACTACAAGTTATCATACACAATATAGTTCACATATAACGTTTACTTATGCTTATGTGTGTAGTAAGTATTATATATATTATTTAAATATATTTTTCATTGTTTTGAATTGAAAGCAATACAAGTTTTATACAAATATTACTTATTCTTATTTAAAGTCGGTATTGATAAATAAAACTATATTTCTTTTTAATATATTTAAACTTTTTTATTTTTCAATTTAAAACATTGAAAAAAATTGTATTCTTTTATAATATTTGATAAATACAATATATATTGTTTCATCTTGAAAGTGAGATTGATATTAAAGATTGAATTTTTTCCTCGTTCTGTTAGTTCCGATTTTTAAAAATGGAAACAGAGTTTTAATAGACATTTTCTAGTTGGAAATAGCCATGCTTCTTAGATTAAAAATGTTTTTCTTAAGTCAAGTTATAATTGAGGGAGAGAGAGAGATAGAGAGAGAGAGAGAGAGAGAGAGAGAGAGAGAGAGAGAGAGAGAGAGAGAGAGAGAGAGGGGGGGGTGGAGGGGTGGAGGGGGGCGTCCAGAAGATGGAGAGGATAGCTAGGAGAGGGGAAAGGGGTCTTTCTAGGGCGTGGAGGAAAAGTTGACGGCATGTGTGGGGGAGGAGGAGGGGGAGGGGGAGGGGGACGGGGAGGCGAAGGAGGATATTATGCAAAAGAGCGAGGGAGAAGCAGCGCAGGACGAACGAGAAAGGAAATGGAAATGAGCATGACAGAATGAGACAGAATAAAAGAAGAGGGACGTCAAATGGCAATGGAGGTAGGGGGACGAGCAAAGGGGTGGAAGAGAGGAGAAGAGAGAGAGAGAGAGAGAGTAGGAGGAGGAGGAGGAACGCCGTGGTGTGGAGGCGAGGGAGGTAAAGATTCAAAGAGCATGGAAGGGTTCGAGGAAATCATTGGAAAGAGTGGAGGGGAAGGAGGAAGGGGATAAGGAGAGGAGGAAGAGAAAGAGGGGGTAAGAGGAGGAGGAAGAGAAAGAGGGGGAGGTGGAGAACAAAGAGACAAGAGAAGGAGAGAGAGGAAGAGAAATATGGGGAATAGGAGTGGGAAGGTGAGGTAGAACAGAAAGAAGGGGAAGAGGAAGAGGGGGAAAAAGAGGGGGAGTAGAAGAGGAGGAGGAGGGGGAGACGGGGACGGGAAGGGAAAGGGGAAGAATGATATAAAATGTAAAAGGGAGAAGATAAAAAAAAAGAATAAAATGAAAAGGGTATCATAAAAGGGGAGAATAGAAAATAGAAAAAAAGTAGAGGAAGGGGAGAAGAAGGAGGGAGAAGAAGAAGAAGAAGAAAAAGGGGAGAAAGCCAAGATGGAGTGAAGGAGATAGGGGAGAGCTGGAAGGGGAGGGTTAAAATAAGAAAATCGAATACAAAGGAAGAAAGGGGGAGATGAGAATGAAAGCGAAGGAAAGTGCAATAAAAGAGAGTGGGGGAACATAAAGGAAGATGCGGACAATATCCCACACGGGGAAGAAAAGAAAAGAGGAGGAAAGCGAAGGAATTAGAAAAAAGAGGACAATGATTGGGAAGGGGAAGGGAAGAAGAGAAACTGTCAGAGGAAGAAGAGAAGACACAAGACAGAAAATAAAAAAGAAAGAATGGAGGGAGGGGAAAGGGGGAAAGAAGAAGGAAGGAAAAAAAAATCTGAGATTTTTTTTTTTTTTTTTTTGTACTGATAAGATTTGTCTATTTTTGTGCTGATGAAATTTATCTGCCACTTCAAGACGGTAGCATATTTAATTCATATTTCTCTAGCGAACACCAAATTTTTTTTATTCAGGTATGGGAGACCTCAGGATAGGAGAGAGACTTCAACGTCGCTAGGAAGCGGGTCCTATTCAGCTGATAAAAATCGCTTGGCGACAGCCAGGGAATACTGTGATTAATACAAGTCGTAAAGCGTAGCGAAAGTGTTACGTGAAAGGATCACTATGGTGATAAATAAAATAGCACGACGGCAGTAGGAATAAAAAGAAAAGTGCCACCCAGTATGGAAGGGACCAAGTCTCAATTTACACATTAATATAAGGAATATCTTAAGAAGGAACGGGGGTGTATCTAGTGGATACATACATTATCTATATCATTATCTAAGAACTAATGCACCATGTCTCGGTCAGATTGTGACTTTGTCTTGTGTTAATGATCCAGATTAGATGGGGACCTTTAGTCCATATAAAAGCCAGCTGGTACAAAGACAGACCACTCTGTGGCTATTTATGTGTTACTTGGATTTTGTATACGATTCTCGATGAATGGATATAATTATGGTTATGGCTTTTTGCATTCGTTAATATGTCTATACAATGTTAATTTGTTTTGTTATTTTTTCTTTTTTTCTTCTTCTTTATGCGCTCTTTTTCCTTTTCTATCTTCTTATGATGATGAAGATAATAATGATAATGACGACGACGACGATAACGATGATGATGATGATGGTGGTGGTGGAGATGATGATGATAATGATGATGATGATGATGGTGACGGTGATGATAATGATGATGATGGTGACGGTGATGATGATGATGGTGATGATGATGGTGATGGTGATGATGATGGTGACGGTGATGATGATGATGATGATGATGATGATGATGATAATGATGATGATGATGATGATGATGATGGTGACGGTGATAATGATGATGATGATGATGATGATGATGATGATGATGATGATGATGATGATGATGGTGACGGTGATGATGATAATGATGATGATGATGACGGTGATGATGATAATGATGATGATGACGGTGATTATGATGATGATGATGATGGTGGTGGTGACGGTGATGATGATGGTGGTGGTGGTGACGGTGATGATGATGATGATTATGATGATGGTGGTGGTAGTGGTGGTGTCATTGATACTATAGTTGTTTTTATGATCATTGTTATTGTTATTATTGTAATGAATTTATTTATATATTTGAGGGTGTGAAGTTATGTTTATGTGCTGTGTTGACGAGAGATTTCCCGCCCGCCTCGTTAGTCGTCCCCTCACCCTCATCCCTTTCCTTTCCCCTCATTCCCAGACCCTATTTCTAGCGTTTACCCTTTTCTCCTCCTCCTCCTCCTCCTCCTCCTCCTCTCCTCCTCCTCCTCCCCTCCTCCTCCTTCCCTTTTCCTCCTCCTCCCCTCCTCCTCCTCCCCTCCTCCTCCTCCCCTCCTCCTCCTTCTCTTTTCTTCCTCCTCCCCTCCTCCTCCTCCTCCCCTCCTCCTCTTCCTCCCCTCCTCCTCCTCCTCCTCCTCCACTTTCCCCTCATATTTCTTTTCCTTGTCTTCCACCTCTTCCTCCTCCTTACCTTTCTCCTCATCTTTCTTCTCCTCCTCCTCCCCTTTCTCTTCATCTTTCTTCTCCTCCTCCTCCACCTCCTCCTCCTCTTCTTCAACTTTTTCCTCATATTTCTTCTCCTCCTCCTCCTCCCCCTTTCTCCTAAACTTTCTTCTTCTCCTCCACCTCCTTCTTTTCCTCCCCTTTTTCCTCAACTTTCTCTTCCTCCTCCTCCTCCTCCTTCTCCTCCTCCGTCCTCTTCCTCCTCCACTTGCACCTCCTCCTCCACTTCTTCCTGTTCTCCTTCCTCCTTCCCCTCATCTTTCTCCTCCACTTCCTCCTCCTCCTTCTCCACTTCCTCCCTGTCTTCCTCCACATCATCTTTCTCCTCTTCATCCTCCTTATCTTCCTTCTCCTCTTCCTCCTCCTCTTCATCTTCCTATTTCTCCTCTTCAACTTCCTGTTTCTCCTCCTCTTACTCTTTTTTTCGTTTTCCTCCTCTTTGTCCATCTCTTCCTCCTCCTCTTTTTCCTCCTCCTCCTTTTCCCCATCTTCCTCTGCCCTTTTCTCTTTCCTCTTCCTCCTTCTTTTCTTGTTCTTCCTTTTCCTCTTCCTCCTCCTCCTTCTCCACCTCCTTATGGCAAAAGGGTGAATAAAAAATTGTGAATATACAAATTAGGCAGCAGACCGCCCACCCATGTTTTTGTTGATGCACTTTGAGCGTTTTGTTCTAGCTAACGGCAGACTATTTCATCCCGCCCTTTTGGGAATGTGGACTCGGCCTGAAGGGTGTCACGATCAGTCGAGGCCTCCTCTCAGACTGAAGCCAGACCCTTCAGCTGAAAAAAAGAGAATAAGATCTAATGAAAAAAATAGCATAAAATGAAAAGAAATTTAAGTCAAGGAAAATCAAATTAAAAATTAAATCAGATAAAATCAGAAAACGATTAGAAAATATAAGTAGATAAAGAAATAAAATAGATAAACGAAAGTTATTCTCTAGAACGAAATGCTTTGCATACGTGACTGTATTAGGAAAGAAAAAGTCCCTTTCACTACCAAGGTTGCACCGCTGATGTATAAAATAGTCTGATGGCTACTATAGGAAAAACAATGTCCAGCGCGTAAGGGTTCGAAGGCGGCTCCCATGGAGATGAATAGGATAGCCTGGCGGCATCCAGAATAAGGAGAAGAGTGACATCACGTGCGGAATGCTTTTAAGTGCTCAATCTGGATTTTGCTGAAAGGGAAAGAATTTTTATTCTTTGTAGTTTCAGGACTTTAGCGGTTGACTGTACACTATGTAAATGTGGCCTCGGGTATAGCTGATTATCATTTTGTCTCGTACTTTATATATATATATATATATATATATATATATATATATATATACATATATATATACAGTATATATATATACATATACATATACATTCTCACTGGTGAGAAATGTAGTAACATTTGTAAATCACAACTAACACCACAGTCGGACAAAAGAAAGAGTTGAGTAAGCGAAACTATATATGTTGATTGCTAACTGCAATCCTCTCCAGTAGTACAAAGTGGCAGGAGGATGCTATCTTAAATAGCGACCTCTTACATAGGGAAGGGAATTAGGAAAAGAATAGATGTCACTACTCCGACCCTTATGTGACCTGAGGATGATATGAGGTCGGGTCAGGGGGAGGGGGAGGAAACTTGTTAACAATTTGTTTGGTGATGAATAATCCTGATATTATATCTGGGCTCCACTGACCCTTGGAAATATTCATCGTGGGGAAATATTCAATTAATGTGGATTCTACCATTTTCCTTCTGAACCCACAGAAGAGAGAGAGAGAGAGAGAGAGAGAGAGAGAGAGAGAGAGAGAGAGAGAGAGAGAGAGAGAGAGAGAGAGAGAGAGAGAAAGAGAGAAGAGGTGTGTGGAGGACTGTTCCGAGAAAGAATAGAAGGGTATTTGGATAACAAGTCCACAAGAAAAAAAAGAGAGAGAGAGAGAGAGAGAGAGAGAGAGAGAGAGAGAGAGAGAGAGAGAAAGGTAGGAAATCCAGGTTATTTCCTCACCGACCACTTGTTGTCCTCATTATCTTTCCCCCAAATTGATTTAATTTTATTTCCCCCTTGGGCGTTGATCTTGACTCGCCTTTCCTCCAGTCATTGTTGGTTGAATTCTAATACCACATGTTTTTCTTGTGGCAGGAGGTGTGTTGGGAATATTTTGATGTAGACACCCTGCCCGATGGAAAATTATAATAGATAAGTAAATAGATGAATAGATAAAATGAATAGGTGGCGCGAAAGAAAACGGAAACCCACATGAAAACTGAACTTCACAATAATGATTGTTATTACGCCATGGAATACAGAGGCTTAAATGGCAAATAAAAGGTGACTTGAAATAGTCTCAAATATAACACTCATCCTAACCACACTTTGGAATACAATAGGCATGTATTTATTTATTTATTTATTTATCTATTTATTTATTCATTTATTTCATTTATTTATTTATTCATTTTTGGATGGGGGGCACAATCTTTCTCGTAAACAATTTCTATTGAATGCTTATGCACATGAGATATCAATTATTTTAAAATAAGAATTCTCCAACTTTCTGTATTTTCTCTTCAAAGTTAAAGAAAGATTCACTAACTATCAATGACGCCACATGTACTTTAGCACTTAATAGAAATAGGCCTACACAGTCCCTAAACATACGCGTCCGATTTCCCGTCGATGGTTTGGCTGTCGCCAAAATGACTGTTCTCTCATAGTGAACAAATAGTTCTTGCAAACCCCATACTTGGTTTGTTAATTTTTTAATTAACTAGGTACCTTCCTCAAGTCAACTTTTTTCGTATTTCTTTATGTGACTTACTGACAGATTGAAAATATATCCTGTCCGTACTCTCATACATTCATGAGATTCTTCGTGTTTTCTGTATTACGTCTAAATTCAAACATCCGAATGCTTCATACTTGTATAGAATCAATATGTCTTCTGTTTACATTTCGGTAAAAATACCCCTTGATATTTACTGGAATGCACCAGTATTATGATATATTTAATTGACATAGTGTCTAAAAGAATCGATCGCAATGATTGTCTTGGTAAGAGAAATAGGGAGAAGGTCCCATTTTTTTCTTGAAGAGTTTCTCAGACGGTTTTCAGTGTTTCGTTTGTAAACACCAAGAATGTTGTCACCAAATATCGAGGATTTTATTTCATCAGTTTAGACCAGCGTTTGTCAACCAGGGTTCCGCGGAACCTTAAGGTTCCGCAAAAGGTTATTGTAATAATGTAATATAGACATCATCCTATCTAACCTATTGTTACGATGAAAATTAAATGAGAAAGATATGGTATATATATATATATTTTTTTGGGCAAGGGTTCCTTGAGACATGCAATTTATTTTAAAGGTTACGCAAGGGTAAAAGGAGAAACGCTGGTTTAGACGGTTTCCCTGCATGATGCCTGCCCAGTGCATTGATTGATTGATTGATTGATTTGTTTATTCATGCTTTGATTCATCCGGTATTCGGTGTTGGTTTTTCTTTGTTAAAAACATTTGTGTCTCGCGTTCGTGTTTGCTCTTAATGACGCTAAACAATTCTATTCAATTGAGGTAAAACCCTATAAAAGTCAAAGAGTTAAGCCCTTCTTGGTCAACATCATCTCTGCATTCGAGTCTTGTGTTTGTTCTGTCTGTCACCAGGGGGGCTTTATTCTCTCATGCCATATCCGTCCTTCCACATTTTCTTTCTTTTTTCTTTCCTTCTTCTTCTTTTTTCCCCCTTCTCTTCTCTTCCCTCTCATCCTATTCTCATCCCTTCCCTTCCTACTTTTTCCCTTCGTTTCCCTTCCCTTCCTACTTTCTCCCTTCCTTTACCTTCCCTTCATTTTCCTTTCCTTCTTTCCCCTTCCCCTCTTTCCCTATTCTTCTCTTCCCTTCCTTTACTTTTCCTCTTCTTTCCCAATTTCCCCTCCCTCTTTTTCCTTTCCCATCCCTTCCCTTTCTTACCTTTCCTCTTTTCTCCTCCATGATATCCCATATCTTACCTTCACTTTTTCTCTCTTCCCTCTATTTCCCGAACCTCTCATTCCTTCCTTTCCCACTCCTTCTCCTTCTCTTCGTTTCCTCCTCCCATCATCTCACAATGGCGGCCCACGACCTCTCTTTTTCCTCGCATTTTGCTCTGGTCTCCTTCAGGATCTACTGGCCTCGTCCTCGCCCCCCCCCCGCTACCATGACCTATCCTTGTCCGCCCCTTCCACCCCTTCCCCCTTCCCACCTCTCGTCCTCTTTCCGTCTTCCCCTCCCTCCAACTCTAGTCTCACTCTCTTCGTTAGGTCTCCCCCCTTATTTTTGTTTTGTTTATGTTTTGACACTCAGGTTCACTCAGGTTCACTTTCTTCGTTTTGTTGATTTCCACCTGTGCTTAGGGTTGTCCAATGTTTCCTTTTTTCTCGATCTCTCTTCATTCTTTGTCTTTGCTTCCCTCTCTCTTATCTTCTCTTTCCAATCTTCTCTCCCATTCCCTCTCTCCCTGTTCCCCCCCCTCTCTCTCTCTCTCTCTCTCTCTCTCTCTCTCTCTCTCTCTCTCTCTCTCTCTCTCTCTCTCTCTCTCTCTCTCTCTCTCTTTCTCTCACTTTGTCTTCTCTCACTCTCTCTCCCTCACCCTTTCCCTCCATCCCTCCATCTCTCCATATCCCTTACCTTCCTTCCCTCCCTCCCTTTATTCCTCTCTCCTTAGTCTACCATTTCCACTTTAATTTTTACTAACACTACCACTATCGCTCACGTTCTCATAATCATTGCAACGGCGATTGCCACCTTCACTATTGCCACCACTACCAACACACATCACCCATCTCTACCACCAACATGGTTAATTCGTCCGACTCTCTTCAACCAGAATCCCCCTCACTGCTTTCTCCTCTTCATGTCTACTTTCTCTTTTGACCTTCTCTTTTCCTTCACCCTCAGTGTCATCATCTTTTCCTTCCTCGCCCCCCTTTCCCTCCAACTAATCTCGTCATGCTCTCCTTTTTGCTCCCTTTTTCCATCGTGACTCTCCTCCCCCACCCCACCCTCTTCTACTTTCTGTCTTCCCCCATTCGCCCTTGCTTCGCTTTGCTTCATTCTTTTTCCTTCTTCTCTCTCGTCTTTTCCACCAAGTTCTCCATCGCCTCATCCTTTCACCCGAGGAGCGAGCCTCAATTATTTTATTTTGGTTGACGGGGTGGAGTCTGGCCTGAAGGGAGGTCTTCGTCTATCGTAACCTAACCTAACTTAACCTAACCTAATCCATCCCAACCCAACCCAACCCAACTCAACCCAACCCAACCCAACCCAACCCAACCCAACCCAAACCTTCCCAACCCAACTCAACCCAACCCAACCCAACCCAACCCAACCCAACCCAACCCAACTCAACCCAACCCAACCCAACCCAACCCAACCCAACTCAACCCAACCCAACCCAACCCAACCCAAACCTTCCCAACCCAACCCAACCCAGCCCAACCCAACCCAAACCTTCCCAACCCAACTCAACCCAACCCAACCCAACCCAACCCAAACCTTCCCAACCCAACCCAACCCAACCCAACCCAACCCAACCCAACCCAACCCAACCCAACCCAACCCAACCCAACCCAAACCTTCCCAACCCAACCCAACCCAACCCAACCCAAACCTTCCCAACCCAACCCAACCCAACCCAAACCAACCCAACCCAACCCAACCTAACCCAACACAACGCAACCCAACGCCAAACCAACCCAACCCAACCCAAACCTTCCCAACCCAACCCAACCCAACCCAACCCAACCCAACCCAAACCTTCCAAACCCAACCCAACCCAACCCAACCCAACCCAACCCAAACCTTCCCAACCCAACCCAACCCAACCCAACCCAACCCAACCCAAACCAACCCAACCCAACCCAACCCAACCCAACCCAACCCAACCCAAACCTTCCCAACACAACACAACACAACACAACACAACACAACACAACACAACACATCATAAGCCAGCCAACCCAACCCAACCTAACCTAACCTAACCTAACCTAACCGCTCCTAACCCAGCCTACCTATCCTCCTTCTCGCTTTTATTCCCTAATTAATATCAGCATTCACGACCTCTTTTCTCTCATCTGCTCTTTTTAATCTTCATCTTATGGTTTCCTCCCCTCCACCTTTTTCCTCTTCATCTTCCTCCTCCTCCTCCTTCACGTTTTCTTTCTCCTCTTCCTCGTCCTTCTTATCCTCATCCTCTCACTCGTTCTCCCAATTCTCCTCTTCCTTCTCACTTTCTTTCTTTAGTTCTTTCTCATTCCTAATTCAACTATCCTTATTCTGCTTCCACGTCCTCTTATAGCTTCTCCTCTGCCTTCTTCTTCTTCTTCTTGTACTTCTTCTTCTTCTTCTTCCTCTTCTTCTTCTTCTTCTTCTTCTTCTTTTTCTTCTTATACTTCTTCTTCCTCTTCTTCTTCTTCGTCTTCTTCTTCTTCTTTCTTCTTCTCCGCCTTCACCTTCTTCTTCTCCGCCTTCATCTTCTTCTTCTTCCTTCTTCTTCTTCTACTTCTTCTTCTTCTTCTTTTCTCCTTCTTCTTCTTCTTCTTCTTCTTCTTCTTCTTTTCTCCTTCTTCTCCTCCTTCTTCGTTTTCTTCATAGCTATACTTTGATCTTTTACTCGCATGTTTTCCGCCTAAACCTGTCGAGGCATGTGTGGGCGGGGCGGATGATGTTTTTGTGCGCGGCCGAAGGAGGGGACATTTGCTCTTGGTTCTTTCAGGATTTCCTCTAAGGCTCCCCACCGAAGGAAGGGCACTGACCACGGTGCGGTGTGACGAACTGCAGATAAATAATGTTTTTTCATTATTATTTCTTTTTTATTTTAGATTGTTTTATCGTATTATTTTATTATATTTCTTTGTAGATTTATTTGTCCATTTATTTCTTTTTATATTATTTAATTTAGTCTTAATTTACTTTTGATATTAATTTTTTTCTATTGTCATTATGATCATCATCATTATTATTGTTATTATTATTATTATTATAATTGTTATTATCAATATTGTAATTGAAGTAAGCTTCTCTCTAATACATTTTTTGTTAAATTGGATAGCCACTGACCTTCTGACGACCTGTGTAGCTAATCGCTCAAAATTGCTGGACAATAACCCCATACTGGCCACATTAGTTACGGGCAATAGATCACAAGCGGCACTCGGTAAGGTCACTCAACTTATGAACATATAAACTCAGATTATTACAATATTTACTATTCATATCCAGCTAAAGAAGAGGTAAAAGACCTCGAAATCTGCAGGTACTGGTACCCAGATGAATATCGAAAACTTTTGTTCTACATTGAACAATGAGGGAAAAAAAGGTCTTCCGGAATTTTGAGCGATCAGCTTCACAAATCGTCAAAACATCAGCGGCTATCCAATCTAACACATTATTATTGTTATTATTATTATTGTTATTATTATTATTATTATTATTATTATTATTATTATTATTATTATTATTATTATCATTATTATTATTATTATTATTATTATTGTTATTATTTATTATTATTATTATTATTATTATTATTATTATTATTATCATTATTATTATTATTATTATTATTATTATTATTATCATTATTATTATTATTATTATTATCGTCATCATCATCATCATTATTATTATCATTATATCTTTTATTTATTCGTTATTTTTATTAATCTATTTATTCATTTATCTCGTTATCTGTTTATTTATTTATTTATTCATCTTTCTATTTTTATGTTCTCACAGCTGTCTTCGCCTTTCAACTCAAAAATTAGTTCATAGTAACCCTCCTCTTGCTGCGTTCTTCTTCCGGCACCTAGGAGTTGGCGAACGACAGTAACTCTAGATACCAGGAGGAAGGTCTCCTCTCGTAGTGAAATATTAGGAAAAAAACGAGTTATAGGAAAGCAATAGACGATCTTTTGGTTTATGGCCAAGGCGGGTGTCAAGAAAAAAGAAGATTGTTGGATGTCAGTTGTTGTCATTGTTCTCCCTTGGTGTCTTTCTCACCGAATTCTGTTTCTTCTATCTCATATTTCCTCCTCTCTCACATTCTCTCTCTCTCTCTCTCTCTCTCTCTCTCTCTCTCTCTCTCTCTCTCTCTCTCTCTCTCTCTCTCTCTCTCTCTCTCTCTCTCTCTCTCTCTCTCTCTCTCTCTCTCTCTCAACTCATGCAACTCGCCTGGTTACATGTAGTCCTTCATCTATTCTTTCAATTTTGTCTTTATCTTTCGTCTTCCTTTCCCCCTCCCTCGTCCGTCCATGTGTGTCTCCCCATTTCCTCTTTCCCTCACCCTCCTCTATTTCGTTCTTTCCGCTTCCCCTTCTTTTCTTTCCCCTCCCCTTCCCTCCTTCCCCTCGTTTAACTTTTCATGAGTTCCCTTCCCCTCGACTCTCTCCCCTCACCCCTCCTCATCTACTCTCCTCTACACTTCCCCTCCAGTGCAATTCTACGTCTTCCCCCTGTCCTCCATTCCCTTTCTTTTCCTCTCCTTTCCCTTGTTCTTCTCTTCCCCTTTCCCTTCGTCCGTTTCTTTTCTTCTACCCCTATTCTCCTCTTCCTCCCTTATCTTTTCTTTTCATTCTTCGGTTACTTACCCTCTTGTCTCCCCCCCTTCCCACTTTCCGTCGCCCCAAATCTCTCTCACTCCTCCCACTTTCTCCAGCTCCCTCCCACTTCCTCCAACTCCCTCCCACTTCCTCCAACTATCTCACTTTTGAGCAGTTTCCCTCTCACTCCATCTTCCTCCACTCAGACATCAGCTCCTGTATAGGGTTTTGACTGCATAAATTATAAGCTGCAAACATCTTAGGGACATCACTGCCACCGCAACAGACCAGCGTCACACAACATTCTTTCAAAGTTGGTGACTAATCTCCAATCAAAGAGAAGTGCTGATCATTTTCAACCTCTACCATCCCTCCGTCCTACTACCATAAATCAAGTCTCCCTATGAATTCACCTCTTATGGACGACAATATTCCCAAGAATAGAAATGTTGTTTATCTTTGACGAAATACAAAGTCTCCAATAACCACATTACATTCCTGGTTCACTCTCCTCCTCTGGTTTCATCCCCCTCCCCCCTCCCCAAGTTTCTCTCTCTCCTTTTCTCCCTATCCTCTCCCCCCTCCATTTTCTTCCTCGCCCTTCTCTTCCATCTCCCCATCTACCTTTCACCTACCTTTTCCCACCTCCCCTTCACATTCTTCCCCTCTCTCCTTCCTCCTATCCCTGCTCTCACTTTCCTCCTCTACCTCGCCCCAATCCCTCCATCACATCTCCTCCTTATCCCTCCCCTCAGCTCTCCAAACCCTTCCCTCTCCTCCACTACCTTCTTTTTCCCCTTCCTTTTCCTCCATACCCCTCCACTTACCTTCACAATCCTTCACTTTCCTTCTCGCCTCATTCTTCAGCCTTCCTCAACCAACCTCTACGCCACTCCTATCTCTCCCTTCCCTTTCCTATAACCCTTCTCATCTCCTCTCACCTCACCTACACACCCTTCATTACATCTCCGCCCTCTACCTTCTCTTCTTCTTCCCTCCCCTCTCCTTCCCTCCCCACACCTCCTCTCCTCCCCTCTCCCCTCCTCTCCCTACACCCCTTCGCTCCCTCCCTAACTTCATCTTCATAGCCCCTCTCTTCATTTCCTCCCTTTTCCCCCTCCACATCCCCTCATCTTCCTCCATCTCCCCTCTCCTCTCCCCGCCTCCCCTCCACTCGCCTCCCCTCGCCTCCCCTCGCCGCGGCCCACGAAGCCGGTCCGTGCTCTCCAGGCTGAGGGCCGCCCAGGTACAAGACAAAGACGACTCGCCTCTCAAGGGTGATGAGGGGAAGAGGGCCAACCCTCGTAAGCTCCTCCACTAGGCGAGGGGAGGGGAGGCACGGCAGGAGGAGGGTGGAGGGAGAATGGAGAAGAAGAGGGGAAGGAGGGGAGGAGGGAGAGGAGGGGGAGAAGAAGGAGGAGGATGGGGAAGTTGGAGGATTATGAAAAGAAGGAGGAAGAGGATTATTATTATCATCAGGAAGAAGAGGAAGGAGCGAGGAGGAGGAGGAGGGGTAGGATGTGAGGATGAAGAGGAGAGTAATGAAGAGGGTTGGAAGGATGAGGACGGTATACACTGGGGGAGAGGAAAGAAGAAGTAGGAGTATTTTTTATTTTCATTTTAATATTTTCATATGACGGCCACTTCGGTTAAAGATGATACTGAAGTTGGGGGTGATGGTGATAGCAATGTAGCCAGGTGGTTGCAGGTAGTGGACGAAGTTTGTGTGTTGGATTTGTTGTTGGTGGTGACAGGAGCTGGGGCAAGTAGTGGTATAGGTGGTTTATCTTCTGCTGAAAGAAGTTAAGGTGGTATTCATCAAGGTAGCACAGGTGGTAAAATGGTTCGTACAGGTGGTGTTGTGGGTTGTTCGTTTACTGAGAGGGCTTATACCGATTATTGTCAATGTATCACAGGTGGTAACAACAGTGATATAGGTGGAGGTGAATAATCTACCTAATTACTAATTGAGAGAGAGAGAGAGAGAGAGAGAGAGAGAGAGAGAGAGAGAGAGAGAGAGAGAGAGAGAGAGAGAGGGAGAGAGAGGTAGAGATACTAAAATACCCATGGACAGATGGAAACACACATAATAGACAATAAAAGATAATTAACACAAACAGGACAATTGCACGAGGCAGGTGTGGGCAACTATATTTCGAACAAGTGTAACGGGAAAGAGGTGTCATGGAGGAGAAAGAAATTATTTAAGAAGACGTGGACGAAGAGGAGAAGGAGAAGAAGAAGAAGAAGAAGAAGAAGAAGAAGAAGAAGAAGAAGAAGAAGAAGAAGAAGAAGAAGAAGAAGAAGAAGAAGAAGAAGAAGAAGAAGAAGAAGAAGAAGAAAGAGGAGGAGGAGGAGGAGGAGGAGAAGAAGAAGAAGAAGAAGAAGAAGAAGAAGAAGAAGAAGAAGAAGAAGAAGAAGAAGAAGAAGAAGAAGAAGAAGAAGAAATTGGAAGAGGAAGAAGAAGAAGAAGAGGAAGAGGAAGAGGAAGGAGAAAAGAAGAGGATGAGGAAGGAGAAGAAGTCGAAAAGGAAGAGGAAGGAGAAGAAGTCGAAAAGGAAGAGGAAGGAGAAGAGGTCGAAAAGGAAGAGGAAGGAGAAGAAAGAGAGGAGAAAGAGGAACAATAGTGGGGTTGCCATTAACAATGGTATCCATAGAAGGAGGAGGAGAAGGAGGAGGAGAGGAGGAGGAGAAGAAGGAGGAGGCAACAGAAATGAGTAGAAAAACAGCAGCGAGAGATGAAACAAGAAACAGTAACAGCCAAATAAACAGGAGGACGAGACGAAACAGTTGGATGACGGGAAGAAGGGCAGGAGGGAGGAGGATGGAAAACAAAAGAGATTGTGGGAGGGAGAGAAGACGAGAGAGACCGTGGAGCAACTTTGGGAGTGAGGGAACGGAGGAGGGGAGTTAGGAAGGGGAGGGAAGCCTAGAGGGATTGTGGGAGGGAGTGCAATAAATGCCGTGGGAAAGAGGGGGGTGAGGGTGAATTTAGGGGGAGGGAAGGGATGAAGGTTGAGTTATGGATAGGAGTGAGGGAGGGTCGACGAGAAGAATCTTGGGATGTAGGGAACGAGGACAGGGAGAGTTAGGGATTGGGCCCCTGTAAGGGAGGGAGTGGGGAAGGAAGAAAGGAGTTAGGGAAGGTAGACCTAGATGAAAGAAAACAAGATAGAGAAAATAGAAGTAAATTAAGTACAAAGGAGATACCAGAGGAAAAAAAAATGAACAAAGTAATGAGTATAATAGCAAGATACATAGAATGTTCTTTTCGGGAATTGTTACAAGATTTGGTCACCTTGTATTAGTTTTGCTCTCTCCCTCTCTCTTTCTCTCTCTCTCTCTCTCTCTCTCTCTCTCTCTCTCTCTCTCTCTCTCTCTCTCTCTCTCTCTCTCTCTCTCTCTCTCTCTCTCTCTCTCTCTCTCTCTCTCTCTCTCTCTCTCTCTCTCTCTCTCTCTCTCTCTCTCTCTCTGAAAACCTAGAGTATTTAAAGTCTAAAATCTCGACGAGCATGTCACTGCTGCACGATTAACAATCCTAGCTTACTGTATATTGGAAAGCATGACCGTCGCACCCAGAAGGGTTGTGTGTGTATTGGGCCGCATGGGAGGTGGAAGACGATCCAGAGAACGGAAAGAAGAAAGTAAAGAGGAATTGGAGGGAGATGGAGGATGTTTAATTCATGCACTTTCGGAAGTGCCACGGAAATGAACGTAGTGGCACTGCTGGAGCCAGGATAGAAGAAGAAGTGCCAAACTGTACGGCATGAATTGAAAGGATGAAGAAAATGATGCAGACAGATATTTCATTCTGCAAGAGAAAAATTAAAGAACTCCTAAAGAACAGAGCACCATATATAAGCTTCAGAGTGTCGGAGACCAATTTTATTTTTGAATGAAAAATAAAGGACATAAAAAGGAAGTAAAAGAAAGATCTGGAAACAGCCTCCCACCTAAAAAAAAAAAAAAAAAAGTGAGTGTGCGAGGTTTCAAGCCACAGTAGGAAAAAACGAAAACGAGGTGACAGAGAAGAAAGTAGAAAGTAAACACAAAGAAAGAAAAATGTGAGAAAGAGCAACTGGAAGAAATTATGGAAAGAAGAAAAGGAGAGGAGAAAATCAGTTGAGCAAGGGAAGAATTAATGAAGGGAACAATAACGAAAGTATATAGAAACAAGGAAAAAAAGTTTTTGAGGAAAAGGAGAAATCATGGAGAGAGGAGGAAGAGATTGTTGAGGGAGTGAGAAATGGAGTGAGTGACAGAGGGAAGGAGGGAGGGATGGAGGGAGACTGGAACCCACAAGGGAAAAGAATTTGTATGGAGGACGAGATGTAAGAATAGAAAGGAGGAAGGTGGAGTGAGGGGGAAAGGGGGAAGAGGAGGGACGGTCGGGATCCCAACTTTGGGGCGCAGAGAGTCATAGAGGAGAGGTCTCCGAGAGCAAAGGGTGGAAGGGAGAGGGAGAGAGAGAGAGAGGAGGGGAGGGGAGGGGGAGGGGGAAGTGGTCGGCGGGAGGACTCGGAGGCTTGTGAGGAGGAAGGATGGAAGTGTCTGTATGTATAGTACCTATGTACTGTACATACGAGGGGGGACGGGGGGAAGGAGGTGAACTTATACGCAGAAGAAGACGAAAGACGGCGGGTGACCGGAGCGGGGCAGCAAGGAGGAGAGAGGAGAGGGGAAGAGGAGGAGTGAAAAGGATTCACGAAGGGAAGGCCTAAAAGAATCAGCCAGAGGGAGGAAGAGGAAGATTGATGATAATGATACTACGACTACCATAATAATAATAATGATAATACTAATAATAATGATATTAACAGCAACAAAAATAGCAATGGTAATAATAATCATAATAATGATAATATTAATAATAGTTATTATTATAATAATATTAATAATTATAAAAATCATAATAATTGTAATAATAGAAATGACAATCATAGCAATATTATAATAATAACAATAATAATGATGATGGTAATGGTGATGATGATGATGATGATGAGGAAAATGATGATGATAATGATGATGATGATGGTCATGTGTTGCGGAAGGAAGAATGGAAGGAGGAAGAGGACAAGGAATTGAATAGTAAGACTCTAGAGGCGACTGAGGGTCCAGGTTTTTCCAATATGCGCACCGTATTCATGTAGAGTAGGACAAAGAAGTTTCTGATACACTCGAGTAAATACATTTTTTTACCATTATAAGTACTGTAAAAAAGAGATACTTACGTTTCTACGAAATATGGGGTGAACCTTCCAACACGATGCATCAATAGTTTAACCTTACTCTATTTTCATAATTGTTTCCGTTCAGTTGTATGCGAGAGTATACATATATGGATACACGTTTGCGTCTTGATATATATGTATATATATATATATATATATATATATATATATATATATATATATATAATGTATATATATATGTATATTTATATATAAGTATATGATATATATATATATGTATATATATATATATATATATGATATATATATATATATATATATATATATATATATGTATATATATATATGTATATATATGTATATATAATATATATATGTTATACATATATATATATATAATGTATACATATATACATATATATATATATATATATATATATATATATATATATATATAAATATGTAAATATATATATTCGAGTGAAAAAGGTATCAAGGAAACTCAAGTTGAACCAGGAACACTAATGTAATCTAACGTTACATACATACATGGATACCTACATACATACATACATGCATACATACATACATACATACATACATACATACATACATACATACATACATATATACTTACATATATGTGAATAATGAAGTAACGTGAC
>NC_134782.1:2280000-2282500 GCF_046742065.1 Oratosquilla oratoria
TCCTCCTCCTCCTCCTTTTATTCCTCTTTCTCTATTATTATTCTGTTTCACCTCCTCCTCCTCCTCTTTCTCATTTTCTCACCCTCTTCTTCTGATCTTACTCATGCTTCACCTTTGTCCTCTTCCCCATCCTCTTCCTCTTTCTTCTATTCTTTTTCACTCTTTTCTTCCTCATCGTCTATCATCCCCTCATCCCTCCTTGTCTTCCCTTTCCAATCTAACTTCCACTTTTCTCCTTCCAGCTATCCCTCCTCTTCCCTCTCCACGTCCCCTCCCACTCCCTTCCCTCCACTTTCTCCATTTCCTCCTCCATCCTCTCCACCTCCTCCCTCTCCATCTCCACATCATCTACCTCCTCTTCGTCCACATCCACTCCATCTCTCTCCCCCTCCGATTTTCACTCCTCCTCCTACACTTCCCCTCCCTGTCCTCCACCGCCACCTTCCCCCCCTACCACCTCCCCCCTCCTCTTCAAGGCCACCCCTCTCCCCTCCCCTCTCTCTTCCCCTGTCGTACCCAGCCCCCTCACTACTGGCACTCTCCCCTCCTCTTCCCCCCCTCTCCTCCCCCCCCTCTTCTCTTTCGTACACTACTACCCCTTTCTGCCTCCTTCACTTCTCCACCCCTCCCCTCAGGGCCACAGCTCCCCTCCTCCCCCCTCCCCTCTCCTTCTCTCTTCACTTATCATACCTCTTCCCCCTCACCCCTTCTGTCTTCTCCTCTCCCCCTCTCTCCCAGTCGCTACTATTCTCTCTCTCCCTATCCATCTGTCTATCCATCTATCTATCTATCTATCTGTCTATCTATCTATCTATCTTTTTCTTCTGGCCGCTCTCTCCTCTGATGTTTGTTACATCTTTCATTCATTTCCCACTTCTTTCTTCGTTATCTCTGTTCGCCGTTTTCTTCCATCTATTTTGCCATTTTCTGATTTTTCCTCTTCATCATTCATACATTCATCTCTCTACTTTCGTTGCCCTACCCAGCATTCTCCTTAATTATCCTCCTCCTTAGCCTCCTCCTCCTCCTTAGCCTCCTCCTCTTCCTCCTCCTCCTCCTCCTCCTCCTCCTCCTCCTCCTCCTCCTCTTCCTCCTCCTTCACCTCCTTCTACTTATCCTGTTTCTACCTCTCCTCTTCCTCCTTTTCTCTCTTTTTCTCCTATTTCTTTTATTCTTTCACTTCCTGTTCATCCCTCTCCTATTGCACTCTTTCTTTTCTTCCTCCTCCCCTCCCCCTCCTCCTCCTCCTCCTCCTCCTCCTCCTCCTCCTCCTCCTCCTCCTCCTCCTCCTCCTTTTCCTCTTCCACTTTCTCCCTCCCTCCTCTTCCTCCTCCCCTCCTACTCCCCACATCCCCTCCTCCTCCTCCTATTTCTTTTACTGTTTTTCTTCCTTTCATTTTTCTCTTCTTTTATTTCCTTCTCCTCCTCTTCCTACTCCTCCTCTTTCTCCTTCTCCTCCCCGTCCTCCTCCTTCACCTCCCCTATTCCTTTTATTCTTCTCCTTTATCACCTCCTTCTCCTACTCCTCCTCTTTCTCCCTCTCCTTCCCTTTCTCTCTCTCCTTTTTCTCTCCTCTCTCTTTTCTTCCTCCTGTTCCTTTTACTCTTTTTTTTCTGTTTATCTCTTCTTTTTTTACTTTACCTTTTTCTCCTTCTCCTCCTTCTCCTCCTCCTCTTTCTCCTTCTCGTCCCCTTTCTCTCTCTTCTTCTCCTATTCCTTTTCTCTCTTTCTTCCTGTTCATCCTTCTTCTCTTTTATTTCCTTCTCCTCCTTCTCTTTCTCCCTCTCCTCCTCATTCTCTTCCTGTTCATCCTTCTCCTTTTTTACTTCCCTTCCCTCCCTTCCTCCTTCTCCTCCTCCTCCTCCTCTTTCTCTTCCTCCTCCTACTCTTCTCTCACTTCCAGTCTACGTCAAGAACGTCATGGTCTCTTAATAAATATTATTTTCTTTTTTATTATTTCGAGTCTTGTCCTCCCATTTTTCCTTCTTCCCTGTCTCTTTCCCACTTTTCGCTCCCACCTTCCTCTGTCCCTCCCACTTCCCACACCGACCTTCCATCTCCCACGTTCAATCCCACCCCCACCCACCCTCTTTTCCATTACTCCTCTTCATTTCTTTCCCCTCTTTTTACCAATCCCCCTTCCCCCTTCCCTCACCACTCCCTTTTCCACCCACCCTAATCTCCACCCCCTATTCACCGCCTACTCTCTTCCGCCACCCCTTTTCCTCCCATTCCTCCTCCCCCTCTTTCTTCCCTTCCTCCTCCCCCTCTTCCTCCCCCTCCTCCTTCCCCTGCCCCTCCCCCTTTTCCTCCCCCTCCTCCTCCTCCTCCTCCTCCTCTTCCTCCCCTCCTCTTCTCCCTGCCACTCCCCCTCTTCCTCCTCCTCCTTCTCCTCCTACTCCTCCCCCCTCTTCTTCCCCTCCAAATCCCTTCCTCCCCCAATCCTTCCTTCTCCGGTATCATCCTTCCCTGAGCCCTTAAACCTCTCAGCACTCTACCT
>NC_134782.1:2287500-2315000 GCF_046742065.1 Oratosquilla oratoria
AGAAGGGGGCAGAAAGAGAAAAAAGGAAGAGGGAGGGAGAGAGGGGAAGGGAAGAGGGAATGGGGAGAAAAAAAAGGATATAAGGGAGAGAAAGAGAAGAAGAGAGAAGAGGAAGCAGAGAATGGAAAGTAGAGAAGGGAAGAGGATAGGACGAAGGGAGAAGGGGAGTAATAAGGAAACAGAGAGAAAAAGAGAGGAGGTGAGAAGGAGGGGAGAGAGGAAAGAGAAATAAAAAAGAAAAGGAGAGGAAGATAGAGGGTGAGAGGAAGGAAATTGGGGACAGAGAGAGAGAGAGAGAGAGAGAGAGGGAGAAAGAGAGAGAGAAGAGATAGACGCACGGGATGGGGGAAAAAGAGAAAAGAAATAGGGGAGGGAGAGAGGGGGGGAGGGGAAGGAAAAGAGGAGAAGTGAAGTGGGGGAGAAGAATAGAGGAAAAGGGAGACGTGAATGAGAGATAAAGGATGGACGAAGGGGAGCCGGGGAGGAAATGGAAGAGGGTGAGGAAGGAATGACGAAAGGAGAGAGAAGGGAACAAAGAAAGAGAGAGAGAGATAGAAGGGGGAGAGGAAAGGAATTGGGAAGGGAGAGAAAGGAGAAGGAGGAGAGAGAGGAGGGGGGAAGAGAGACAAAAGAGGGAGTCAATAGAAAGGAAGAAGAAAAGGAAGGAATGAATGAGTCCAAAATGGGGAGTTAAGTGTCGGACCTATACTTAGCTCAATCGGCCCCGCAATACAAGTTGGGGGCGGAGCTGGGGGGCGTGGCAGGGGGGTTGGGGGGTTAAGGTATTGTTTCAAGTGTGGCAACATTAAACTGTCAATAGCTGTGTTTCTCAAATTTCGTCTGGAGGAGGAAGGAAGAAAGGAAGGAAGGAAGAGAGGGAGGGAAGGAATGTGGTCGCTTATGCCCCAACACTGACAGAAGTTTTCAAAACTATTATGTTGTTATTGTTTTTACCGATTACTATTATTATTATTATTGTTATCATTATTACTATGTAGGAGGAAGGAAGGAAGGAAGGGAGGAAGGAAGGAAGGGAGGGAAGGGATGTGGTCGCTTATGCCCCAACACTGACAGAAGTTTTCGAAACTATTATGTTGTTATTGTTTTTACCGATTACTATTATTATTATTATTGTTATCATTATTACTATTGTGGATAGGAGGTAAAAGGAACACGGGATGAGGGAAATACTTTTGTTCCTGACTAGTTTCGCCTTCCTGACTAGTTTCGGCTTCTTCAGGCGAAACTAGTCAGGAATAAAAGTATTTCCCTCAGCCCGTGTTCCCTTTACCTCCTATCCACATTCGTCACAATGTATACACATTATTGCTATTGTTGTTATTTGTAATTGTAGTAGTGGCAGTAGTATTAGCAGTAACTTCAATATTAGTAGTAGTAATAGTAGTGGTAGCAATATTAGTAGTGATGGTAATATTAGTGCTAGTAGTAACATTAGAGGGAATATAATAATTCTGTGATAGTATTTATTTATTAATTTATTTATTCATTCACTTATTACTTTTTAAAATTACGTAATAGAACTAAACAGGTATACAATTCTTTGAGTACTCAATAAGTAAGGAAGACGAGAACCTTTTCACCTATTAAATTGGATTTGGAAAGAGTAAGAAGTTATGATGTAATCAAATCGTAGCACACTGCTTTCTCATTTGATTGCTCTCCGAAAGGGAAAATCACCTTCTGACAAGCAAACGAGGAAACGCGTTATGGGGGCACGAAGTCTTCATTGGTACAATATTTCGCTCATTCGAGCATTATAAAGACTTCATCCTCTACTGTACTCTTAGCACTCTCTTCCTATGAGCTTCCCCCTAAATTCATTTATACTGCGTCCTCTTAGACACCTCCATATTTCACAGTGTAACCCATAACTAGCACCTCACTACATGCTCGCGCTATGATCCTCGATCTCTGTGCAATATTGTCCCCAAGGATAGTAGTGCCGGTGAATTATGGGCGTTAAAATACAACACTGTACTCTTGTCGATGTTGTCGGCTCTTTTGTTTTCTTCTGCGACCCTCGGCAGATTTTAGTATTCCTGAATTCATACAAGATTCTGCTCGTTAGTGTCCTCCTCCCCTTCCTCCTCCTCCTCCTCCTCCTCCTCCTCCTCCTCCTCTTCCTCCTCCTCTTCCTCCTCCTACTCATCTTCTTCCTCTTCCTCCTCCTCTTCCTTCTCCTCATCCTTTTCGTCCTACTGTTCTACCTCTTATTTCTCCTCCTTGTCCTCCTCTTCTCCCTCCTCCTCCTTTTCCTCACCCTCTTCCTTCTCCCCCTTCCTCCTTCTTTTCCTGCTGCTGCTACGGCTAATCCCCCTTTCTCCTCCCCTCCCCCCCTCCCCCTCCTCCTCCTCCTCCTCCTTCCCCCTCCTCCTCCTTCTCCTCCTTCCCTTCTTCCCATGTCTCCCCGTACTTGATATAAATTCATTTTACATTACTTTCTTGTTTCCCCCTTTTAGATTCCCAGGTTATTCTTGTGCCTTCTTTCTTCTTTCTGTTTCTTTATCCGTCCACCGTCCTTCTCTCCCCTTTCTTTAAATATCCTTTCATTTCAAGCTTCATTTCTCTCTGTTTTCTTTCTTTTTCTCTGTTTCTACAAAGCGCTTCCCTGCTCTTTACTGCTCCCTCTCTTTGTATTCAGTCCCGTCCTCTTTTTACTTCGTTATACTCCTCCTCTCCTTTGTTCTTCTATTTTCTTCCTGTTCTCTCCTGTTTGTTTACTTTTATTCCTCACTCCTTGTTCTCCCTATCAATACCTCCCACTTCTTCTTCTCCATCTCCTCCTTCTCTTCCTCCTTTTCTTTCTCCTACTCCTCCTCCTCTTCCTCCCCCTCCTCTACGCCCTCCTACTCATCTCCGTGTTCTCCTCGTGTTCTCTGCCCTCCTCCTACTCTCCATCTCCCTCCTCTTTCTCCTCCTCCTCCTCCTCCTACCCTCCTCCTCCCCCTCCTCCTCCACGCCCTCCTCCACATCTCCGCGCCTTCCCTGTGTTTCCTGCCCTTCTTTTACTCCCCTTCTCCCTACTTTTCCCTCTCCTCCTCCTCCTCCTCCTCCTTTTCATACTTCCCTCTCTTCCTTTTTTTCTTTCTCTTTCTTCTCTTCCTTGTTCCCCTCCTCTTCTTCCTCCTCCCCTTCCTCGTCCCTTCTTCATCCTACTATTCTATTTTTCACCTCCCCTCTTCCACTTTCACCTTCTCATTCTCCTCCTCATTCTCCTCCTCCTCCTCCTTTTCTCCTCTTCCTCTCCCTCTCGATTCCTACACCTGCTCTTCCTTCTTCAACTCCCATTCTTTCTCCTTCTCCTCCTGCTCTTCTTCTTTTTGCCCCTCGTCTTTTGTCCCTCCTTCTTTTCCCTCTCCTCCTCTTCTTCTCCCTCCTTTTTCTCCCCCTCCTCTTCTTCCCCCTCCTATTCCTCCTCCACCTCCTTCCCCTGCTTCTCTCATTTCTCCTGCTTCTCTCACTTCTCCTCTTTCTCCTCCTCCTCCTCCTCCTCTTCCTCTCCTTCCTATTCATCCTACTCATCCTGATTTCGTCCTCCTCTTCCCATATTCTTACTCTTCCTTTTTCCTCTCGTCCTATTCCTCTCCCATATGTAAGTCTTACTGATTTTTTTTTCTTTATTATATTCAGTTCTTTCTTTTCTTTTTATCTCATTTCATTTTATTTCAGTCTTCTATCACTTTTTATTTCATTTATTTATTATTTATATATATGTTCTTTATATTCTCCACCTGCTCCACCTCTGCCTTCGGTCCTTCCCTTCCCTTTTCTTCATTTTCTCCTATTTTTCAATCTCGTCCTTCTCGTTCCATGTCTTTAATTTCTCTTCTCATTCCTCCTTTTCCCTCCCTGACCCTTCCTTTCTTTGCGTCCCTCCCTCCCCCCCCCCGTCATGCCTTTCCTTATCATTTCTCCCTCTTTCCCTATTCCAACTCTTCCTTCCCCTCCCCATCCTTAGTATATCCTTCCCTACTTTTCCCTCCCCTTCTTCTATTCTATCCCATCCACCCCCTCCCTTACCCTCTTTGCCCCTCCCTTGCCTTCTTCTCCCCTTCCTTCGTCTCTCCGTTCCCCTCTTCTTTCCTATTATCATTTACCCTGTTCTCTTTTCCATTATTCACCCCTCCCCTCGTCTCCTTTCCCCTCTTCTCTCCCCCCTCCCCTCTTTTCCCCTTCCTTCTTCTCTCTTCTCCTCTTCTCTCCTTGCTTCCTTTCCCTTCCCCTTCCTTCCCCTTTCTTCTCTTTCTCCCCCTCCCCTTCCTTCTGCTCCCTTACACTCTCTCCTGCCCTCCCCTCCCATTTTCTCTCCTCCCCTCTCCTCCCTTCCCCTCCCTTCCATTCCATTTTCTTCCCTCCCCTCTTTTCCATTCCCTATTCCTCCTCTCACCTCTTCTCCTTCCTATCTAAGGAGCTTCCCTTGTAATTTCTTCTCCTTCTTATATCCTCATAACCCCCCCATCTTTAATCCCCCCAGTTCTGCCTTTTACCCTCGACCCGTCCCCCTACTGCTCCCCCCCTCCCGTCCTCTTGCTGATGCTTCTTCTCCCCCCCCCCTACGTCCTCTCTCCTTTCCCTGGACTTCCCCCCCCCCGCTCCCTCTCTTTCCTCCCACCCCGTCTCTCTCATTCTGTACCTGACGCTGCGACACCTGCCTTATCTCCCCCATCCATCCCCCTCCCCTTCCTCCTCCGCCTCCCGTCTATCTCCCTTTTCGTCGCGCCTCCACCACCACCACCACCACCACCACCACCACCACCACCACCACCACCACCACCACCACCACCACCACCACCACCACGAACTTCCTCCTCCAGATATTCCACATCACAATGTCAACACTACCACCACCACGATCACCACCACCACGATCACCACCACCAGGATCACCACCATCCACCACCACTGTCATCACTGTCACCGCTACCGCCACCACTACCACCATCACTACTACACTATCACCACTGTCACCGCTACCATCACCATCATCACCACTATCACCATCACCATCATCACCACCACAACAACAGTTATTACCTCCACCTATACCGCCACTTACACCATCAGCATCTCAACTTCTACCTCTTCCTCTATATCCACCTCACGCACTGTATTGTCCAATTTTCCCGCCTATCCTCTATCCACCATTTTTGTTTTTGCTTTTATAAATTCCATTCTCCATGTTTCCACCTTTTTTCCTTTTCCATTTTCCTTCACTTTCCCCTTCTCCGTTCCCATCCCTTTCCCCTTCCTACTTATCCTTCCACCTCTCCTTCATCTATCCTTCCACTTTTCCCCCCTTCCATTCACCCTCCACCCTCCTCTTTTCCTTTATCTTCCCTATTCCCTAATCTTTACCCATTCATTCTCACCCCCCCTCTCCTTCCCTTTCTCCTTCTCCTTCTCGTCCCCTCTCCCCTTCCTCTTCCACATACATTTTCCTTTCAGGTTTCCCCTCTCCCTCCCTCACCGTTTTCTCTTTTCCTCCTTACCTTTCCTCGTTTTCTTCCCTTTCTCCCCCCTAATCTTTTCCCTTTCCTCCTCTCCTTCCCTTTTCTCTTTTCCTCTTCCTCTTTCTTCTTCCCCTCTCCTCTCCCTTTCCTTTCCCTACCCTTTCCCCTTCCCTTCCCTTCCCTTCCCTTTCCTTTCCCCTCCCCTTCCATTCTCCCGCTTCTCCCTCCTCTTTCTCTCCCCTTTCTCCCTCCCCTTTCCCCTCCCTTTCCCTTCTAACCCTTCTCCCTCCTCTTTCCCTCCCCCTTTACCCCCCCCGTTCCCCCTTCACCTTCCCCTCCCCGTCTACTTTTTCTTCCCTTTCCCCTTTCCCCGCGATGGCTTCCCCTTCCTTTCCGTATCTCCCTCTCTTCTCCCCCTCTTTTCTCCCCTTTTTCCATTATCGCTGCTTCCCTTGTTTCCCTATACTTCATCTGTCCAGCTTTTTCGGGCGTCTCTCTCTCTCTCTCTCTCTCTCTCTCTCTCTCTCTCTCTCTCTCTCTCTCTCTCTCTCTCTCTCTCTCTCTCTCTCTCTCTCTCTCTCTCTCTCTCTCTCTCTCTCTCTCTCTCTCTCTCTCTTCCCCCCACTCTCTCTCTCTGTCCATCTCCCTCTTTATCTTCCCCCCCACCCCCATGTGTTGTTTTTGTTGCGTCTGTGGGGCCTTTATTCTCCCTTTTTCTACTCGGGTCGTTTCCACATCCATCATCCCCGAGACGGAGGTGCCACTGGGCCAGAGCTGCCTGCCTCCTGCCTCCTGCCTCCTGCCTCCTGCCTCTTGTGAGTGGAGCCAGGAAGCATCAGTGAGGAAGCGCTTCCTATCTCCTAAGATTCGTAGGAGGCAAGAGACACCAACGATCCCAGTGCACCTATCTCCTACCTCCTATAATTCTCAATAAGGTGATGGTGCCTGTAGACACAAGTGGCCTGCCTCCAGCCTCCTACGAGTTTCAGGAACAAAACAACATTACTCTTATGTTTTAGGAACTTGAGGAAGCTGGAGGTACCGGTGAACAAGCGCCGCCCTGCCTCTTGCCTATTAGAACATCGTGAAACTACTCAGGATCCTTATTTTAACAGAGGATTACAAAGATGGATCATGCATGCCGACAGGAGACGTTTTGGTCCATAACTATGTCGGATGCGAAAAAAATATATAATAATGGTAACTAAGAATATATATATATATATATATATATATATATATATATATATATATATATATATATATATATATATATATATATATATATATATATATATATATATATATATATATATATATGTATCATATTTTTTTTATTTATCATTATTATAACCACCTTGTTGCTTCCTCTCTTCTCACGCTCACAAGATCCTCATCCCAATTTTCATTTCTCATCTAATAATTCTCTGTTGGTACATATGTACATACATAGAAAAATACTTACGTACATACACAAACACACGCACATACATGCATACAAACATTTATATACATATATACATACTGTACATACATACATACATACACACATACATACATACATACGTACATACACACATACATACATACATACGTACATACACACATACATACATATATACATTCATACATACATACATATATACATTCATACATACATGCATACTTACATACATACATACACACATACATACACATACATACATACATACATACATACATACATACATACAGGCATGCATGCGTGCACTCACCAAATATTTGTCACAAATTTCTACACCTGCAATCTATTTCTTAGTTAACGTAAAACACATAATCAAACCGCCATTATCAAAACTACTAACTCTGTTTCACACCGTTGCCATGGTAATTAGATCGAGTCTCCGGCACTGCGGGAGCACAACTTCCTTAACAACGTCACCGTTAACCTCATCACTGATATCGGGGGGGTTAACTTTCCGTTAACTAATCTTAACCGCGAAATTTAATCCTCTCACCATCCATCCCTGACAGCACTTCATCCTCTTCCACATCTCCATCCTTCTCCAACACGTGTCCCTTTGTAATACACGTCTTCCTTCTTCCTTCCTTCTTTCTCCTTCCCCTATCTCCTCTCAATTTCCTCGGCCCTTTTCCTCCTAATTCTTCCCTCTTCTCCTCCTCATCCTCCCCTCCTCCCATCTCCTCTTCTCCCAACTCACTACCCCTTTTTCGATTTCCCCTCACATTCTCTCGTCCATCCTTCTTTCCCCTCTCACCCATAAGTTCCCCCTTCTTCCTGCACCCTTCCTTTTCCTTCTCTCCTCCTCTTCTCCTTCCCTATCTCCTCCCTCTTCGCCTATTCATCCCCACCTCCTACCCCATCTTATTTTCCTATTCCCTCCCTTTCTCCTGGCCCTTACCAAAAAAAAAAAAAAAAAAAAAAAAATCGTCTGGTACTCAAGCAAAATGAGACATGTGATTGCGGAAAACAGGAGAATTTCTTGGGGAGGAGTTCGTGGCTTCGGGGCCGGGAGGAGGAGAGTGTCTTCCACAGTGGTTTCTGCAAGTCCGATCAATTTCCTCATAAAAAAGAAAGACGTGTATTCCGTGCGCATCTGAGCCTTCTCAGTGAACAGGATACTTGAGCAAAATGTTATTATGTTCATTTTAACTAAATCCACTAATTGAGGCATTGAACTATGTTCAGAAGCTTGCGTTGACATCTCTGCTGAAGTTTAAATTCTAAAAGTGCAACCCTTACTGTTGAAGGTGTGAACTACCATGTGCAGAACAAAATCGTCTGGAATTAGCCAAAATAATATATATATATATATATATATATATATATATATATATATGTACTTATATATACATATCATATATATATATGTATATATGTATAATATATATATTACATATATATAAATATATGTATATATATATATATATATATATATATATATATATATATATATATATATATATATAAATTGTGTCATGGAAATATCATGGTCTCAACATGGTCAGCCTTGAGGAGAATAAAGTAAATAAAGTTGTATAGCATATGGGTTAAGATAGTGTCATTGGTTATTTGCCAGGGTGAATTTTTTTTTTATATAGATTCTGTTTATTCATCATAATGCCCTGGTCACACATTCAAGACTCATCAAATTTTGTGAAAATGAAAAACTGGGAGACGACTTTGCTTACAGGATCCCAGAGTTTCTTAAGGGCAATTCAACAATGTACGTGTAGGTTTAATTTCCCATAGTTCGTCATTCATCTCCTCTATATATGACGCAAAGGTGGTTTGACATTTGGAACTTAAAGAATATTTTTTTTTAACCTAAGTCGATTCTCCTCAAACAACTCGCTTAAGTCGCGTAGGTGTGACAAGGATTAAGATGGGTCTTGGTATTGAGACCAAAGATTGTTATTCACTTGTAGAAGAATATGGAGTAATTTTATTTTTATTTTCCTTTGCCCTCCTTAACTTTCTCTCCTTCACCTCTCCTTCACCTCTTCGACGTGGTATCGTTCCTAAGGATAGAAGCGCTGGCACCCGACGGAAATTCTAGTAATGAAAGAGTTTTTTTATCTGCCAACTTTTTTTTTTTTTTTTGCCGTCATTTACCCCTCTCCCTCTCCCTTTCACTCACTTCCCCTCTGCGTCTGTTCCTCATTTCACTTCCCCTCACTCTGTGTCAGTAATCATTATTTCCCCTTTCTTTGTCCTCCCCTCCCCTCCCCCCTAACACGCCTTCACTGCCCTCTCCCCTTTCTTCTCATATCTCTCTTCTTCCTCTCTCCCTATCCCCCCCATGTGGCGTATTGACAACAGAAATTTTGTGCCGTTAATGTTTTAGAAATCTAATAACATCCCTACGGACCAGAGTTACACAGCATTCTCTTATGATTAAAGGCTAATCCCCAGTCATAAAAAAAATACTAATCATCCTTAATTTTCACTATTCCTCGTTTCTGCTGCTCTCCTTTACCGCCTCTAAGACCCAGTTTCTTCGGAGAGATATTTCTACTAAGGACAGAAGCGCTGGTTATCTCTGATGGAATATTAATAATCTTCACATGTCCTATTTACCCTTTCCTTGATCCACCATTTCCCCTAATCCTTCTTTGTTTTTAGCCTTCCATACACAATCTCTCCCATCATTTAATTTTACTATTCCCTCTTCTCCCCCTTTATCCTCTATTCTTCCTCCTCCTGTTCCTCCACCTCTCTCTTCCCCTTCTCCTCCTCTTTATTCTCTCCCTCCTCTTGTTGCTCTCTATCTTCCTCCTTTCTCTACTCCTTTTTTTCATACTTCTTCTCCTTCCCCCTATTCTCCCTCCTCATCTCCCTCTTCCTTCTCTTCCACCTCCCTTCTCTTCTCTTTCCTTCTCCTTCTCCTCCTCCTCCTCCTCCTCCTCCTCCTCCTCCTCCTCCTCCTGCCCCTTCTCCGTGCCCCTTCCATCCATGACGCCTTACCACCACCAATATCTGTCTGCCCTCCTCCTTCTCTTCCACTCCTTCCTCCTCTTGTCCCCTTCCTCCCCCTCCTTCCCCCTCCCTCCTCGTAGCACCCCTTCCCCTCATATAAGATTGCTTCCCCTTCACTCCCCATTACTCGCTGCCGGAACTCATACGGATCCTCCTTTCTATATTCCCCCCTCCCCTCCCTTTCCCCCCATGTATCCTTCTTCCCCCCTTCCCCTCCCCCTCCTTCCTCACTTCTTCGACCACTTCACTCACAGCCTTTTAACGCTATATTTGGTACCTCTCCCCTCTCTCCCTACTCTTCCTCTCTAGCCTCCCCTGCCATCTCGGAACCTTCCCCCTATCCTACTCCCTTCTCCTCTTCTCCTTCCTATCTCTCTGTCTCTCCCCACTCCCTCATACTTCTCCTCTCCCCATTCTACTCCCTTCTCCCCTTATCCCTCCCTCTCCCTTTTTCTTTATCCTCCCCTTTCCTCCTCTCTCCCATCCTCCCTTGTCCCTCTCCCCTCCCCTCTCTTTTTTCTCTCTTTTCTTTTATCTTTAGGAGCTCAGTACTTAAAAAAAATCAACATAATTGTTTTAGTTTATTTTCATTATATCCTCACCGTATCATCTGACATAAAACCTATAATTTCTGTGACAGCATTCCTGTATTTTTTTCTTTTATTTTCCCTCACTTCATCCTCATTTTTTTCCTATCTTCCATTTCTTATCCTTTAATTAATTTTTTAATACTTTTTTTTCTTTTTCTAAGCTCTCTTTTCCATTTCCCTTCTTTCCCATCTTATCGTCTCTTGCCTTTCACCCTTTCGTCTCCCCTCCCACCTTTCCGCCTCAGTTTCTCTTATCTTTTCCTTTTGTTTCCTCTTATCTCATTATCTCCCCTTTCCGTTCACTCCCCTCTCGTCTCCCCACATCTTCTCCCCTTTCGGATTCCCTCTTCCCTCTTCGCTCCCAGCATCCTACCCAACCTCACCTGGTTTCCCCTATCCTTTCCCTTCTCTCTCTCCTCTCTTTTCCTCCTCCTCAATTCTATTGCTTTCTTCCCCATTCCTCTATTTCCTTCCTTTTCTAGCTTATTCATCTGCTTCTCAACTTTCATCTCTCCGTGTTTCCCTTTATATCCCACCTCATTCCCCCCCCCCCATTCAGCCTTCCCCTCCCCTAAAGTCCTCTCACCTCCCTTCCCCTCTTCTTTATTTCCTCTTCCATTCCTTTACCTCTTCCCTCCCCCTCCCCTGCCGTGTATCTCCTATACTCACCCCCAACCCCTTTACCTTCCCTTCCATTCCACTCGCTCCCCTCCAACCCCTGCACTCACCCCTCACCCTTTCTCTTCCCCCCTCCTTCCCGTTCCCTCCCATCTATAACTCGCAGAAACCAGGTGATCTGCCATTCTTTGATTTTGTTTACAAAAATGGACTCTTTTTTTCCATCATTTAGATATTCTTTTTTTGAGTTTTCCGTGATATAATCTTTCGTATGAAGACTCGTCTTGAGTTTTGATTGGTATCAGTTTTAATAAAGCGGGACTTACCTTTCACTCTATTGATGCAGAGAGTGTCCCTTTGCTGAATGAGATTGCCTGGCAGCAAACCGAATACTTATTCGTAAAGGAGAACAAAGAGGTTGATTGAGGCTGAAACTAGCGAAGTTTTTTTTTTCTGAATAGAAAAAAATTGCTAAGCGGGAGCTACAGTAATAACTCATGTCGTATAACGTAGCAAACGGTTTATTCATTAAAGTATAGAGGTGCCATTACCTCGATTAAAAAAATCAGACCCTAACTAAGACTTCATAAAAAGTCTCTTTACACACACACACACACACACACACACACACACACACACACACACACACACACACACACACACACACACACACACACACACACACACACACACACACACACACACACACACACACATACACACACCTCTCATGGCGCTGCGGTTAGAGCTCTGGCCTGCCACTACGGAGGTCCGGGTTCGACTCTCGCCCGGGGCTGAAATAATATCAGTATCGCAGCGCTGAGGGGTGTTACTCCAACTCTCGTGGGCGGGGAGTTGGGGGTGTGTGTGTGTGCAAGGTCATAGCATTACCCATAGATCGGACCTACGAGCTCTGAGCTCTCTTCCAGGAGGGAAATAGCTGTCGATCACGAGTCCAACACGTGATCCAAAGACCAAGTGAATACACACACACATACACACACACATACACACAAACACACACACACACACACACACACACACACACACACACACACACACACACACACACACACACACACACACACACACACACACACACACACACACACACACACACACACACACACACACACACACACACACACATACACACGCACACACACACACGCTATTGAAACTATGAAGAAGGAGTTCCTCCTCAAAGGATAATAAATTTTGATTGAAAAAGGAGGTACACAAATACCAAAAACCAAAAAGTAAACCATCCAAAGAAATTAACAAACTACCAGATATTACATCAATGTACTCAAGTTTTTATCCACCATAGTTTAGAAACTTTGAACTGTGTTACACCCCAATGCCTCAGCGGGAAGCTCGTTCCATTCCCCTGGCTATGCGGTTACTGAAATTATTTCTACCTACTCCCATGTTAAATCTACGTCTTGACAGCTTGAGGCCATTAGAGGCAAACAAAACAGCCAGTTGACCGACATTTAAGCATTTCACCTACATGTTCATCTGGTGTTTCCTCTTGGGGAGATCTATGGAAGGGCTCGAAGACCGTTGCTGACCTGGCCACTAAGTAGGGTGTCTCCATTCATCTTCTTGAGAAAACAGGCTTCTTAATCCCGGCGAGGTGAAGGAGGACGGAATCATCCCCTTTACCGAAAGATGTGGTTTGCTCCAGGGTTACATTCCCCACCAAATTGACAAATGAGAATGTATTGCATGAAGAATGTACAAAGGTGAATACGAACTATTCAACTATACAACGAACACCGTCCTCCTCAAAAAGCTGATTGCAATTAAGTTGAGGCTGACCATATAGAGACCTCGGACGGATTACCACTGGGACAGGTCACTTGGACATCTACGACCTCACTAGACTATTTCTTCTATTGTCCCTGTTCCTTCGGATCTTGACACTTTTGGTAAACCAACATGACTTTCTCACTTCATCATTGTTTACATTAGTATCAATAAATGATGATTAAGAGAACTTTGACGTTTTAAAAGCAGGATGGCCTTTCATCTACAAGGATGAATGGGAAATAATTGGGTGTTGGATGGGTGTGGCATAGGTGCGTGACTTGGCTGGCTACCTCCCTTAAAAAGATATAAAGCTTTTTGGTACATAGATATAGACTGGCGTATGCAGCTTGCTATTACACCTTTTTAATTACCCTGTGAACAATTAAGAGTTATTTGTGTATTCTGCTGGAAACTCCACAATTCCAGAACGAGTCACCACGGCAAGAAGGGGCCATTGCACGGAATACGATATACAATATTGACATTCTTTCAAATATTTCACAGATCTCCCTTTCTTAATTACAAATGGTTCCTCCAAGCTTAATAAAATCGTTTGGTGTTAGCTGGGATAAAGTCTTTAAAGGTTTGGTTTCCCCTTAATTCTTCCTTTGAGTCTTCTTTCAGTCCTCTTATTCTACCTCCTCCCTCTTCTCTCTCTTCTCTTGTAGTTCCTCTCATTCCTCCTCGCTCCCCCTCCTCTCCCTCTTCCCCCTTCCCCCATTTTCTCTGTTATTTCTCCCTTTCTTCCCGTCTTCCTTCTTCCCGTCCTCCTCTTCTCCTCCTCCTTATTCCCCATCCTCTCCCTCTTCACCTTTTCTCCCTCATCTTCTCTCCCCCTTCTCTCCTTTCCTCTCCTCATGTTCATCCCCATCCCCCTCCTTCATATCCTCCTTCTACAACCCCGTTCACCCCTCCCCCCTTTTCGCCCTCCTCTCATTCACACTCATCTTTCTTCTTCCCTGCTCCCCTCTTTCTATTCTTTCTCCCCATCCCCCTGCTCCATATCCACATTCTACCTCTCCCCTCCCCCTATCCCCGCTCATCCTTCATTCTCCTCTTGACTTTCTCCACAACTCTCTCCCTCCCCCTTCCCCCTCCCCCTCCCCCCTTCCCCCTCCCCCTCTCCCTCCCCCTCCTCTCCATTATATGTCTCCCTCCCTCTTACCTGTGTACTCTACCACCCTCTACTCCCACCCTCTCTCCTCACCCTTATCCTTACCCCCACCCCCAGCCAACTCCATCCATCTCCTCCTCCCTTCCTCCTCTTCCCTTGTGACTGGAACATACTTGTTCATAGCCTCAGATTATATTTATTTTCGCTTTTCTTTCACTTCTCGACATTTACTGAGCTAAATATCCCCGATTGTAGTTATTTACCTATAGATAGATTAAGGAGAAAAAAAGGGGTATGAAATCATAGTAATGATAACAGTAATACCGTAACGGCCATGTAAGGACTAATAGGTCTGTTGCTGTTCGTTTGTCCTCCATGTAACTCCATGTAACTTATCTACCTCCTTTACTTCTCATATCCTCCTCGTCCACCTCCCCTTCTCCGTCCCCGTTCCCCCTTCCGCGTCAGTTCGAAGCGACAACAATTATTTCCTCTTCTCTTCAGCTCGCCGAGACCGAATCCAAGTCCTCACGAGCAGTTTAGTTCGGGTTTTGGACTCCCGCCCCCCTAGCAACCTGTATATACCTCCCACCAAGACCTTGACACTGGCGCGAGCACACGCACACACACACACACACACACACACACACACACACACACACACACACACACACACACACACACACACACACACACACACACATACATACACACGCACACACACGCACACACACACACACACACACACACACACACACACACACACACACACACACACACACACACACACACACATACCCATACACACACGCATACACACACACACACACACACACACACACACACACACACACACACACACACACACACACACACACACACACACACACACACACACACACACACACACACACACACACACACACACACACACACACACACACACACACACTCACCTCTCTCTCTCTCTCTCTCTCTCTCTCTCTCTCTCTCTCTCTCTCTCTCTCTCTCTCTCTCTCTCTCTCTCTCTCTCTCTCTCTCTCTCTCTCTCTCTCTCTCTCTCTCTCTCTCTCTCTCTCTCTCTCTCTCTCTCTCTCTCTCTCTCTCTCTCTCTCTCTCTCTCTCTCTCTCTCTCTCTCTCTCTCGTCTCTCTCACATTCTCTCTCCCCCATTTTCCTCGTCATTTTTTCCATCTCTACTTTAATTTATCTTATTCTCTTTTTCTTTTTTGTCTTTCCTTTCGTTTTTCCTCCCTTTTACATTGTTTTTATTTCTCTCCTGTTGCCTTTTCTTTGTATTTGTTTTTGTGGCTCAATCTCAAACCATCTCTCTCTCTCTCTCTCTCTCTCTCTCTCTCTCTCTCTCTCTCTCTCTCTCTCTCTCTCTCTCTCTCTCTCTCTCTCTCTCTCTCTCTCTCTCTTTCTCACTATCTCTCTCTTTATCGGTGTATCTATATATTTATCTATCTATCTATTAATCCGTTTATCTATTTCTATTTCCATCTCCATCTGGATTTCCATCCCTCCTCCTCGCCCTCTCCATCGACTCTTCATTTGCAGTTGATTGGAGCCGTATGTTTCCAGTTTTCCACGATTAAGCCCATCAGCTTATCGGCGCACTTTATTGATTTTGTTCACCCGAAGGGGCAGAGTTGAGGTCTCGCTCGATCGAGAGCACCTTCAGGCTAAGGGTCATTCCTTCAGCTGAATAGAATCACCGGAAATTTACCACGAATTGTCACCTTCTTCCCTTATCCCATTGTCCTCTTGTTCTCTTGTCCTCTTGTCCTCTTGTCCTCTTGACCTCTTATCCTTGTCCCCTTGTTACTTTGTCCTCTTTGTCCCTTTCATCCGCTTTCCCCTATTTTCCTGATACCCGTTTTTCCTCTCCCCCTTTTGTCCCCTTATACTTTAGTCCCCTTTTCCCCATATTTATCTACCCCTTTACCTCCTTATCTCCTCCTCCACTTGTCCCCTTCTCTCCTTGTCTTCTTATCTCATTGTTTACTTGTTTCCTTCTCCAAAGGCCAATTTCCCCCTCATTATTTCCCCTTGTTATCCTCTTGTCCTCTTGTTTCCCCTTCCCCTAATTCCCTTGTTTTCCTTTTCCCTGTGGCCTTTTATATTCTTGTCCACGTATCACCTTGTCACCTTGTTCCATTGTCCCATTGTTCCCCTTTCCCCTTGTCCCCGTGTCCTCTTGTCCCCTCTTCCTCGTGTCCCCTTATATTCTTGTCCTCTTACCACCTTGTCTCACATGGTATTACAGATACTAGTTATAACACAAATTTACTGGGAATGCATATTTTCTGTTAGTAACATACATTTGCTGGTCATTACGCATATTCACTGGTTATGGTTTTATTTTTTTTTTTCGTATATCGTTTTTATATATATCGTGGGTCTTGTATTTCTTTTCATATCTTCCGTATCATTTGTCGAACGTATCTATTTTTTGTTTTACATGTTATCCCTCCATCCCTTTTCTATTTCTTTTTTTATTTGATTTCCCCTCTCCCTTCTCCTTTGCTCTCTCTCTCCTTTCCATCTTTGTTATTCACAATTTTTTTATACCCATTTGACTCTGCTTGTGAAGATAAACAATTTCGTTTTCTGAAGAGGGGGCTGTTTTTTAAACATTGTATTTCTTCCTTTTCTCTTTCTCCCTTTTCTCTTCTGTTTTGTTTAATTTGTCTCCCTTCCCTTCCCCAGTTCTCATTACGTACCTTTTTCCGTGTTCTTTCTATTTCCCTCCTCCCACTTAAATTTTTCTCTCTTTTCTTTTCTTTTCTACTCTTTCTTCTGTTCCACTATCCTAATGTGTTCTTCATTATCACAATTCCTACTTTTATCTTGTCATCATTATTCATCGTTATTTGCACCTCATCTCTTTCCCTTTTCTTTTGTCAACTCTTCTTATATCTTTTTCCATTTGTTTTTTCGTAATTCCTCTTTCTTTTCTCTACGCCTCCTTCCTTCCTTCACCACCTCCTCTTGCGTCTCTTTTGACTCCTATCCCATCTTCTTCCTTCTCCTACTCGTCTTCCTTCTCCTCCTCCCCCCTCCTCCTCCTCTTCCTCCTCCTCCCGTTTTTCCCCTTCCTCCTCTTCCTCTTTCTCCTCTTCCTCCTCTTTCTCCTCCTACTCGTTTTCCTCCTCCTCTTCCTCCTCCTCTTCCTCCTCTTCCTCTTTCTCCTCTTCCTCCTCTTTCTCCTCCTACTCGTCTTCCTCCTCCTCCTCTTCCTCCTCCTCCTCTTTCTTCTCTCCCTCCTCTTTCTCCTCTTCTTCCTCTTTCTCCTCCTTCACCTCTTTCTCCTTCTCCTTTTCTTCCTCCTTCTCCTTTTCCTCCTCATCCTGTTTCTCCTGTTTTTCCTCATCTTCCTCCTCCTCCTGCTCTTGCCACTTATCTGCCTCCATTTTCTCGTTTTACTCCTCCTCTTTCTCCTTCTCCACCTCGTCCACCTCCTCTTCCTCCTCCACCTCCTCCTCCTCCTCCTCTTCCTCCTCCCCCTCCTCCTCTCCCTCCTCCTCCTCTTCCTGGATGAGTGAGCTTCTGTACTCGACGTCCCTCACCTTTAGCTATACGCGAAACTTACTTATCCCCCCCACCTCTCTCTCCTCTCTTCCTCCACCCCCGCCACCCCCTCCTCCCTCTCCCCTCCTCCGTCTCCCATCTCCTCCTCTCCTCCATATCCCCACCTCTCCCCACTCCTTTAAAGGTTCCATTCCATCCCATCTTTCGTGATAAGTTCCCCCCCACACACACCTTCCCGTGCTCTCTTTCCCCTCCTCCTCCTCTCCCTTCTCTCTCTCACCACCACGCCCCTCGTCGACCTAAGCATCTATCCTGCAGGAGTTCTGGAGGCTCTTCCTTCCTTCCTTACTTCCCTCCTTCCCTCCTTCACTCCTTCCTTCCTTCCTGTCTTTCTTTCTTTCTTTCTTTCTTCTCTCTTCCATTCTTCCTTTCTTCCTTTCTTCTCTCCTCTATTCTTCCTTTCTTCCTTTCTTCCTTTCTTCTTTTCTTCCTTCCTTTCTTCCTCTCTTCCTATCTTCCCTTCTTCCTTCCTTCCTTCCTTCTTCTTTCCCTTCCCTCCCTCCTATCTTCCTTCCCTCCTTCCTTCTTCCTTCTTCCTACCATGACTATCTCGTTTTTGTGGGAGCATTTGCCTTTGTGTCTCCACGACAAAATCCCACCTACGTCATAGTTGCTCTTGACTCCCACTTTAATCCACCTTCGCCCTTCCGCCCTCCTCCACCTTTCCACCCATACCGTCCGACACTCGCACCAGCGTTACGTTTTTTCCACCTCCTACTCCCACCCACGTACTCCCACCCACGTACTCCCACCCACGTACTCCCACCCACCTCCATACTCCTACCCACCTCTACACTCCCACCCACCTCCACACACCCATCCACCTCCACACCCGCACCCACCTCCATACTGCCACTACCTCCACACTCCCACCCACCTCCACATTCCCATTCACCTCCACACCCCACCCACCTCCATCCTCCCACCCACCTCCACACTTCCATCTACCTCCACACTTCCATCCACCTCCACACCCCCACCCACCTCCATCCTCCCACACTCCTCCATCCTCCCACACTCCTCCATACTCCCACTCACCTCCATATTTCCAAACTCTTCCATACTACCGCCCACTTCCACACTCCCACCCACCTCCATATTCCCAAACTCTTCCATACTACCACTCAGCTCCATACTCCCACCCACATCCATATTCCCACTCACACTCATACTCCTACCCACCTCCATATTCTCAAACTCTTCCACACTCACACCCACCTCCATACTCCCACCCAGCTTCACACTCCCACCCAGCTTCACACTCCCACCCACCACCATACTCCCACCCACGTCATATCAGTTCCCACGCCACAATCCCAATCTCACCTTCCCGCCCGCCTCCACTCTTACGCCAACGTCCACCTTTCCACTCTCCCACCCTCGCCCTCCACACACGCCCTCCACTCATTTCTGGTTCCGAATGGGGGTCTTCCTACTCACGAGCTCACTCCTCCTCCTCCTCCTCCTTCTCCTCCTCGGTCAACCGCCCTTCCTCCTTCAGCCTCCTGTCCGAGGAGGAAGACTTCGCTCTTCTTTCAAGTCATCTACCCACGGAGGAACTCCTCCGGACAAATCATCTCCGATCTGAGGGTAGTTCTTTTCCTCTCTCTCTCTCTCTCTCTCTCTCTCTCTCTCTCTCTCTCTCTCTCTCTCTCTCTCTCTCTCTCTCTCTCTCTCTCTCTCTCTCTCTCTCTCTCTCTCTCTCTCTCTCTCTCTCTCTCTCTCTCTCTCTCTCTCTCTCTCTCTCTCTCTCTCTCTCTCTCTCTCTCACACACACACACACACACACACACACACACACACACACACACACACACACACACACACACACACACACACACACACACCAATTTTCCTCCACCACCTCCGAACGGGTAAAGAATGTTAACCTAACCCGTTCCCATAAAGAATAATCGCTTTAGTCTTTAACCTGCTGATCAGCGAAAATGTTTTTTCTTCATCTCAATAAAATCATCTGTCGCCTGTGTGACAAGAGGTCGTCCTCCATCTCTTAGCTTTGGTCACGCCAGATTTTTATTCGATCGAGATCTCACTGAATCAATCTCTCGAGACCACTCGGGCGAATAAAATCGCCCAGCGTTAGCCAGAGTAAAATATGATAAGTGTCTCACCGCAGCAGAGGAACCAGGACAGTCTGATGTGCAGTCACGAGGAAAATTTTTGACCAATACTACAGTTCTTACAACATTCAATATGATTTGTTTTTGTAGAGTACGTGAAGTATTTTCCTATGTAGTATTTAGCTTACACTTAGAATGATTTTATTGAGGAGATGAAAAACAAGTTGTCAAATAAAGAATTTGAACTTTGTATCTGCGTGGGTCAAAATTTTTGCATATGAATGCACGTGTGTGGAAATCCTGAAGAAAAAAGACAAGAATTTTTTTATCTTCTTTTGAACGAGCGAGAGATAAAGTGTTCCTTGTCGTATTTTTTTTTTTATCTTAAAGAGAGACTTCAAATATCGCTTTAGCATACAGATTGTGTAAATCACACACACACACACACAAAAAATAGGAAATAGATAAATAGATATTTAGAGTAAAATATAATAATTATTTGGTTTTTAGTGTTTTGAGTATCGTGACAATTCTTTCATGGTTTTGATGGATTAATCAATTATTGACCTTCCGATCTTGAGGCAAACTAATAGACTAATTAATTAATTCATTCATTAATTCATTAATCAATTTATTTATTTAGTTAGTTATTTACTCATGTATCTATTTATTTGTTTATGTAGGGTGGTCCACATACTTCCCAGAATAATTCATGAAAAAAAGACCGGCCTTCCTCTTGGATAATATTCGCGAGCTTCGTTTATCACCCAGGTAGCGCCGGCCTTATGTTCTAGTATGACCCTAGAACGATACAGCTCCGAGCTCGTTATGGACCAAAAGGTCTCCTGTCGGCACACCATTGCCCTCTTCCAGTCTTAATAGCGGTTGCGGGTTTTCCACTGATGCTGGGCCATGACGCACCGGTGTGCGAGAGGACTTTTCGAGATGAGGATGGAGATGAGGAATGAGGACAAGAGGGGAGGCAAAGATATACGAGGACGACCAAGACGGTGTTCCTGGAAGACCTGACGGAGGCGGACGTTAGAAGGGCAATAAAAATAACGAAGGGAATGAGGAAATATGAAGGGAGGCGGGAGGGAGAGATAGGAGGGAGGAGGTCATGAGAAAAGGGGCGAGGGAAGACAGCGACGACGACGACGACAACGAAAACCTTGACGATGACGATGACAACGAATATATATATATATATATTTATATATATATATATATATATATATATATATATATATATATATATATATATATATATATATATATATATATATATATATATATATATATTTATATATATATATATTTGACGAAGAGGACGAAAAATTATATGACATCACATATAGACCCGAAGAATGACTGAGGAGGAAAAGGAGAATGGGGAGGAGGAAAAGGAGGAGAGAGGCGACGATGAGAACGATAATCTTATGGCAACGTCGGTGTTGATAGCCTAGACCAATGTAACTGCAAAGGACGAATGTATCCGTGATGCCACAGCCAAAGAAAAGCTTAGTAGGAAGAGGAGGAAGAAGAAGAGGGGTAGGGGTAAGAGGGAGGAGGAGGAGGAGGAGAAGGAGGAAAAGGAGGAAAATAAGTAAATGAGGAGGGAGGAATGGCGTTAGACAGGGAGTTAAAAGGAAGCCTCTGAGGAAGAGGTGGAGAAGGAGGAGGGGGAAGAGGAGAAGGAAAAGGAGGGGGAAGAGGAGGAGGAAAAGGAGGGAGGAGTGGCGTTACATAAAGAATTAAAATGAAGCCTCTGAGGAGGAGGAGGAGGAAGAGGAAGAGGAAAGGGCGGAGGACGAGGATGGAGAGTGGCTTTGCACCGCGAAGGACCTCACCCTTGAGGCCTTTAAAGGAGGGCGAGGAGTCTGAATAGGAGCCGGACTTGAAGGGCCGCCCGAGAGGGTCATCGGTAAACAGTCTCAACGACAAATCTTTCGGGAAGTGGAAAAAAATGTCAAAGTCAAATGTCTAATACAGATCTGTGTTGTTGTGTACAGGGAGGTGAGAGGGATGGGAGTAGGGAGGAGAAAGGGGAAGGGGGGAAGTGGGGTGGAGGGTCGGGTGGTGGGGAGGGTAAGGGGAAATGAGATAAGAGGGGCAAAGAGGATCTTATGGTACGAGAGAGTCTGGCCGTCGACGGGATGCGTTAGGGACGAAGAAGGGACTGTAAATGGAGCCCGTAAAGGTAATTGGGATCATCGTAAAGTGGAGGGGTGAGTCGGGAGTAGGTGGGGAGGGGGTTGTAAGAGGCAAAGGGGAGCAAGTGGACTGGAGCGAAGTGGGTGCGTTCTTTGGGGTTAGGTGGGACCGTGAGATGGATATGCACGCAAGACCTAAGTGGTCTTATGAGAGAACTGATGTTGGACTCTGAAGGTATTTCAGGAAGGGGAGTATATATCCTACTGTATACTCGTATGCGAGAACAGACGCTAGGGAAACTCTGAAAGTCATTCAATCGAAGTATAGACATAAGGTGATTGAAGTTGAAGTCTTAGGGCACTTCAGAAGAAATGGTGGATAAGAAGTATGCACATAAGGGAAGGCAATTGGGAAGGTCTGAAGGTAATTGGGAAGGTCTGAAGGCAATTGGGAAGGTCTGTAGGTTATTGGGAAGGTAGAGAGGCACTTCAGGAGATGTGGCAGAAAAGTCAAGTGTAGATATGAAGGAACTGAAGTTGGGGATCCAAGGGTATTTCACAAGAGGTGATGGATCAGTCAAGGTTTTTGGAACTTCGAAGGCGTTTTAGAAGAGGTCATGTAGATAGATATAGAAAGATAAATAGATAATTAGGGAGGAATACATAGATGGGCAGATAGATAGATGAGACAGAGAAATACATAGAAAATATATACATAGTGAGATAGTGAGATAATGAGATAAATAGAGATATGTGTAGGTAGACCTAGGTATATAAATAGAAGATAGATCGTTTATTGACCACAGCTACAAAAAGTGTTACGGTATATATATATATATATATATATATATATATATATATATATATATATATATATATATATACATATATATATATATATATATATATATATATATATATATATATATATATATATATACACACACAACAGTTATCATATACAAAGTATTCTAGTCCACTTAAGATAGAAATCATTTGTGTTTCTTGGTCGTAAGGGACATAACAACCTCAAATTTGGTAAATAACTAAGTCATAGACAATCCGTAATGTAACACACCAGTCATTTAGAAGGTGAGAGGGGACTATGCCAGAATGCGCGTACCTACGGCAGGAGCCGTCACCTTTGCCCGATGTGTCTCGACTTTTAGGGGTAGGTAATAGTCACTGCTAGGAATCGAAAAGGAGTGCGGGATTCGAACCTACAACTAAGCGAATGTGAAACCAGCATGTTTTCAGTTACGTCTCCAGCATATTGAAAATATAAAAAGTCGAAAGCTGGATGCGGAAGAAGGTAGGGAGGGAAGGTTTGAAGAAGGCAGAAGAGGTAACAGATAAATCGAATTTCGAGTGATAAGGAAGGAGACGAAGTGAAGATCAAGATGAAACGACGAGAAAAGACCTTGGGGTCGATCCTTCAAGATACCCTCACCTGCCATGGCTGTTCGAGCACACAGGGCAACGGTGACTGAGGGTTTTCTTTGGACTGAATAATTTCGAGATGAGGTATAATCCTGAAACGCCTTGATATCACGTCAGCTGAATAATGATATACAAAACTGATCGCCGCTGTTGACGAAATGAGTGCAGAGAGAGAGAGAGAGAGAGAGAGAGAGAGAGAGAGAGAGAGAGAGAGAGAGAGAGAGAGAGAGAGAGAGAGAGAGAGGCAGAGTGGTAGAGAGAAAAAACAAAAAGAGGATGATTCCTGTTGGTCTTCATTCTCCAAGTCTTGAAGTCTTCCCTCCATGGAGAAAGGTGGAGTCAATGAAAGGAGTGCTCGCATATGGAGTGTCTTTACAGGGAAGTGGAGGGTATGGAGTAAGGGATGTGGAGGGAGAGGAGGGATCGTGAATACATTTCAGAGATGTGGCAAGAAATGAAGAGAGGCAGAGCTCCATAGACGTGACACGTGGAGACCATTCCCGTACAAAGAAGAGTCGAGTGCGCCGCCAAGAGATGGGGAACGGACACCGGGAGATAGGGAATTATTTTGTGAGGATGGTCGTAGAGAGAGAAAGAAAAAGAGAGAAAAAAAGAGCAAGGGAGGAGAGAGAGAGAGAGAGAGAGAGAGAGAGAGAGAGAGAGAGAGAGAGAGAGAGAGAGAGAGAGAGAGAGAGAGAGGATCTTATCCTTTCGATAACAATAACCAGCGCTTCAATCCTTGAGGATAATATCGCACTGAAGAGGTCGAGTCATAGAGTTAGCAAAAGGGAGATTTAAAGAAGAGTAGCAGAACGAAGGGATAGTGGAAAGTTAAAAGTTATCAGCATTACTTTTTAGTGGAAACTAGTCTCCAGTCATCAAAGAATACTGGGTGACTCTGGTCCGTAAGGATGTCACGAAAGTCCCTGAAATACCAACTATTTAAAAGAGAGAGAGAGAGAGAGCGAGATTTGGAGGGGGCGGTGAAAGGGAAAAAGACATAGAGAGAATGAAAGTAAGAGTGGGGGGGGCAAAGAAAAGAGGATGATGGGAAGATAAATAATCTTATGTATTTGGATGAAGAGAGGGGAGATAACCACATCACTGAACTTCCACCATATTCACCTCTACTTCCACCTTTACCTCAATCTCAACCTCCACCACCACTACTACCAACACCTGCACCACCGCCTTCACTTCTCCCTCCAGCACCACAACCCACCCCATCACCTCTGCCACCACCACCATACTAACACCACTACCATACTAACACCACTACCATCACCACTACCTTTAACAACACTAAACATTAACTCCACCAGAACCGTCTCCATCGCTTCCTCAACCTTTTGACATTTGTGGAGAGAAAGCGAAAGGAGATGAGGGGAACCTCTCCTCCTCAAACCGCCCCCCCCCAAAAAAAAAAGGACTGGATGCGGGTGGCCAACTGCAGAAGAAAAGAGAACAACCAACTTTCAGCAATGGATGGAAGTTAGATTAAAGGAAGAAGAGGGGGATGTCGTCGACTGAGCGAAAAACTAAGATTGACTCCAGAGGAGCAGGAAAACTGAAGCAGGATATATGTTCTCATTGTCAGGGATATTTTCTTGTCGAAAATAAAGCTCAAACGTTGACGCAATTGTTATTATTATTATTTTTTTTTCATCGAGACCAGTTGTAGAGATGAACAAAATAAAGAGTGGCATGGAGTCCTCGAAAAGGAAAAGGCGTGTTTCAGACTAAAAAAAGTTGCAGTAAAGTCGTTTTAAAATTGTCGAAAAAGTTCAGACTCTTTGCATGCCATGCAAATACTCCGAAATATTTGACAAAAATCTGACCTGTATTCCTGACTGTATACACTCCACACTCCAAATATGGAGTCCCTGGGCTCTGTGTCTGCTTAGGACTACATGTTAGGAGGGTTAATGGAGCTCAACCAAAGCCCGATGAACAATATCTGTCTATTATACACGTGTACTAACGAGTGCGCTGGTGGCGTAATCTGAAATGTGCCGGTCTCGCATTCGCTTAGTCAAGGGTTCGAATCCCGTACTCCTCTCCGATTTCCAGCAGTGACTATTACCTGCCCCAGCAGTCCAAGCACAGGGGCAAAGGTTACGGCTTTGGCCGTAGCTACTTTCTGCCACAAGGACCGTGAGATGTAGCCCTTATTGGCTGGGGCTACATATGGGGTAGAGGTTCTAAGGATGGGTTCCTTGAAACGGGGGGGTGGGGGGATATTCTTCTTTACTTTATTTTCAGATACTGGAGATTTATGTATAAAGGGAAAATATCTCCCCTGGTGAGATAACGGAGATAAGGTCTTGCTAAAGACGAGTACCATCTCGCATGTGTGTGGATCACGTGCATGGTTAGTAAGGGTTACATTGCCTCCCCTACCTTTTGAGGTACGTCCCCGTACCTTGGGTTAAGGTCGTGACTGTGGGGTTTGGCATTTGAGATTACAAGGAAAAGATATGATAATTTGTCATGTCGCTGGGGGACATTGACTCGTAAAATTCATTATTGATTTGAATGAGTAAAAAGGTGGGGGGGTTACGTATATTATCATATCTTTTTAATGTATCAAACAAGCTATGTAAAAAAAAAACCACTAGAATATTTTCGCTTGCACGTACATTCTTTTTCTAATGAGAATGGTTGTTATTTTCACATTCCATTAATTATTTTCTTTCTGTGTTCAACGGGAATTTTGGTTCGGGGATCTTTAGTTTCCGTTTGTATATGTAAGCATGTTCTTATAAGTTGCTATAAGGGAGATGTGTTAGTTATTAAACATACATTGTACGGGTGTTAGTTCCATTGTATGGAGCTTAGTGATATCATTGGTGGATGTGGCTAGATATGGCTTATATAATGAAGTTAAGATAATGTAATTGGGGTAGGTATAAGAAAGGGGTGACTAGATCTGTCTGGTGACATTAGGCATTTCGTGTTGGTGATGGCGCGATGGCGTCATGTTGTCTTTCGTTGTATTCTTGAGTCATGTTTTTTTATGATTGAGAATTTTTGTGAGGTCTGCAAGATTGGAGGTCTTGCTAAAGACGAGTACCATCTCGCAAGTGTGTGAATCACCTGCATGGTTAGTGAGGGTTACAGAGGTCTTGGCGTGGCGGACGCACACGTCTCAATCCCACTGGAGGGTTTCGATGATTACATTCTATAGACAACAGTGCCCAACTCTACAAACCTTCGACGCTCAGCATTGCAACAACCCACGTTTAACGAACACTTAGTCAGGTGTTATTAGGCAGCAAGGCCTCCCTCGGCATTGGAATGTCCTGCTTGAGTGTGAGAAGACCGGCAGGAGTCTCATGACATGAATGAAATGCAAGATACATCTCCATGATGTGCATTTCATTGTCATGCAACTTTTTCTCTACCAACGGAGGCGCCATGTATTAAAAAGAATATGTATGCTATACAAGAAAAGGAATGGTGAAATCTAGGGTAAAGAGTAAGGTGCCACCAGGTACGGAAGGGGTTCATTGGGATACAATTCCTTCGTTTCCGAGGGAGCATCATGGAAATGTATAAAGTAGAACAGCCTCCAAGCAGCTAGAAAAATTGTAATTAAAAAAAATATATATACTTCCTGCTACTGAGTAGAGCTCTAATACGTATCTATTATTTCTTTTTTTTTTTTAGCAAGTTTTATATTTACAAGTTTTGTCTCAGAAGTGAATAGAATAGCCCAGCGACAGCTTAATGAGAAGGAAAAGGATCATTTGGTACGTCAGTGGTCATTCGATATAGACTACAACTCCCTCACTATCGTGGGATTGAAACGGAGACAGTTAAAATCGCCTGATGGCAAGCAAACGAAGAAGAAAAGTGCCAACCAGTACGGGAGGGGTTAGTTAAGTATTATCAATACTAGTTTAGTGTTCTCTGAAGGAGATTAATCTAACCGAGTGTCAAACATTGCTTGTTGCATTAAGGTTACGTTAGGTTAGGTTGAAGATCTTCACTACATACACATACACACGCACAAACACACACAAACACACGTACGCACACACACATATACACACACACAGACACACGCACATACACACACACGAGCAAACATGCATGCACACACACACACACACACACACACACACACACACACACACACACAC
>NC_134782.1:2327500-2335000 GCF_046742065.1 Oratosquilla oratoria
GGAATTCCCCACTGGTGGGGAATGGCGGAGTTGCCAAGTGGGGAATGACCGGTTGGACAGAAGAACCAGTCATTTTTTTTTTAATCGATGTATTTTTGTTTCTTTTTGTTTGTTTCTGGTGTCTTCTTCTTGTCACATTTCGTGAATTTGTTTCCACCCACAAATAATCGATAGTGCTTCAAAATTTGATACATTACATCCAAATGTTGACTTACTTTACAAATCACAACCATTTACAGACTGTTTTAATAACAAAAACAACCAATATATGAGGTATTGTAAGTCATGTTTGGGTAAAAGTGACAACACTGTATATTTACGTACTAAACACTGCATGGGTTAAAATCGAATTTGTCAAAGACCGATGCTGTGGTGGGAAATGGAGAGCTGGCTCACTAAAAAGTGGGGAATTGCAGAAAAAAGGTTAAGAACCTCTAGATTGTCTTCCAATTCCCAGGTTAGGGCAGGGCATCGTTCTGAAGGTGAGCATGTGTCCAGGTGAAATCCACGGGAGGCCTCAAGGTCCTCGCCGTGAGAGCGAGATGGTGGCACCGTCGGAGCGGGTGGCCCCCCGAAATGGTCCCCAATGAACCTCAATGGGGAGTGAAGAATCCAGAGCAGTACCACAGGTTCTTGATTAAGCGATAGATTGTTGATAATTTAGTGAAGTTCACTAGTGTATCAGGTAGGGTAGCTTGGATTAGGCTATGTGAACGATGCGCGCACACACACACACACGCACACACACACACACACACATACACACACACACACACACACACACACACACACACACACACACACACACACACACACACACACACACACGCACGCACACATCTGACTACAAGGGAAAGCGTCAACAGACGATTTTAATCAGTCGAGGGTCAGACTTGATCCTAGAAATGGGTCACGATCAATGCGGATGTATTTCAGACTGGAGTCCGCACGTCAGTGTTATTAATAAGATCATATGATGCTTCCAAAACAGCTGGAGGGGTTGAGAAGGGGCGGGGGGGGAGGAGGGGGACCGCGCCTGAGGGGCCATCTATACCTTCATTTAGGAAAGGATGTCGTTGGTGTCTTTATTGTTGTTTTAATTGCTGTTGCTATTGTTATTGATAATAATGTTACTGTTGTTACTGCTGTAGCTGTTATTGCCTTTGCCCTTTTTATTGTTGCTACTGTTACTGTTTTTGTTTTGTTGTCATAGCTGTTATTGTTGTCGTTATCATTGTTGCTCTTGTTGTTGTTGTTGTTGTTGTTGTTGTCATTTTTGTTGTTCTTGTTATTGCTGTTCCTGTTATTGTTGTTATAGGTGCTATTGTTGTCGTTGTCATTGTTTTTCTTATTGTTATTGCTGTTGTTGTCATTACCATTTTTGTTGCTATTCTTGTTATTTTTGTTCCTGTTATTGTTGTTATTGTCGTTGTTGTTATTGTCATTGTTGCTGTAATTGTTGACCTATCCACTAGGTGTCATTGAGTCATAACCCCAAAGCAACGAAAGAAAATCCTTCTTTTCAAGACGACGAGGATGATGTCCATCAGCTGAATGAAATCCTACAGGGCGGCGAATCACCGTGCTGAAGAAGACCACTCCTGTTTTCAACTCTTCGGGAACACGTGGTGCGCAAGCGCAGACGTGACTGAGGCGTGGCTTTCAGTTCTGTTTACGCCCTTCAATACGGGGAACCACATTTTCTTCGCCTTTCTTATATTTCTCATTAACGTCAGGTTATTTTATCCAAAAGAGGGAGAGCATATGAGGCCTAAAGCTCCTGAATTGTCTGTGAGGTTAATACAATCAGCTGGCGGTAACATGAATGAAGATATATGTGAGTCACCGTATTGAAGAGGCTAGTCTCCTCCTCCTTCTCCTCCTCCTCCTCCTCCTCCTCCTCCTCCTCCCCTCACCTCTTTGGCACCATGGGGGGATCCTCAAAGTTGAATATAATCATCTGGCGGGAGAAATAGCAAAAAGAAAAGTGCCACCCAATACGGAAGGACTAAACGAAAGAAATAATTTTTCTTACGAGGGGTGGGTCGATGTAGGTGAATGAAATCGCCTAGCGGCAGCCAGAAGAAAAGCGGAAAGTGCCACCCTGAAAAGAAGGATTTCAATGATGAATCAAATCGCGCATTGACAAGCAAGATAAAGTGCCACCCGAAACAGAAGGATCTTCGCTACAGAGGGAGTGTTACAAGGATGAATAAAATCGCCTGACGGCAATGGAACGAAAGAGAACATGGCACCTGTCACGAAAAGATTCAAATAGAATCGTTTGTTTCCGGCCATGGGTGCCAAAATACTTCGTCCCGTTTTCCTCCGGCCAGCTCTCCCTCTCTCTTCTCTCCCATATCGTTTCGTTTTGTTCAGGTCTCCAGATTGTTTCATCGTGTTTTCTCTGTTTTCTTCGTCCTTGCAGACAGCGCTGCATGACCCAGTGTGTTCCTCCCAACTCCGTGGCAAGTTCTCTTTCTCGCTCTCTCTCACTCTCTCTCTCTCTCTCTCTCACTCACTCACTCTCTCTCTGTGTCGCCTTCACCTTCCTCTTCGTTTCACCGGCTCGGCCCAGACACCGGAGCCCGGGTGAGTTGGGCTTTGTTTGACCAAACGTTTGGGGTTTATTTAAGCCCAGGTAAGCCCATTCAAGCCCAATTGTCACACGAGACCATCAGAAGGGGATTTCTTTAAGTAGCAAATCAATAAATAAATAAATAATGATAAAATAAATAAGTAAATAGAAATAAAGTAGATAAATAGGTAAATGAAAATAGATAAATAGAAATGAAATGAATAAGTAGATAAATAAATAAATAGATAAATAGATAAACAAATAAAACCTCTAGCGCAGCGGTTCTTAACCTTTTTCAGTGTCCTTAGTACCCCTTAATATCTCAGAAAAATGTTCACTTACCCTCATCCAATATAAATACAATACAAACATATGAAAAGGATTAGTGATACAAACCTTGCTGGCTTTCTCATTGTAAATATACAGTACCATCCACTGGCTATCGTGTCGCGTATCCCCAGGTTTTACAGGTACCTAACATTAAGAACCGCTACTCTAGCGGGATTTAGGATAGATGTCTTTGACACTTCCACTTCAGACATGGCTGTTGTCCTTCGGAGGAGTACAATCGACACTAAAGTTGACACTCAAGTCGCAAAATGTAGCTTTAGTGTGTTAAGCTCGGTAAACCCCAGGCAAAGCCAGTTAAGCCCTCCTAGGTTCATTTTAAACCTAACTTATGTAACCCAAATACGACCTAACTTAACTAATCCCAGTTAATCCACCCGAGGACAATACAGTCCACGTATGTCTGACGATGGCTGGTTTGCAAAGCACATATTAGCCATGCCTCCCATTTCATGTGTATAAATGTTAATTGATTTATTCATCTGTTGAATTTACGCATCTATTTATCATGTATTTATTTATTTCTATATTCATGCACCTATACATTTACTTATTACTTATTCATTTTATCTACCTATCTATTCATTTATCAATCTGTTTATAAATTACTCATATATTTATCTATTTGTTTATTTATTAGTTTATCTATTCATTGATTTATTACCTTACCGATCTAATTTATTACTTATCTTATTTGTCTATATATTTTTTAGTTATTGTTTCGTATATCTCTATTGTCAGGAACTCTTTTTCTCTAATTCGTCATCACTCTCCACTCTGCCCATCTACATACCCCCATCTATCTTCTCTCACACTGGATAGTAGAGGGTTGCCACTAGGAGTGTGTGTGTGTGTTTGTGTGTGTGTGTGTGTGTGTGTGTGTGTGTGTGTGTGTGTGTGTGTGTGTGTGTGTGTGTGTGTGTGTGTGTGTGTGTGTGTGTGTGTGTGGAGGGGAGGGGGGGTCATGTCCTTTCCCCCCCTCCCCTTCTACATTTACATTTCTCATCCCAATCCAATGTCTCTCAGGAACTCTATAGCCCCTCCCCCTCCTCCCTCCCCCAATTATTTCTCATAGGAGTTCTTTGCCTCCCCTGCCCCCACTCCCTGTGCATTGAAATTTCTCTTAGAATGTCTTTGTAATAACCCCCACCCCCATCCAACACCCCTATACTCAAGGTGGATCCTTGTGATGTCTATCAATTAGTTTTTTGTTTAGATCCTGTTTGTGTGTTTGTTTAATTTCTGTGTGTGTTATACTATGTAATATCATTCTATTTGCTATCTTACTTTATATTTAGGCTAATTTTATTGTATTTTATTGTGTTATCATTTGTTTTGTTTTTGTTTTATCTTTTATTTATGTTGTTATGCTTTATGTTATTTATACTTGTTTTGCTCTATTCATTTAATTTTCGTACAATTTTTATTTCGTTTAATTTCGTTTCGTTATATTTCATTTCATTTAATTTCATTTCTTATTTTGTTATATTCTACCGTGTTTTTTTTTAATCTAACATCTGTATCCGACCGAAAGGTTTATGTCATCATTCGTTGCCAGCGCCATTTATCGTCATCCATTGCAGCGTTCTCTCTGCTTCTTTTGTTGCTATCCAGCGTTTCCACTGGATCCTCAATGGCTGTGTCCCATCCACAGTACCCGCAGTTATCACTTATTTACCTTTTAGTTAATTTACTTGTATATTAATCTTTTTTCTCACTTCGTCATATATTTTCTTTGCTATTTCCGTGTACCTGTGAAGTACTAGTTGACTGTGACTATGGTATTCGCTGGTCCATTATTTCATTAATGAATGTATGATTCTGACTTCCACTCTTAGTCTTCAGGCTCTTTAGCATCCCGGTGTGTCCGCTTGCATGCACATATGCACATACACGTTTATATATACACACGTACACATACATATATATACATACACATACGCATATATACATGTATACATATACGCAAACACACGTACATATATATACGTATACACGAATCCGCAAAGCATATTGATGGAACAAAATTATATTCACTAATGTTTAATCCACGAACGCACAGAGTTTTTGCTGAATGAAATCGCCTGGCGTTAGCCAAAATAAAATATTGAAATTGGACGAGATTACCTCCAGTGATAAAGGGTTGTCATATATTCCCAAAACGTTTTTCAATCCTGTCAAATCTTCAGAAGCTTTTGCACGTGTTCCTGGATGTCTGAATTGTCTTCTCCTCTTCCTCTCGCCCCCACACCTCTCCCCCTTCACCCCTCTCTCCCCCCCTCCAACCAGCCAGCCAGCTAGCCTGGCTGGTTGACTCTGCCTATGTTACTCTGTTTCAGGTCCGCGATTTCTCCTCGTTCTCTTACCCTTTCTCTCACGACCACTGAGTCTCCAAGACTTGCGAGTGACCCTTTCTCTCCTTCTCTCCCCCACCAATCTTGCCCCCATCTTTCTCTCGCCCCCCCTTTTTCTCTCTTCCCCCCAACCTTCTCCCCTTCTCCCACTTCCTCTCTCACCTCCTCTCTCACCTCCTGATTTCCATGATGTCTCTTTCACTTACTCTTTTTCATAGTTTATTTCATATTCCTTCTAATGTCCCGTAGCAAATTCTATTGGGTGAGTTTCTCTATCCAATTCTTTTTCCTTTCGTACCACGATTGTTTTGTTTTTTGTTATTTCTTTCTTCTCTGCACTTCTTTACGCCTTCGTCATTCTCTCCTTTTCTCATGCAAACATTTGGAAATAGTCAGGAGATACTACCTCTTCCCTCCCTCCCTTCCTCACTTCTTCTTCCTCCCTCCCTCTCTCCTCCTTGCTCCCTCTTTCCTCCAACTTCCAACCTCTATACACCATATAAAACTCTCTTGTTTGTCTACCCTTCATCTTCTTCACTCTACTCTTCTTTTCTTTCCTCTCTTCCTCACTCCCCTCCACTCCTCTCTTCTTTCACTCCTCTCATCTCTCCTCCTCTACCCTCCTCTCCTCTCTTCTCTTATATTCTCATCCCCTCCCCTCTCCTCTTACCTCCTCTCCTCTCCTCTTCTCTCCTCTACTTTTCCCCCTCTCCTTTCCTCTTACCTCCTCTCTTCTCCTCTCCTCTTCTCTTCCCTCCTCTCCTCTCACCCCTTTCATTCCCATTCCTTCCATCTACTTTTCTCTCCTTTCTCCTCTCTTCTTCTCTCATCTCCTGTTATCTCATCCCCTCTCCTCTCTTCTCCTCTCCTCTTTTCTCATCTCCTGTTATCTCATCCCCTCTCCTCTCCTCTCCTCTCCTCTCTTCTCCTCTCCTCATCACTCCTCTTATCCCCTCTCATCCCCTCACCTCTCCTCTCCCCTCCTGTCCTCTCCTCTCATCTCCTCTCCTCACCTCACCTCACCTCTCCTCTCCATCTCTCTTCTCTCCTCTCCCCTCCTCTCCTCTCCTCTCCATTTCTCTCCTGTCTTCGCCTTCTCTCATTTCATATCATCTCTTGTCACCAACTCTTCTGTTCTCTTCTCTCCTGACCTTTCCCGGCTTACTTACTTCTCCCCTCTTCTCCTAGCTTCTCCTCTCCTTTTCTCCCTATCCTATCTTCTCTCTTCACTTCTCCTTCTTTCCTTACCTCTTTTGCCTTCTCCTCTCCTATTTTACATCCTTACCCTGTTATCATATTTCTTTTGTTCTCTTTTCCTTTCATAATACGTGCTCTAGTCTCTACTATGGTCTACGGCCATTTCCATCTATCTCTCCTTTCCCCACTTCTCTCTCTATTCTATTCTCTTCCATTCTCTTTCTTTTCTATTATTTCCTCTTTTACCTTCTTTTCTCTCTCTTTTCTTCTCTCTTTCTTTCTCTCGCCAGAGTCTCTTGTCTCCTCAATCACGCTTCATCCTTTAGCTGATCCTCTGCATTGTCGTTACGTTCCTCCTCTTGCCCTCTGGTTCTGCAGATTCTCTCTCTGCTGGTGCTGAGTTTGCCGTAGTTTCTCGCAATCTTTCTCACCGTCTTCCTTCCCTTCCTTCTCGTTTGCATCTAACCATTTCTCTTCCTCCTCCTTCTCCCTTGGTTCCTCTTCCTCCTTAACCTCCTTTTCCTCTCCCTTTTCCTCTTCCTCCTTCTATTTCTCCTCTTTCTCCTTCTCTTTCCCCTTCTCGTTCTCCTTCTCTCCCTCCTCTTCCTCCATCTCCTCCTTCTCCTCCATCTCTTACTTCTCTTACTTCTCTTCCTCTGTACCTCCTCCTCCTCCTCCTCCTCCTCCTCCTCCTCCTTCTTCTCTCCTTTATTTTTCTCCTTCCCCACCTTCTCTTTCGCCTTCTCCTTCTCTTCCACCTCCTCCTCCTACTTCTCCTCCTCTCCCTCTCTTCCCCCTCCCCCTCTTCCTCCTTCTCCTCCTCCTCCTCTTTCTCCTTTACCTCCAATGTCGTCTCCTTTTTCTCCTTCTCCCTCTCCATTTTCTCCTTCACTTTTTTCTCTTCCTCTTCTTCCTCCTCCTTCTCTCTCTCTTATTTCTTTAACTTCTCTCTCCTCTTCCTTTCTTCCCCTCCTTCTCCTCCTCATATATTTCTTTCTCCTCCTCTTTCTTCTACTCCTTCTC
>NC_134782.1:2342500-2347500 GCF_046742065.1 Oratosquilla oratoria
AGGTAAAGTAACAATCACCAAAGAGAAAAAACTCTGCAATCCGATCTAGACAGATTATCAAGCTGGGCTAGCAAGTGGCAAATTAAATTTAACGTTAACAAATGTAAAGTCATGCACATTGGAAGTAACAATGATCACATCCAATACCAAATGAATGGCGAAATACTGGATTCAGTAACTAAAGAAAAATATCTAGGAGTTTTAATATCAAATGACTTGAAGCCAAGTCAACATTGCTCAGAAGTTGTTAAAACAGCAAATAAATTGGTTGGCTTCATCGGAAGAGTCTTCGAAAATAAATCAGAAAAAATATTGCTAAACCTTTATAATTCCTTGGTCCGTCCCCATCTCGAATACTGTGTACAGTTTTGGTCCCCATACTACCAGAAAAATATTAGTAAACTAGAAAGAGTGCAACGGAGAATGACTAAAGTGATACTAAGGCTGAGAAATCTGCTGTATGAAGAAAGACTTAAAAGTCTAAATCTATTCTCACTTTCAAAAAGAAGTATGCGAAGAAGTTTAATTGAGGTTTTTAAAATGTTCAAAGGGTTTGACAACATCAATGTCGAAGATTACTTTTTATTAGACCAATCAAATACAAGAAGACGTCACGATTTTAAAGTAATTGGTAAAATATTTTCTTTGAATGAAAATAAGCACTTCTTCTTTAACCTGGTTGTTAATGTGTGGAATTCGTTACCTTCTACTGTCGTTGAAAGTAACACAATACCAACATTTAAAAGATTAGACAACCCGACATTTAATTGCAATTGGATAAGATAGTGGTAGCAGTAGTGTTAGTTCATCTTCTACCCTGTTTTCTTAACTGTAGCTTAGCTTAGTAAACACAGACAGCCTCGTAAGGGCCAGTAGGCCTGCTGTTGTTTGTTCTTCCTTTGTGTTCTCGTCCTGCACCTCCTTCTACTCCCCCTCCTCCTTCTCGTCCTCCTCCTCCTCCTCCTCTTCCCCGTCTTGTGCGTTGTCATTTCGGTTCTTTGTCCATTTGGAGAAACATTTTATTCTATTCCATGTTTCTATTTAAGAGGGATTATGATTGTTTTTATATTTTATTTCATGTTAAGTTATATGATTTTGTTGTGTCACTTTATCTTATTTTATTGTGCTTAAGGGTTGACTTAGTTATATCTTTTATGTTATTGTTTATTTCATCTTTTTATTCAAACTATTCTTATTCAGTCCTAATTCATCCCATTAAAAAATATACCTACTTTATTATTTAATTTTTCATTTCAATATTCTAACATTTAATATTTTTTTTATTATTTGCATATCTAATTAATCTTATTTTATTCTCTTTTACTCAATGCTATTTATCTTAATTAACTTTATCTTCATTTTATTCTTGAGGTGATTTCCAATTTGCTTAGACCTGGCATGTTCCGATATTTTTATTCACATTTACAATGTTGAAATCCTAACTCTTTTTCCGCTTTAGCTATAACTTTTCTTCAGCCCTGAAATTAATAAAATCAATTAGCAGCAGAAAGGATCTGTTGAAATCACTATAATCCTTTGGGGACAAAGTGAATGAAATAGTCTGTTGTTAGCCAGAATGAAATAGATTAAGGGCGTCTCCAGTACGTAATGTGTCAATCAACTCCCCTCACTTCCATTTCTTCTACTTCTTCTTCTTCTTCATCATCATCTTTTTCTTCTTCTTCTTCTTCTTCTTCTTCTTCTTCTTCTTCTTCTTCTTCTTCTTTTCTTCTTCTTCTTCTTCTTTTCTTCTTCTTTTCCCTTTCTTTTACTTCCTCTTCTTTTTCTCCTTCTTCGTCTCCTTTTTTTTTTTTAGTTTATCTTCCTTACATAACTCTTACTATCTTCCTTCCTTTTCCCTCTCTTCCCTTTTCCCATATCTTGTTCTCCTACATGTTTTCCATTTATTTGATCTTTTATTCTTCAATATTCTCTCTCTTTAAGCTTCCTCTATTTTTCTTACTCATGTGTGACAGTTGACTCTGTCTCTCTCTCTCTCTCTATCTCTCTCTCTCTCTCTCTCTCTCTCTCTCTCTCTCTCTCTCTCTCTCTCTCTCTCTCTCTTTCTTTCTTTCTCTTCCACATACGTAATTGGCTTTCTTTCCTCTCTTTTACTCTTTTTCTACCCTTCCCGTTTTTATTCTTCTTTCTTCTTATGAGAGCGTTCTCTTTTTTTCCTCTTTTCTTTGTCCTCCCTTATTTTTCTCCCTCCTTTTCTATTACTGTTTTATTTCTGTTTCATACCTGTTTCATTTTTGTTTAATATTTCCTTTTCCTTTCACTTTCGTTCCATTCCTCCTCCTTTCCTGTTACATTACCGTTTCAGTCCGTGCTATTCCCGTCACATTCCCTCCCCATTCCCTCTCCTGCCCACCGCCGCCGCCACCGCCCATTCCTGGATTCCCATTCAATGTTTCAGCGATTCCCAAAGGTGCCTCCGCCTAACCACATTGATCTTGCAACGCCCACGCCAGCACGCCCGCCCGCCCACAGCTTCCCAAATTTGCCCGCCGCATCCATCTGCCTGCTGCCCACGCCGCCTCTCTTTCCACCCACGCCCTTTCTCCTCCTCCTCTCCCTCCTCTCCCTCCTCTCCCTCCTCTCCCTCCTACTTTACTGTCAGGGTTTGCAAGCGACAAATGAAAAGAATAATTATTTGATAATAAAGACAAGGTAAAATGAAATAGATTAGTAAAAATAGAAAAGAAAACAAGAAAACAAGAAAAACGATTGAATCTGCATGTATAAACGTCAAAGAAAACACTAATGGAAGAGAGGAATTTATCTGCTTATCGAAGGTGTCAAGTGTCCTTATACTGGACTCGCTGAGACACCGGATAAATGTTGACCTCCCGGACGGTGTGGCCTGACCGAGAGGCCCCTCAGGAATGGTATAAAATGTGACATGTAAAACCTTCTGTAGACAACTTTCTGAAGAAGACCAAAGTGGTCGTAACGAAAGAGTATAATCTATTCAGAGAGCATCTTCGTTTTACTTCCAACACCCAAAAACTCTCATATATATATATATATATATGTATATATATATATATATATATATATATACATATATATACATACATATATATATATATATATATATACGTGTGTGTGTGTGTGTGTGTGTGTGTGTGTGTGTACGCGCGCGTGTGTGCGTGTGTGTGTATGTGTGCGTGTGTGTGTGCGTGTGCTGTGTTTTCGTATTATGTATATGTAATATTACCTTATTTGATGGTACTTTTCGATTTCAGGAAATGAGACTCATTCCGTTGTTCATATTTCACTTGAATAGAGTTGTCTGGAGAGGGCCTGTGACCTTTGCCTTTCTATACAAGAGGACACAAGGCTTTCAGAAAGGATAGAAGGTCCTGCAAATGTCGTAATGTCTCAAGCTCACTCCGCTCTCCTCCACTCTCGTCCACTCCCTCTTTCTCCCCCCCATTTTCTGACCTTTCCTCCCTTCTCCTTCCCTCCTCTCCCTCTCCTTCCTCCTCTCCCTCTCCTTCCCTCTTTTCCCTCTCCTTCCTTATTCTCCCCTCTACCCTGTCTCCTTCTCTCTCTCTTCTCCATTTCCTCATCTCTACTCCTCCCTCCTCCTCTCTCCTCTCTCTTCCCTCCATCCCCTCTTCTCTCCTCCTTTCTTTTCCCATCTCTCATCCCTCCACCTCCTCTTTTCCCTTAGTTGTATTTCCCTTCCCTTCTCTGTTTTTCCCTTCTTGTTCCTTCCTCACCCTCCCCACCACATCCCTCCAGATCTCTCTCTTCCTATTCATCCATCTCACTCCACTCCAGTTTACTTCCATGTCCTCGTCTCCCTCTTTCTACTATACCCTCCATTTCTATCCGTCCCCTTTTCTCTCCTTCTCTCCTCTATTCCCCCCACTTTCCATTCTTCTCCCCTTTTTTCCTCCTCTTCTCCCCTTTTTTCCTCCTCTCCCCTCTTCCTCTCCTTTCCAACATCTTCCCCCTTTTTCCCCCTTTCTTCCCTCCTCTCCCCTCTTCTCCCCTCTTCTTCCCCCTTCTTCCCAACCTCTTTCCCATCTTCTCCCTTCTATCCCTCCTTTCTTCCCTCTCCTTTCCCTCTTCTACCCTAGAATGGCCGCCTACACCTATTGCGCGTCCACCTACATCTCCCCGACTGCTATAATTCCTTTCAACGAGCGCCCTACGCCCACCAGCGCTCTCTCCCTCTCTCTCTCTCTCTTTCTCACTCTCACGCACGCCCACAGCCCGGCGAGCCGACGCGCCGCTGGTCTTCTCCAGCGTCGACAACGGGTCAGTCTGACCGTGCTCGATGAACGCTTTGTTGATAGAGCCGGGAACATCTTAAGAATTTATTTAGTTGGTGGACCGTGAATGGGACCCATTTCCAACCCCACCCGTCACATACAATCACACACTCATGAATATATATTCGAATACACACACACACACACACACACACACACACACACACACACACACACACACACACACACACACACACACACACACACACACACACACACACACACATCTCCTTGGTACCCCTTTGGTTGTTGAAAGGGTGTCACGGAGATGAATAGAATAGTCTGGTGGCATCCAGTATGGTAGGGTCTGATCGAGGTGAGCATAACTCCATTCCCACATGAAGGGGAAGACACAGAGATAAATAGAATAGTCTGACGGCAGTATGAATGAAAATAAAAGCACCACCAGATACAGAAGGGGGATGGGAATGGGTGTGGGCGGAAATTATTAAAATTCCTGCAAAGATCTTCGGAAGAACATGAAGAACAAATCTATGCGGAGTCAAATGCTGGTCTTAGGGAGGTGTGTGTGTAGGTGGGGGAAGGGATACGTCAGAAAATTCATAGTTTGATTCAGAATCAGGTAGAAGAAAAATGTTGGAAGAAGAGTTGTAGAACCTCCTTTTAGATGGAAAGAAATAAAGTTCTTCCTGGTTTGCTCTTGCAAACGTTAAAAAAAAAAAAAATCAAATGAATCCCCCAGTATGTTAC
>NC_134782.1:2352500-2362500 GCF_046742065.1 Oratosquilla oratoria
TCTTTCTTTCTTCCTTCCTTCCTTGGTATTCCTTTTTTTCTTTCTTTCTTCCTTCCTTGGTATTCCTTTTTTTCTTTCTCTCTTCCTTCCTTTGTACTCCTTCCTTTCTTCCTTTCTTCCTTTCTTCCTTCCTTGGGATTACTTTTTTGTCTTCTCCATCTCTTTTATCTCTCCTAACTTCTTTCTTTTTCTCATCTCCTTCTTTCTCTTCAACTTCCTCTTTCTTTTCACTTTTATTTTTCTTTTCCTCTTTCTTTATTTTCCTCTTCATCTTCGTATTCTTCCTCCTCCTCCTCCTCCTCTTATTCCTGCACTCGCTCACCTTTATACTCCTCTTTCTCCTTCACTACTCTTTCTCTCCTGTCCTTTCCCCACCTTTTCATCTTCCCCCTCCTCCCTCCCTCCTCCTTCCGTCATCCTTCCCTCCTCCTTCCCTCCTCCTTTCCTCTTCTCATCCCCCCTCCTGTCCCTCCTCGTCTCCTTCCCCCTCTTCTCCCTCCTGCTTCCTTTCTTTTCTTCCCTGTCCTATCCCACCTCATCCTTTTCTCCTCTCCTTCCCCCTTCTCCCTCTTTTACTTACTCCCCCTTTCCCTCGTCCTTTTCTCTTCTCATTCCTCCTCCTCTCCCTTCACCTTTACATATTTCTTTTCTTCCTCTCTTTCCTCTTCTTATTCCTCCTTCCCTCTTAGTCCTACTACCCCGCCTTTACTGCTGTTCCTTCTCATTCTCTTGCTCCTCCTCTTTCCTCTCCTCTTTACCCTCCTGTTCCTGCCTCTTTCATCCTACTTTCCTTACTCTTCCTACTATTTATCATCTTTCACCTCCTCTACTTCTTCCTCGTCTTCATCATACTTTATTTTCTGCATTTTCTTCGTCCTTTCGTCTATTTATTTACAAATTTTGTGGTTTTTGTTTTCGGGTCATTTGTTTTCTTAGTCTTCTTTGTCGTCTTCCTCGTCTTCGCCGTCGTCTTCTTTTTCTTCACTCTTCCCCAGTCCCTCTTCCTCTCGATCGTGGTTCCTGGGCTGCCTGCCCTCCCCCTCTTCCCTAGCGTTGTCTTCCTTCTCGCCTCCCTCCTCTTGGTATCAGCCTTCATTGATCCTTTCCCACCACCCTTACCTCCCCCCTCCACCACCCTTAACGCCCCCTCCACCACCCTCACCTCACTAACCCACCACTACCACCACCACCCTCCCCATCTCCATTTCTATAGTATTCTTTGTTTTCTCTTATTCCTTGATTTGTTATATCTCTCTTTTTCCTATAAATTCTCTCTCTCTCTCTCTCTCTCTCTCTCTCTCTCTCTCTCTCTCTCTCTCTCTCTCTCTCTCTCTCTCTCTTACTCACTCTCATTACCTCCTTTTCTCTTCCACTTTCTTTTCTCCCTTTCTCCCTCCCTAACTTTCTCCCTAACATTCTCTCACCTACTTTCCTATCCTCCTTCTCTCCCTCTCTCCCTTCTTTCCCCCCCTACTATCTTCCCAGCTCCCCCTCCCCCACGGGTGCAAAATCATTTCCTACGCCGATGATCTGGCACTCATCATTGCTGGGAAGCAGACAGGGCAAAGCGCTGCCTCGACGCCGTCGTAGCGGAATGCGTCAGGAACGGGGTTAAAATCTCCCCACGGAAGTCCAAAACCACATTCGGGCTCAGGCTGGGGAAGGAACCCCTCGTTACTCAGGGATTCGTGCTGGACTGGGTCTCACATTTCCAGCACCTGGGGGGCGTATAGCTCAACAAGGTCCTTATCTTCAACAGGGAAATATCCCACCTCAAGGAGAGAATGACGGCCAGAACCACATTGATGAGGGCCATGTGCGGAAGGGCACTTGGTTCCACGCATCAAGTCCTACGCACGTACTACGTACAAGCTGTGTCTCTATCGCCGACTATGCAGCCCCGGCTCTCCTTACTGTGGCCGCGTAAAAACTCCAGCGGCTTAAGACGTGCCAGAATAAAGCGGCCAGAATCATCCTGAGACCACAACGGTGGTATTAAGTTCTCAACCTCCAGCGGGAAGCCTCGTTTTGCACCTCTCCAATTGAGGATCAGAATGCTCGGAACAAACTTTGTCGGCTATCTACACCTCCCTAGAACGTATAGACACACCGCTTCGCCCCAACACTTGACTCTCTCACGCGGCCAAGTTTCTGGATTCCTTCCAACTGCGTCAGCCTCTCCTCGAGAAGGGCATACCACAATCCCACCCGGACTTTAAATGCCCGCCACCTTGGGCACCGGCTCCTAAGACCTTCAAAATGACGTCACTCCCGGGGAAGAAGGGCGTATGCCACCCAGACAGTGGACGCGTGTCTGCAGACAACGGCATCCGGGCACTGACACAACCTGGTTATACAACCTATTATACTGATGGGTCGGTAGAAACAGTCCAAACGCAACTGGAGCTGCCTTCGTCACTGATGAATGTATTTTCGGCAGGAGAGTCAGCGACTCCACGTCCTCTCTCCAAGCTGAGGCCGTAGCGATGCAGGGGGTCCTAGAACACGCCCTCGTATCCCACTCCAATTCCTTGGTTATCCAAACCGATTCTCTGAACCTGATGAGCTGCTTGCAACACGCAGAGGCCGGAGATAATGTCCACCTCCTCACCAATATCATTGAGCTCCTGCACAAATTACACCGTGCTGGATGGAATGTCATTATCAACTCAGTGCCAAGTCACGTCGGTGTACATGGAAACGACCTTGCCGACGCGGCAGCAGCGGCTGCTCGCCAGTGCCCCAGGGTCGACGTCCAGGTCCCTCCCAGCAGGAGCCAGCTCAAACTTCGAACTAGGGCATTAGCACGCACACAGTGGCACCCCAACACAGTCTGTAGGCACAAATTTCCCAATGGGCGGGGTGGTACGAAAGGGTGACAGCATATGAATCTCTTGTCCTTCCCCTCTCCACTCCCAGAAGGGTAGAAAAGCTGCTCCTCAGGCTGCGTCTCGAGGACCGTTGCTTTTGGCAACTTAATCCCCAGTGCACCATGGAAGACCACCAGTGCAACCACTGCCGCGCAAAAAATGCTGACCTCCTACACTAACAGAGTGATTGTCTCGCCACCTCTTTTATCAGACGGGTACCAACGGCGCCCCCTGAAGGCCTTGTGAGCCGCCTCTGCCAACTCCAAAGCCCCTATGAGTTCCGTCAGCTGCTAGAGCGTCCGCTGCCGTTCTGACTGCTGTAGCTTCTCTTTTCCATTGGCTCCTATGCTCCTCCGACTAGCCACACCATCCCGCTTCCTCTCTACAAGGTGTGTCTTCCATAAACACCACCGCACGAGCTCAAACAAACCCCGTGGCAGGATCGGAGGAGTGGTTGAGGAAATTGGTGACAGAGTTTGGGAGAGTGTGTGATAGAAGAAAGCTGAAGATAAATGTGGGTAAAAGTAAGGTGATGAGATGTACAAGGGGTGAAAGTGGCAGTAGACTGGAAGTGAGCATTAAGGGAGAGCGACTGGAGGAAGTGGATAGTTTTAGATACTTGGGTGCAAATGTGGCAGGAAAAGGTGGAGTGAAGGTGGAGGTAGAATGTAGATTGAGAGAAGCGAGTAAATGCCTTGGTGGATTAAAAAGTGTAATGAGGAATAGACATTTGGGAATGGATGCTAAGAGGAGACTGTATGAAGGAGTGATTGTGCCAACAGCACTGTATGGGGCAGAAACATGGAACATAAGAGGGGAAGAGAGAAGGAGTTTGAATGTGTTTGAGATGAGGTGTCTGAGAAGTATGATGGGGGCTACTAGGCTAGAAATGAGGAGGTGAGGAGGAGAACAGGGGTGGAAAGGGAGTTGGGAGATAGGGTTGATGAAAGAGTATTAGGATGGTTTGGACACATGGAAAGAATGAGTGAAGAAAGACTAGTAAAAGAGGTATGGAAGGCAGATGTGGAGGGAGTGAACATGAAGGGACGTCCTAGGATGAGGTGGATGGATGGGGTAAAGGGGGCTTTGGGGAAGAGGACAGAAAACAGGGATGAATGTAGAATGGTTGTGTTTGGATGATGTTGTGATGCATGAGGTGGAATGGGCGGGGGGATGGAGGGTGAGGTAGTATGTGTGAGCAAAATTTGACGCAGCCCGAAGGAATTTCTCCCCGTCTTCTCCTTTTATGCATGGAGGGACGGAAAGGGGGTCGCCAATTTAATGAAGCGGCCTTGCTGTGGATGTGCTGTGTCTTGCGACACTGCTTCTGACCCAGGGCAGTGGACAAGGTGCAGGGATGACCCGTCATCCAGGAGGTGCTAAGATAAGAGGGAGGGTGGAGGGGTGTGGAGTGTATTCAGGGATGGAATGGGTGGGAATAATTTTATGCATTTTCCTTTTTGGCCACCTCACTCGTAAGGGGGAAAAAGCCTTGGTATATGTATGTATGTATATATATATATATTTATATATATATATATATATATATATATATATATATATATATATACATGTATGTATATATATGTATGTATATATATATATATATATGTATGTGTATGCATATGTATATACATATATATGCAACAGTAATCACATAAAACACGTGAATAGATATTTTGCTTGAAACCGCGAGGAAATCAAAGATCGGAATACTGAACGTATTCGTCTATTGAAGACATTTTCAAAGTACCTTTGAAAATGTCTTAAATAAACGAAAACGTTCAGTATTCCGATTTTTTATTTCATCGCGGTTTCAGCAAAATATATATGTATATATATATGTATATGTGTATGTCTATATGTATATGTATATATATATATATATATAAATATATATATATATATATATGTATAAAATCTCTTCCCCTCTCACTCCCTCTCATCCTCCGTTCATTGTCCTTTTCCACCAGCCTTGGTTTAGCTCTGCTTTTGCTGTCTCGTGCCACCTTATCTATGGTCCCAATACTTCGTCCCTCCCTCGACCAACACACTTATCCCCTGTCCCTCCCTCCTACCTCTCTTCTCCTCCTTCTCCTCCTCCTCCTCATCTCCTCCTCTTCTTCTTTCTTCTCCACCTCCTTCTCCTTTTCCTTCACCTCTTTCTTTTCTTTCTTTCCTCCTTCCTCCTGCTCCTCCTCCTCTTTTTTCTTCTTCTGTCTCTCTTCTTAATTTTCCCCTTCCTCCTCCCCTACTCCTCCAATTCCTCTATCCCTTTCTCTTCTTCTCCTCCTCTGACATCTCCTTTCTCCCTCTCCTTCTCACTCTCTTTCTCACTCTTCTTTCCTCCCTTTCCCCATTCCTCGTCTTCCTACTCCTCCCGCTGCCCTCCCTCTCCGTTTATATATCCTTCTCCCTCTCCTCTCCTCTCTTTCTTCCTCTTACTCCTCCTCCTCTTTATCCTCATTTTCCTTCTCTTCCTCGTCCTACTCCTCCTCCCCCTTTTCTTGATACTCCTCCTCAACCTCATTTTTTCTCTTTCTCCTCCTCCTCCTCTCCTCCTATATCTCTTCATCCTTGTCATTCTCTTCCTGTCACTCATTGTTGTCCTCCTCCTACTCAGCGTCCTCCTTTTCTTCTTTGCCCTAATCCTCCTGTCACTACATCATTTCTCCTTCATTTTGTTTCCTCCTCCGCCTGCACCTCCTTCTTCTCTTTCTTCTCCTTTTCCTCCTGGTTGTCCTCTTTCTGTTCAGCCTCCTTCTTTTCCTCCTCGTCCTCCTTTTCCTCCTCCCACTACCCCTCACCTCCTTCTCCTCCTCCTCCTACTCCTCCCCCTCTTCCTATTCACATTCCTCTTCCTCTTTCCCTTCCCCTCCCCTTCTACTCCCCCACCTCCTAATCCCCTCCCTCTTTCTCTTTCTCTTCCCTCCTCCTTCTCTCCTAATTCATCTCCCTTTTCCTCCACATCTTTGTCCTCTCTGTCCCCATCTTCTCTCTCTCTCTCTCTCTCTCTGTCTGTCTGTCTCTCTCTCTCTCTCTCTCTCTCTCTCTCTCTCTCTCTCTCTCTCTCTCTCTCTCTCTCTCTCTCTCTCTCTCTCTCTCTCTCTCTGTGTCTTTCTCTCTTTCAGTCTTTCTCTTTCTCAGTATGTCTCTCTCCTTGTCTGTCTGTCTCTCTCCTTCTCTCTCTCTCTCTCTCTCTCTCTCTCTCTCTCTCTCTCTCTCTCTCTCTCTCTCTCTCTCTCTCTCTCTCTGTCTCCCTCTCTCTCTCTCTCTCTCTCTCTCTCTCTCTCTCTCTCTCTCTCTCTCTCTCTCTCTCTCTCTCTCTCTCTCTCTCTCTCTCTCTCTCTCTCTCTCTCTCTCTCTCTCCCTTTCCTCTGGTATCCCTCTTTAGCTTACGATTCGTTCTCATCCTCATCCATCAATTTCTCTTTCTTTCATCATTTATTCTCCTTTTCCCCTCTTCGCCCTCATTCATCGATCTTCCTTCTCCCTTTGTTCACATTTCTCTCCCCTCGTATCCCCTCTTTCACTTTCTTCATCGTCCTTCTTTGGTCCACTTTTGTCCCTTACCCTCCCCTCCTCTCCCCTTCCCTCCTCTCCCCTTGTCTTCCCTCCCTTCTCCTCGTCTCGTCTTCCATCTTCTTCCTCTATCTCCCTTACTCCTCTCCACATATCCTCTCTTCTCTTTCTTTCTCCATTTTTTCTTCTTCACTTTACCTTCATTCATTCGTCCTTCATTTCTTTCCCTTTCTCTCTTCCCCTCCTTCCTTTTATACTTTCCTTCCCTCCCCTCGCCTTCCCTTTTCCACCCACTTTCTCTCTTTCCCTCCACTTCTCTTTATTTTTTCTCCTCTTTTCTCCCCTTTTGTCTCCACACTTTTCCCCTCTATCTTCCTATCGTATTCCTTCCCCTCTCTTCCCCCCCCTCTTCCACATAACGCCGTCCATCGCCCCCACCACCCTTCTCCCCACCCCCAACCCACTTCCTTCGTTTCCTCCCCCTCCCCTCGTTATTGCTCCTGACATTACATTAATTTTCCTTCCCCTATTTCCCCCTCCCAACGTCTTGGGCCTCAGCCCACCCATCTTAGGGGTGTGGCGGCGGAAGGAGGTGGCGGGGGGAGGGGGCTGTGCTGCTGCGTCATGGATGTGCTGATGTGATGGTGGTGGTGGTCGTGTGGTCGTAGAGTGCCTCTGTTCCATCCACGCCGACACAACACACTGACCCATAATACATCAAAATGATCTAAAGCTATCTTTTGTTATTGGATGTTTGATACATTTGTATGTACACTAGTTCCCTTATAACAAAACTTATTTTTTTCTATACAATGTAATCTAATGCACCAATAACGAACAATAACGAAGTGTATAGTTCTTGGTGCGGCAGGGGTCAGCTTCGATACTTCGCCAATGATTTCGTACCGTGGCTGTTGTCATCGACTTTCCGTGGGATACGATGATGACTAGTAACGATACTTTTTCAACGCAAATCACTTTTTTTGGTAATGTTTAATTACCGTGTTGGTGTTATGGTATTGGTAATGATAATTCGGGAGAGGATAGTTGGGAGCTATAATGCTAAAGCTATAGTGTGTATCTAAGAGCATGTAAAACTTCAATGCATTCATATACTTTACTGGTTTAGTTCAGGCAAAGGACAGGCGACTTTATGCATCTAAGGGGTTCCCAGAGCCAGAACATCTAAGGTGCTCCCGTAGCCAGAACAAAAAAGTAAAGTGAATCACAAATTTGACGTGTTCAATGTCTTTGCGTAACTAAGAAACAAAAGGAAATAATTTGGACGTGTGTTGATATTCCTTCTCTCTTCTTTACACTTTCGCTGTGGATGGGAGGTTTCTGCTGCTGACTGAAATTGCTTAGTAGCAGCTAGAGGCACTGTGTCGTATCTAACCTAAGGGAAAGGTCAGTATGGTATTATGTTCCAGTAACACAAAGGTCGGGAGTGTTGTCTCGAGAGAAGGAGATTTCGTGAAGGAAATATTGATGAAACAAGTCTAAGATAAAGAAACTACGTCTGTGTAGGGTAGAGGAGGGCGGTCGGAAAACAGAGGGAAATTATCCTAAATGAGGTAAATATGAATATTTGTATGTATGTTGGGGGAGAGGATAAATTAAGGCCCGTAAAGTTAGTTATCTATTTCTAAAAACTTACAAATGAAATAAATAGATAAATAGATGAATGAACGAATGGACAAATAAATGAATAAGCAGATAAGTTTATTTGTACATCATGCTACCAACAATTGTTGCCTCGAGCTTTACCCAAATGGATATCCACAGCCCCAAAGTGGCCGGCAGCGGTTCTTTGGACCTTCCATGGACATGACTGGGGGGGAAACGCTTTGGATTGTTGTCTGCGTTGTAGAGGAGGAAGAAAGCAGTGGCCGGTTGTCAGTCCGGTCCCTAGGTGAATTCAGAGATATTCCCGTCAGTTTTCAACGTGTATTGGGATCAAACCATTCTTTTTGGGGGTTAAAGTTCGTCTGTGACCTGAGGGGGCCTTGGAGTTTGTAACTTGAGGGATGTGAGAGGCATCTACTTCTTCGGCTCTCCAGGACGCCAATGTTCTTGACAGTCCGCTAATTAACGGATTTGAAACAAAATTCTTGGTTGCCCGTTAATTAACGAATTCCAAAAATTCTCTTGGGTGTCCATTTATTAACGGATTGAAAAAAAAAGTCCATTATCAACAAATTTTGATATTTTTCTTGATTGTCCGTTAATCAAAGGATTTAGAAAGCATTTTATTTATCTATTATCTAACTATATATCAATGGATTCTTTAACAAAAAAAGTTCCGTTAATCAACGAATTTTGGAAATGTTCTTGACTGTCCGTTAATTAACGTATTTAGAGAGTATCTTGTGTATCTATTATCTAGCTATATACAAAATGGCTTCTTTCTCTTATAAGGGAGGTAGCCAATAAAGAATTTATGACGGTTGATCAACAGTTAACTAGTATGTTCTTGAACTTTCCGTCAACTGTGTTTCAGAACTGTTTTTGTTTCTTCGTTGATAATTGACAGATGGACGTAAAACTCGTGTCCGTTGAATAACGAATTTCAGAAATATTCTTGACCGTCCGTTAATTAACGGAACTGAGGAATATCCCAGATGTTGCGCAGTCAATGTGGGTCCACACTTGTGTCGCCGACTTGTAACCAGCTGGAGGAAATGATGCGGAGTTGCTGCCTGAAAACCTCTGTGGTCTCTCTCTCTCCCTCTCTCTCTCTCTCTCTCTCTCTCTCTCTCTCTCTCTCTCTCTCTCTCTCTCTCTCTCTCTCTCTCTCTCTCTCTCTCTCTCTCTCTCTCTCTCTCTCTCTCTCTCTCTCTCTCTCTCTCTCTCTCTCTCTCTCTCTCTCTCTCTCTCTCTCTCTCTCTCTCTCTCTCTCTCTCTCTATCTCTCTCTCTCTCTCTACCTATCTCTCCCTCCCTCCCTCCCTCTCTCTCTCTCTCTCTCTCTCTCTCTCTCTCTCTCTCTCTCTCTCTCTCTCTCTCTCTCTCTCTCTCTCTCTCTCTCTCTCTCTCTCTCTCTCTCTCTCTCTCTCTCTCTCTCTACCTATCTATCTCTCATTTGTTCTCTCTCTCTCTCTCTCTCTCTCTCTCTCTCTCTCTCTCTACCTATCTATCTCTCATTTGTTCTCTCTCTCTCTCTCTCTTCCTCTCTCTCTCTCTCTCGTTCTCTCTCTCGTTCTATTTGTCTCTCCTCTCTTTCAGTTCCCTTCTCTTTATCCCTTTTCCTTTTCTTTCATTTTCTATCTCCCTTTTCCTTTCTCTCTCCCATTCTCTCTTCTTTCTCTTTCCCTCTACCGTTACCTCCCTCATGCCTCTCCATTTCCCCTTGCCCCTCTCCCTGCACCTGCTCCACTACGCTCTGTTTACCTTCATCATCCTCATCCTCCCCATCGCTGTCCTTTGTTCCATATTAAAACAACAGGGCAGGACTCGCAGTAATGGATTTAAACTGGACAAATTTAGATTTAAGAAGGAAATAGGCAAGAATTGGTTTACTAATAGGGTGGTCGACGAATGGAATAGACTTAGTAACCGTGTAGTGAGCGCTGAAACTATCAGCTGTTTTAAGAAACGGTTAGACAACTT
>NC_134782.1:2372500-2380000 GCF_046742065.1 Oratosquilla oratoria
AGGGGGCTGGGGTTCTTCAGGAGTAGGAGACCTCGGGGGCCGAAAGGCCAGGGGGGGGCCTGGGGGTCCCCTGGGGCCAGAGGCTCAGGGAACCATCTACTCGGGTCAATTAGCCGCCCCGTTTATCTCGGACGTAAAACCGCAAGGCAGCGGCAGGAGGCACGTGGTGCGGAAATGAGGAGCCGAGCGCCTATCACGAGATCAATCCTGTATCGTCGACCTGGAATCGTGAAAGGAAGCTGGTAGCGGGATGACAATGGGAGTCGGGGGTCTGGGGAGGAGGATCACCAGGAGGTAGTTAGTGGTGGTCGAGGAGATGAAGAAGACGAAAGAGGAGGAGACTAAAGAGGTGGAGACTGAAGAAGAGGAGATGAAGAAGACGAAAGAGGAGGAGACTAAAGATGTGGAGACTAAAGAGGAGGAGACAAAGAAGACTAAGGAAGACGGGACGGAGACGGGAAAGACGAGAAAAAAAATGCGAATTAGCTGATTGATGTAAAATAGCTATTGGATTTCGTCACCAACAACCAGCGATCCTGGGCTTATAGATCCTTAAGGACAGTGTCGTACTGAAGAGGTGGAGCCAGAGGGGATGGAAAGGACAACTAAAGAAGAATATGTGAAAGAAGAAATAGTCTGAAGTAACCAGTATATATCTTTGAGTAGATAATTAATCAGTCTCTCTTCATAAAAAATGTTGCGCTACTCTGTTCCGTGGGGGACTGGTGAGACGTTGATAGCCGGACACGAAGGGAGATGACGACCTCGTACAATTGATTAATGATAACAATTCTTGCTCTGGTTTTCTCAGACTGGAATCGCGCTGACTCGAGGGTCGTTCTTGGAGCCTCCCGCCGATGTCTCCGGGAAGAAGCGTTGATCTGTTGCCTTTGTTGTATCAATGTGGAACTCCTTCTCCGTAACCAGCAGCTAGCAGTAGGTGGAGAAGAAGACGGAAAAGGAATAGAAGAAGGAGGAGGAGGAGGAGAGGGAAACGGAAGAGAAGAAGGAGGAGGAGGAGGAGGAGAGGGAAACGGAAAAGAAAGGAGGAAAGAAACAGTCGACGGTTCTCAGCTCTCTAAACGTCAAAACAAAGGTGAAGAAAAGGAAATCGAAGTTGAAAGATATCTTGGACTCAGCCCAGAGACCTCGTGTCACCCCCCTGGGGATGCACCTTCAGATAAAAATAAAGATGTTAACAGGATTAGAAGACAATTTGTGGTGACGTCATTCTTTATTATGTGAACACACACACATACACACACACACACACACACACACACACACACACACACACACACACACACACACACACACACACACACACACACACACACACACACACACACACACACACACACACACACACACACACACATATATATATATATATGCACTGAAGATGTAATTATACGAAAGCGAGAGAGAGAGAGAGAGAGAGAGAGAGAGAGAGAGAGAGAGAGAGAGAGAGAGAGAGAGAGAGAGAGAGAGAGAGAGAGTAAGAAAGAGAGAATATAAGAATGCAGGAGACTGCAAGAGACCATAAGGGCTACACTAGGCAGTTCCATTTCCCTTACCACCTGTCATCCCAATCCATGAAGTTATCTAATCTCCTCTGAAAGTAACCGATTGTTCCAGCTAAGTCTATTCCATTCGTTATCCACTCTGTTGCCTATTTCCTTTTTAACCCAGATTTGTCCAATTCAAATACCTTGCAACGAGTCCTACCCTGCTGTCCTAATATGATAACCTTGTCTGCATCACACTTGTTAAAACTCTTGATCCATTTGAATACCTCTATTAGATCACCCTGCACTCTTTGTCTTTCCAGAGAGTGTAAGTTAAGGTGCCTAAGCCTGTCTTCATATGGTAAATTTCTAAGCCCTTGTATCATTTTGGTCATTCTCCTCTGTACTGATTCTAGTGAATTAATATCCATTCTATAGGACGGAGACCAAAACCGTACCGTATAGTCAAGGATGAGTATAACTATTACCAAAGAGGGTTTAACCGAGTGACCGTAGCCTCTTGCGTTACGTTTGTGTTTGTGTGTGTGTGTGTGTGTGTGTGTGTGTGTGTGTGTGTGTGTGTGTGGGTGTGTGTGGGTGGGTGAGGGGTTGTTGCCATCAGCAATGATGAAATGCTGGAGAAGAGCCTACGCCCGGAGGCGCGGAACTACGGTCGAAGCCGTCACCTTTGCCCTATACGCTTTAGGGGCTGTTAGGACAGGTAAGAGTCACTGCTGGTAATCGGAGAGAAGTGCGGAATTTGAACCTACAATTAAGCGAATACAAGATCAGCCGAACTGAAATTATTTTAGGACCGTCACCAGTTCAAATTAGTAGAAAGTGAGCAGTCACCGGTTGTTGGAGGAAATACGAACAAATGAACATGAGGAATATGACGGAGTTTGAAGATGGGCGGCAGGAAGGTGACTGTCTCTGACGTCCGCTCTGTAGTAGAACATACAAGGGCGGCAAACCATTTCTTCGCAAAGTCCTCTGACGTCAAACCCACGAGGCTGAGCGCTCTACCCACTGGACCATCACAACTCCGTACATGAAAAAAGGAAGAAGAGGAGCGAGGAGAAGAGAGAGGGAGGGAGGGAAGGAGGGAGGGTAGAGAGGAGCTATGAAGATTAAAAGCGGTATAGGGTACAAAAGGGTTGGAAGAGGTGGTTGAAGGGGAAGAGGAGGGAGAGGGGAGGGGTGAAGGGGGAGGAGAAGGGGAGTGAGAGCGAACGAGGAAAGTTGCTGAGGGGCTTTTTAGAGTTAGGGAAAGTTGATGATGATCTATTCAGGGGATGAGGGGACAGGGAGGGGAAGAGTAAGGGTGAGTAGGGTTTACACGATGGAGGAGAATAGACTGGAGAGTAGGGGGGAAGGGGGAAAGGAGAAGGGAGGGAGGGAGGTGGTGGGGGGACTGTTTTGGGTTACATAAGGGAGCCAGTCAAAGGCAAGTTTACCCCTCTATTGTCAGTGTATTTCTATTTGGTTTGATTTAATTTGGTCATATTCTATTTTATTCATTTTCATTTTTTTTATCTCATTTTATATGGCATTTTATTCTAATTTATTTCAGTATGTTTTTCTTATACTACTTTCATTTCATTGAATTTTATTTTGTCTCATATTATATCATTATTTTGATTTTATTCTATCTTGATTCATTTCTATGTAATTTTATTTCATTCCATTCTATTTTATTCTATGTTATTCATTTGCAAACTGAATACAATAGTCTGAAACTTTTAATGTCAAAATCTAGGTAGTGCCAAAAGTCACATTTATGAGAAAAGAGAAAAGTGATAGGCAGGCGTTTGTGTAATACGGTGCCGTGGATGGGAGACGTTTATGATAAGCATATGGTGTAATGCAGTGTTTCTCAAGCAGGGTTTCCCAGAACCCTAAGGTTCCGCAAAAGGTCCCTAAGGGTTCGGCGAGAACAAGTGAGATAAGCTAATGCACTTTTGATTTTTCATTTAATTTCATATACATAATATATTTAAACACAATTAGATCAGGTCACTTCAGATCATGTCAAGTAAAATTGGTCAGTTTAGGTCAGGTTAGATTAACCTTTCCAGTCTGATGATAAACTGTACATATTTTTTTCTGGCTGACGGCAGACGATTGGACTCTGGAAGAGAGGACTCTGGTCAAAAGTGTTTCATTAGAGAGTCCCATTTTCTCCAGAGTCTGTCCTAGTTGATTAGAATAGTCTGGTGACAGCTAGAGATAAGCCACACAGATCGATGATTTGTAAAAGGAGGGGAAGTGGAGAGTAAGGGAAGAAGAGGAGGCGAGGCCAGGGAGGCGTGTGGAGGGAAGGGAAGGGGAGGGAAAGGGGAGGAAAGGGAAACGAGAAAGGAAACTCATGGTGGAGGAGTAACAGGGGGGAAAGAAACGGGATAAGAAAGAATTGAAAGTAAAATAAAGAAGAAAAAGAAGAAGAAGAAGAAGGAGTCAGAAAGGTGGATAAATGGAAGGAAGAAGTGGAAGGGAAGAATAGAATCAAGATAAAGGGAGAGAAAACAGCCAGAAGAGAAGAGGAAGGAGGAAGAAGGAAGCGGAGAGAATAAGCAAAGAAGTCGACGAAGAATAAACAGAGGAAAGGGCAGGAGGGACGAAAGGTACACAGGCAAGAAAGAAGAAACTGACAAGAAAGGAAATGGAGAGAAAGAAAGACAATATGGAAGTGAAGAATGGCAGACGGAGGAAACAAGGAAGAAAGTAAAGGGTGACGAGAAGAGAAAGAGGGGAAGGAGGAAGATGAAGACGACGGGGTGAGGAAGAGGAGGAAGATGAAGACGACGGGGTGAGGAAGAGGAGGAAGAATGCAAAGTGAGAGAGGAAAAAGGCGAGGGAGACAGGGGAAAGGACGAGGAAGAGGAAGAGGGGAGGAGGAAAGAGGAGGAAGATGGGGTAAGTAGGAGGTGGAAGACGAGGTTGAGTGTCAGGGAAAGGATGATGATGATGGGAAGTAGGAGGAAGATGATGAGGAGGAGAGGGAGGAAGAGGGTGGGGAGGAGGAAATAATGGGAGGAAGGAAAGATGGGAGAACAGAGGAAATATTAATTTACGTAGTACTGGAGGTTCTCCCCAACTGAATGAAATCATTTGACGCCAATCAGGTTACTCCCTCTCGTCCTTAATCTGTTAGGGTTTATCTCCCAGCTGGATGAAATCGCCCGGCCGCACCTCGCATAAATACTAAAATCGGAAATCCCCACAAAAGGGTTAATCAATATGGGATTAACCTCAAGACTGCAAAGGAAGTTTCCCCTCAAGTGGATAAAATCGCTTGGTGGCAGGTAGAATAAAAGTAAAAATAGCAAAACTCGAACCCGGAACTTGAGCTGACGACTATGACCATCGGCGCACCACGCTTCCTTGAATGGACTGTGCTTTACCAGCGCTTCTATCCTCTTGGACAACCTTGAACTCCCTCGAATGGAAAATAGAGGGATTGATAACAAAAGACCAATGGATAATCTGGAGTTCAAGGGAAAAACAGACGAAGAACAGGATGGGTGTCTCTGCTTCCTGTGGGCAAGGAAGGAACCCAAGGAAGACTCGGCGAAGATCCAATGAGGATTCCAGAGGACCATCAGAGGAGGATCTGAAAGTGATCCAAGGTGGACCAAAGGAAAATTTTCAGGAGGATTCGGACAGGAGCCGAGAAGCCGATGATGATCCTGGGAGCGAAGAAGCTCCTAAGGAGGATCTGGCGACCAAAGGAGTATTTTAGGAGTATCGCAGGAGGTTCCAGGAAAGAGTCTAGAAGGAACTGTGGTCGAGTCAAAAAGACTGTAAGATGAGGAGGAGGAGGAGGAGGCGGAGGAAGAGGAGGAGGAGGAGGAGGAGGAGGAGTAACTTACTGAATGTTGCAAAGAGCCAAAGCAAAGACATCCCGACAGCTTTGTCAGCAGGACTGACATCTGTTGGTTATGTAAGCTTTCATTTGTTTGCGTAGGTCGTTCTACCGTGTGTGTGTGTGTGTGTGTGTGTGTGTGTGTGTGTGTGTGTGTGTGTGTGTGTGTGTGCAGGTGGACAAGCAAACTAGTTAGTAATGATCGTGAAAGGGGTGGAGGCGAGGGTGCCGGCAGGGCCTGGTTGTTGGTCAGAGGGAAAAGGGGAAGTTTGGGAAAGCAGTGAGGGGAGATAGAGGGGAGAGATGGGGCCGAGTGGTTAACGGGGGGGAAAAGCAGGAGAATAACGATATACGTATATACATACACACACACACACACACACACACACACACATATATATATATATATATATATATATATATATATATATATACACGCGCATATAGTCAACAGAAAGAGGGTGAAAAGGTACAATTGGAACTTTTTTAGAGCGATAAGATGAAGTAAATCAAACTAATAACATGAAAAAAAACGAAAATGGTGAAGAAAGATGTATAAGGTTACAATGATAAAACCCTAGTTAAAGGATATAGAAGAAAATAAAAAATATAAAAAAAAAAAAAGTTGGCGGAAAACGGAGGCAAAGATGGCAGAGGATGGTAAAAGCAGCTGGTTCATTGGTTGAGTTGGTTAGGTTAACGTAATTCATAAAGGGATCTGGTGAAAATAACCTAATGAACAAGTCCCAGATGATTTAATTTACATCGATTTCCATTGAATGCATTCATTTATTTATATCTTCTTCGCATCTGGCTTCGTTATGGACCAGCAGGTCTACGGATGGGGGAAGGGCAGTGTTTACTCTCTGTATCTCACTCGCTCACTCACTCGCTCACTCACTCACCCTCTCACTCATTCACTCACTCACTCACTCACTCACTCACTCACTCACTCACTCACTCACTCACTCACTCACTCATTTATCCTCTCACTCACTCACCCACCCTCTCACTCATTCACTCACTCACTCATTCACTCTCACTCACCATCTCACTCACTCACTCACCCTCTCACTCACTTACTCACTCACTCGTTCACTCACTCACTCACTCACTCACCCTCTCACTCACTCTCTCACCCTCTCACTCACTCACTCTCTCTCTCTCACCCTCTCACTCACTCACTCACTCACTCTCTCACTCACTCACTCTTGGCGTTACAGATCTGTTAAGACCCTCGGTCTCTCCAACAAGAGGTCTTCAATCGACCTGACCCTCATCCAGAACCTTCAATCTCTCCGTGTCTCCATATACGAGTGTCACATCGGCTCTAACGACGTCCTTCGGCTGAATAGAATAGCCTGGTGGTAGCCAGAATAAACATATCAACTGTGAATAGTAGTGAGAATTTTAAGGAAAGTGCCCAAGGAATTTTTCTTTGACTTAATAAAAACGCTTGGTGGCAATCATAACAAATATTAGAATCGTGAATACCCTTTAAAAGAGTTGATATTTGCATAGCTGAGCGCGTTACCGTTTGGCAAGTAGTGCGTTACCGAAAATTTTTGGGTGCTTTTCCGTCAGTGCATTGCCGATTTTAATTTCCTTAGAGTGGTATATATATATATATATATATATATATATATATATATATAAATATATATATATAAATATATATATACATATATATATATATATATATATATATATATATATAGGGTTGGGGGATTTTTTTTTTTTTTTTTTTTTTGTAGATAATAAATGGGAAACGTCTTACATCCTCTCCCCCCCCTTCACTCTTGGTGTCACTTTTTAGCAGATTTAGATAATATAGCACTAACCAGAACAAAACCAACAAAGTGCCCAGCATAATCCAGAGTAGAATATATGGTATGTGATATCAATGGGAAAAGGAAATGGTTGTACTCACGTCTATTCATTGTAGGATTGTAGTGAGCTCCCACCTATCGTATAAATGCAATAGGGACGTGAGCCGAATTTATCACTGACGAGGTTATCGGTAATCTCTTCAGATTGAAACTATTAAGAAAAGAATTCTTACGTAGTTGGCCCACTATTACTATATATATGAAAAAATAAATAAAGAATAGACATACTGCTGAAAGT
>NC_134782.1:2385000-2402500 GCF_046742065.1 Oratosquilla oratoria
TGCTATTAAACTTTTTAACCCACCAAGGCATTTACTTGCTTCTCTCAGTCTACATTCTACCTCCACCTCCACTCCTCCCTTTCCCGCCACATTCACATCCATGTATCTAAAGCTGTCCACTTCCCCCAGTCTCTCTCCCTTAATACTCACTTCCAGTTTGGTGCCACTTTCTCCCTTTGTATGTCTCATCACCTTATTTTTACCCACATTTATCTTCAACTTTCTTCTTTCGCACACCTTCCCAAACTCCGTCATTAACTTTTTAATCCCTCATCTGATCATGCTACAGGCGCAGTGTCGCCAGCAAGCAACAACTGCCTTATCTCTTCTTTTTCTCCACTTTCTTTAACCATCTCCAATCCCATGCCCATTACCCTTGCGTTTACCTCTTGCACCACCCCATTCATGTACACATTGAACAGCCAAGGTAACATAACACATCCCTATCAAAGTTCCACCTTTACCTCAAACCCCTTATTCTCTCCATTTCTATTTCTAACACAGGCTCTACTACTCTTGACTGTTCTTAATAGCTTTTTTCCTATCCCATATATCTGCAATACATCCCACAGTGCCATCCTGTCTTACTCTGTCATAAGGCTTTTCCAAATCCAAAAAGAAATAAAAAATAAATCCTCACATTTTCCTAAAACTTTCACACATATCTCCCTTACCACAACAATCTGATCTACTCAACCCCTCCCTGTCCTAAACCCATACTGTTCCTCACCAATTACTCCTGTTCCTCTCCTAATCCTCTCAATCAAGACCCTCCCATGAGGCTTCCCAACTACACTCAACAAACTGATCCTTCTGAAACTCCTACACTCACACTTGTCCCCTTTCCCCTTGTAAAACGGAACTATACAGACACTCCTTCAGTCCTCTGGAACTCTACCCTGTTTTAGAGAAATATTAAACAACCTCACCAGCCAGTTCACCATCCGCATGACACCCATTCAGTCCAGGTCCCTTACTTGCTCTTATCATTTTAATAACTACTTTAACCTTATCTTTCTTTATTTCTCCTCCATTTTCCTCATTCATCACTGTCATTTTTTAGCGCTTCCCACTGCAACTACCTTTCCCTCCTTATCCTCCTTCACATTCAGTAACTCCGTAAAATAATCTGCCCATCGTCCTCTTACCGTCTCTTCCATTATCATCCCTCCATCTGTATCTTTTACCTTTTCTCTACTTGATTCGTCTCCTCTTTTTCTCTTTATTTCCTTCCAAAACATCTTTTTATTACTTATCTGTACCACATTCATGCATATTAAAAGACTCAAACCTTAGGGTTCTGCTTGGAAAACTCCTTCCAGATCCTCTTATGACTTTGCTTTTATTTAGGAATATCCTCTTTGTGGCTACAGAGAGTAGGATTCCTAGTCCTGTACCCGTCTTGTTTTTGTCGCCTTTTACGACTCAAGTGAGAACACTCGGTGGCAGTTTTCTTCTCCCCTACCACAAGGCTTAGCGAAAAAAGGAAATTGATATTCAGAGAAGTGGTAGAGGACATTAAGAGTGTGTGTGTGTGTGTGTGTGTGTGTGTGTGTGTGTGTGTGGGAGGGCAACATAACGGAGGGACAGTCGCAGTATAATAAAGTATCATAATTTCTCTATGAATAGAGATTTCCTCTATCACAGACGAAATGACATGTGGCTCTGGTCCGCAGGGGTGCCCCATATCGACCCTAAAGTACCAGCTGCATGCTACTGGGTAGCTGTCAACCCCACAATAACATGCAACCAATACTCCAGACGGGATGTATATATATGTATGTATATATATATATATATATATATATATATATATATATATATATATATATATATATATATATATATATATACGGTATATATATATACACGAAAAAGGTGGAGTCCAGGAACCATGATAGTGTAATTAAAATACATCGGATCCAGAAACAGGTACTTTATTCCCGATGTTTAGAACCCTGTCCGGAGTTGTTCTTCAGATGTTACAATGATAAAGTTGTTTGATCCTGACTAAGACGGAAGTGTGTGGTACTCTAGGAAAGGACAATGGGAAGCCCGCCAATACATCGGGGTAGTCTCATTCTGAAACCCTTTATAGAATATAATCCCACCGATACCAGTCAATTCTATTCAGTTGAAGGATAAGGAAGAAGGAAGAGGGGGGAATGAAAAGGAAGGAAAGAAGGACGGATGGAAATATATAGAGAGAAAGGAAGGAAGGCAGAAAGGAAAAAAACATAAAGAAGAAAAAGAAGGAAAGGAATAGAAGGAGCAATGAAAGAAAGATGGAAGGAAGGAAAAATCTAAGAAAAAGGACAAGGAAGAGACATATTGCGTTTGGGAAAAGTAGGAGAAGTGCCATTGTGCAGAAGAGGTGTAAGAAGGAAAGAATAAGTAGACACTGGGGAATAGACAGTAGGATGAGAAAAGAGTTGGGAGAGGGGGGAGGGAGGGAGAGTAGGGGAAAGAATATGGGATTAGAGACAGACAGGAGACAGTTTGGGAGGAAATAAAAAGTGTAAGGGAGGAGAGGGTAAGACATTAAGGGCAAGAATGAAGAGGGGAGTGTGAGAGCATGGAGGAAAGAGGAAAAAATGTGAGAGGAAGTGAGGGTGGGGTCGGTGCTAACAAGGAGAGGACGAGGGGAGAAAAGGGGGAGTTGGCGAGTGGGAAGCAATGGGGTGGATTACATGACGCTGAGGGATAGATCACGGTAATGGGGAGAATGGGGCGGGGAATGAGGGGAGGAAGTGAAGGAGGAGGGAGAGGAGGAGGAGGAGGAGGAGAAGGAAGACGAGGGAAAGGACGACAAGGAGCAAGAAGAGGGTGAAGATGGGGAGGAGCAGACAGGTGAAAAAGAAGAGGAGAAGGAAGAGGACGACGAGGAGTATGAGGAGAATAAGGAAGGGGAGGAAAAGGAAGAAAAGAGGAGGAGGATAAGGAGGAAAGAAAAGAGGAAAAAGATGAGGAGGAAGGTGGAGAAATTAGAGGAGGTAGAGGAGGAGTGGGGGGGAGGAGGTGTTTTGTTAGCAATAATTAGTGCTTCTATCTTTGGGAACAAAATACTGCCGAAGAGGTCTAATCGTAGAGGGAGTAGAGGAGAGGTTTAGGGAGGCCAGCAGAATGGAGTGATTGTGGAACTTAAGTGGTCAGTATTTTCTATTATGAATGAAGATTAGTCTTTTATTATAAAAAGAATAATGAGTGACTTGGTTTATAGGGATGTCACAAAAGTCCTTAAAGCATCGACTGTAAAACACATGCGGACAGTAAACCATAAGTATGGATGAGGAGAATGAATACAAAAGAAGGAAAAAAAAAGGAAGAAACGAAGAAAAAGAGGAGGGTAAAGAGGACGAACAGAAGGAGGTTGAAAAGATGGAAGAAGACCAGGAAGAGGAGTAGGAATAGCAAGAGGAGAAAGAGAAGAAAAAGGAGGAGGAAGAGGAGGAAAATTTCCTCTTCTTGGGCTCTGTTGTAACATTAGAATCCCAATTGGCTTCTTGAAGGGTGTTCACCATTTTTTATTTGAACCCAATGACTTCAGCTTGCCCTAGGAGGCCGAGTACAAAGGGCAAAGGTGGCGAGTTTAGTCGTAGCTATGGAGCTCCATCTGCGAGCTCCTTCACACACCCGGACACACACACGCACATACACACACACACACACACACACACACACACACACACACACACACACACACACACACACACACACACACACACACACACACACACACACACACACACGCAATCTCTCTCTCTCTCTCTCTCTCTCTCTCTCTCTCTCTCTCTCTCTCTCTCTCTCTCTCTCTCTCTCTCTCTCTCTCTCTCTCTCTCTCTCTCTCTCCTTCCATTATGAGTTTTCCTGTGTTAGCTTCTCGCCCCCAACTTTGCTGAAATTGCCTCGACCTCTGCGTTTTACGACACGCACGTCGAACGGCCCTGTGGGCAGTGCAGGGGCGACCTGGAACTTGTAGGGCGCGCGAAAGTTAAATGCAACAATAGATTATACACAGGGGAGCCTAAGGACCGCGAGCGACCACAGCAGGATGCTATTGTATCAACAATGTGTGATCTTCTATTTGTCTCTACCAATTTTTTAGCACGAGTTTGTAACCATTTGTGGGTGACTACCTATTTGTGAGCATCTATGTATGGTTACCTGTTTGTGATTACCTGTTCTCGGCTTATACTCGTAAGATTAAATCACCCTCTGAGTATCCTTTTAATTTTTCAATTCTTCCAATACAGTTGAATAAGATTCATGGGTGGTAACTAAAATAACATTTAAAAAAGGCCGTCACCATGAGAAAGGAGATCATCGAGTTGGCTGTAACCTCATAAATATTTATCATTTTGTCAGCTTTTCTCCCTCGGGGCAATAGTGCCCTGAAGGACAGATTTAAGGGGGTTAGCAGAACGGATGGATGATAGTAGTAAAAAGTTGTCTGTAATACATGCATATGTTCCTATATATATATATATATATATATATATATATATATATATATGTATATATATATGCATATATATATATATATATATATATATATATATATATATATATAAGTAAAGATTTAGAATCTGGGATCCATATTGGAAACCTGTAAACACCAGAATCTTATATATATACATATATGGTATATATATATATATATATATATATATATATATATATATAATGTATGTATATATATATATATATGCATGTATATATATATATAATATATATATATATATATATATATATATATATATATATATATATGTGTGTGAAAGGAGGAAGGGGAAACACGGGTCTTTATCTGAATATCGAGTTTATGCCTGACCAGTTTCGCTTACAATAGCTTCTTCAAAGGAGTAGAAGCTATTGTAAGCGAAACCGGTCAGGAATAAACTCGATATTCAGATAAAGACCCGTGCTTCCCCCCATCCAATTTTACCATAATTTGTCGTAATGTCTCTCTCTCTCTCTACATATGTATAAATATATATATATACATATACACATATATATATATTTATATATATATATATATATATATATATATGTATATAATGTATATATATATACATATATATATATATTATATATATATATGTACATATATGTATATATATATATATATATATATATATATATAGATGTGTGTGTGGGTGTGGGTGTGTGTGTGTGTGTGTACATATATGTATGTATGTTTGAATGTAAATATATATATATACATATATATATATATATATAGATATATATATATATATGTACGTGTATGTATACATATTAAATTACTCTTCGGTCGTAGAAGACTTTTGTGCGACTTGTCCGTAAGGGTTTCAGTGAGCTCCATGAGACAAGAAACCTCATCTATATTCCAACACCTTATATTGAGCTGAAAAAATTGTCTACCGTTTGCCAGAATGATATCCCTAAATATCATTGCCTTAATGAAGTGAAGGGAGCTGAAGGGAGCAAGAAAGGACGGAAGGGCCCAAGGGCTGGTCGGAAGGAGAGCCCAGGTAGAGGAGTGCCGGCGAGGAGGGAGGAGGTAGGGAGGAAGTGGGAGTAGGGTGAGTGAGAGGGGGACACAAGGGGGAGGGGAGGATAAGTGTGTAGGGTTTGTGAGGGGAGATAGTGGACAGTGACCCTCTGAGGGGTGGGGGGAGAGGGGAAAGGAGAGGGGAGCACTGAGGGGAAAGGGGTGGACGAAGGAAAGATGAAGGTTTGTCGAGGGGGAGGGGAGAAGAAGGAGGAGGGGGAAGGGGAGGGGAAGGGGGAGGTCAGGTTCCTACTAGGTAAGCTAGTTAATGACAGGAGAGGTGTGCGTGTTGGGAGGGAGGCATGAGAGTGGGGGGGAGAAGGGAGAAAGGGAACAGAATGGGAGAGGTTAGGGAGTGGGGAGCGGAGAGGAAAAGGGAAGGGGAATGAGGGGAGGGGAAAAGGGGGTAGGGAAAAGGGAAGGGAAGACTGGTGGGGACAAGAGAAAGGAGAGGAGAAGGATGGAGAGGGGAGAGGAAAGGAATGGAGGGAATGAGTAGGAGAGAGAGAGAATGGGAAGAGAGAGGGGTATTAGGAATGGAGTCTACGGGGAGAGGACGGGGTTGGAAGAGAAGAGAGCGGATAGAGTAAGTGGTAAGAGTATGGGTGGGAAGGGGAGAGGAGAGTAGGGAGAGGAGGTAACTGACGAGAGGGAATGGGAAATAGGAAAGCTTAGGGGAAAGAAGGTGAGGGAAAGTTAAGGAGAGAAGAGGAGGGAAGGGAGTAGGGAAGAGTTCAGAGAAAATAGGGAAAGGAACAGAAAAGAGAATCTGAAAAGAGGACAAGAGAGGAAAATTGGGAAGAGAAAGGTGAGAAGTAAATGTGGAGAGAAGATGTAATAAGACAAGGAATATCAAAGGGGAAGGATGATTATCATTTAGTCAACATTAAACAGCTGGACAATATCGCACCGAAGAAGTGTTGTTATAAAAGTAGTAAAAGAGAGATTTAAGGAGAGGTAATGAAGCAGAGAAGCTAAATTGACTAACATTTTTTTTTTTTTTTTTTTTTTTTTTTTTTTTTTTTTTTTTTTTTTTTTTTTTTTTTTTTTTTTTTTTTTTTTTTTTTTTTTTTTTTTTTTGAGTAGAGCTTAGTCTTCATTCGGTGAGTAACTCTGGTCCGTAGTAATGTCTCTGAAGTTATCAAAATATGGTCTATGTAACACATGCAATAAGCGCCCCATACTCGGAGGAGTGAGGGCGATTGAAGAGAAGTAAAGAAAGGAGTAGAGGGGAGATGGTAAAAGTAGAAGGAAGAAGGAAATGAATGATAAGAAGTAAAAATAGATCAAAGGAGAGGCAGAGGATGGAGCAAAGAGGAAGAAGGAAGAAAAGAGAAGCCAAATGGAAAAGATGAAATGAAGGAGAGAGCAAGAAAGAGGATGTCATTAAGAGAAACCACGAAAAGAAGAGGTAAAGATGAGACAAGATAGTGTAGGGAAGTCCAAAAGAAAAGGTAGAGAGAAAGAAAGGGAGAGAGACAAGGAGAGATAGGGTTCAGGAGAGAACGAAAGAGAGGGAGGAGAGGGCGGGTGGGATTGGACAGTATGGGATGGGGGTGGGTGGGGGTTGGGGGGTATCGGGGTGGGATCGATATGACTGGAAAAGAGGGGTTCTGGGGGTTTAAGGGCCAGGGTAACTGAGGTTAGGAGGGGTTAACCTTAGTCTTTCGACATGGTGACGTACTTTATCGAATTTGTTCTGGCTGGGGATAGAATACCTGTGAGCGTTGAAAATAGATAGATAAGGGTCTCGGTTGAAAAGGACTTGCTTCAGGCGAGTGTCTCATTCCTCGAATAGGTTAACATCCATCCATCCCGTCCATCCGTCTGTCCTCAGCCTAGATAAAATCAATAAAGTTGCTCATTGCTTTTTCACAGACAACTATCTAGAAATACTCCTGGGTAATTCATCATGACTAAACCCAAAAGATTTTATTCAGGTGAAGGGAGGCGCGTTAGGGCAAGAAGGGGCTAAGGCACTCAAACTGGGTGCCACAGAGTGCCACAGAGTGCCACAGGGTGCCACAGAGTGCCACAAGACTACCATGAATTCTCCCATGGTTAGATCCTCTTGACGTACATTTGTAGAATACCGTTTGCAGAAATCTGTCTGTGTTTGATTATATATCAGCGGTTCTATAGAGGAACGGATGAGAGATATATTTCATCACCCCGCCCCGTCGTTAAACATTAAAATCTGGGGGGGAGGTAAAACGGGGGAGGGGAGGGGTACAGAAAGGGTGACGTCATTCAGGGTGTCATCACTGAAAAAAGAACTTGAGAACCCTTTCAATACTGAGATGATGGGCGGGGTTGATAAATGAAATAGGTGGGTGGGTTGATATGTGGAGTTAATGTTTGGAGTTGATGAATGAGGTTTGTGGGTGGAGGTGGACGTGTGGAGTTGGTGTGTGGAGTTGGACAAGGAGGTAATGGAGTTTGAAAACTGGGTGTGTGGAGGTAAGGCACAAGGATATGGAGGTGAAGAGTAGAGTTGGGAAGTATCTTATCAGTAATAATCAGCGATTCTCACATTGTGGATAATATATATCACTGAAGAAGTGAAGTCATAAAGGCGGAACGGAGTGATAGTAGAAATAAAGAAATGATCAACACTTTATAACAAAAGAATGATGCGTAACTCTGGTCCATAGGCATATCACTGAGGTTCTTAAAGGGTCGACTGTATGAAGCGTAATTTCAGAACTCCACACGTATAGGAGAGTTGAAAATCGGAGTTGATGGGTAGGGAGGAAAGGGAGTAGGGAGTGTACATAGAGATGTGGAGTGTGGGTGGAAGAAGTTTGGAGCAAGAGAGGGTGGAGGAGGGGCAGAGGTATGGTGGTAGGAAGGAGAGGTAAGGGTGGGAGTAGCGAGTGTGGGCTGGAATTGGGTCCAGGATAGAGGTCGGCGTTTGGGGAGTGTTTGGGGGCGTAAATGTGGGCTGTTTGCGAGGATATAGAGGTCGGAGGCTTCGGGGACTCAGTCCCCCGCCCCCCATCACCCCGAAAATGAATGCGGGGGTGTAGTGGTGAGTGTTGGTGGGGTGGGGGGTAAGAAGGGTGATGGGGTGGAAGGAGGGGAGGGAAGCGGGGAGAGGGGTCGGCAGGCCAGCGAGTACATGTGTCGTAGTGAAGGACCGAGTAGCCGTCCGACCTGTTTCCTCAGAGCTACTTCGCTTATGTAATGCTGTCTATTGGCCTCTTGGAGGACGTTTCAGCACTGAATAGAATCATCTGGTGTCACTAAGCATTACGGGTGTCTGGTCTCGAAACATTTTAGGAAGCCTCTGTCCCTAAGGACCACTGTGTTGGTCGAATGTGCTTTGGTAGGGAAGGCCGCAGAGAAGGATATAGCAGTGCCAACGTCCCATCTCAGTGATACCACAAAACGAAAAGATTATTAACTTTTTTCAAATATGTTGAGGTTTAGGATGGTGAATATATACCACGGGGGTGGCACTGTCATTAATGAAATAGCCTGGCGTAGCCAGACTAAAAAGTAAACTGCCGTTCGGTAAGGAAGGGGCTCATCAAGATCAGTTACGTTCTCTTCCGTGCAAAGGGCGTGCCACGGAGATGAATGTAATAGTATAACGACAGCCAAAATAATGAAGGGTTCTACCAGGCCCGCAAGGGATTACGTTTTTGGGTAGAGCGACCAGAGTGAATGTACACGGCGAGAATGGAAATGAAATGGTTGACAATCTAGCAAAAAAAAAATTTCTTCTTTTATATATATATATATATATATATATATATATATATATATATATATATATATATATATATATATATATATATATATATATATATATTATTTTTTTTTTTTCATGTTCTGTCATCGTCCACCCTAACATGACACCCAAGAAAGGGGAGAACCTACACCCACCGAAAAGGAACAGCAGCGTCATGGCACTATAAGAAAAAAAAAAAAAAAAAGAATAGTACTGCAGGTAGCGGAGAACCTACAACGTGCCACCCGACTAACCAGAGCGCTCACAGCCAAGCTGGCACCCAAAACAGCAGAGAACACACAACAAGGAGCAGGACCACAAACCCATCGGACGGAGACACCCCACCCCACCCCACCCCCCGCCTCATGCACCACCCCCGTCAGTCTCCGGTCCCAGCCCCGCTCCAGCCCCTGTTCCAGCCCCGGCCGCCCTATTCGATCCTCGGCCCGCCCTTAGTGTCCTAAGTACTCCAAGATGCTTGAAGAATAAGAACATCCCACCTCTCCTTATCCCTCTCCCTCTCCCTCTGCCTCTTCCTCTCCCTCTTCTTCTCCCTCTCCTTCTTCGCCTTCCTCACATTCACCGTCACCCTCTCCTCCATCCTCACACTCTCCCTCACGCTCTCCATCTCCATTTCTTCCCCTCTCCTTCAGTCCTTCATTCTCTCTTTCTCATTCTCCCTTAATCTCTTACTCCCTCTCCCTTTCTCTTCCTCCCTCCTTCTCTCCCTCTCTCCTTCTTTCCCTCTCTTCTTATCTCCCGATTTCTCTCTCTCTCTCTCTCTCTCTCTCTCTCTCTCTCTCTCTCTCTCTCTCTCTATCTATCTATCTATCTATATATATATATATATATATATCTATATATATATATATATATATACACGAACACCACACACACGCACACGCACACACACACACACACACACCACACACACACATACACACACACATTCATACACACTCACACACGTACATACACACACACACACACACACACACACACACGGCTCGGTGGCGGATTGGTAAAGCACTGGCCTCACAAGCCAGAGAACCGGGGTTCGATTCCCCGGCCGGGCGGAGATAAGTTGGGTTTGTCTCCTTTCACGTGTAACCCCTGTTACACACACACACACACACACACAAACACACACACACACACAAACACACACACACACACACACACACACACACACACACACACACACACACACACACACACACACACACACACACACACACACACACACACACAATCTCAACCTCTCCCTTCCTTCTCTTCTCTTCCTTTCCATTTCCCTCCCTTTTTTCTTCCTCCCCTTCCCTTTCCTTCCTTTACCGTCATCTCCCCTCCCCACCTCTACTTTTCACTTTCCTCCCCTGTCCTCCCCTCCCCTCTCCTACCCACCTTCCCGTTTGACTTCCCTCTCTTCCTCTATCCTTCTTTTCTGTCCTAACCCTTCCTTTTTCTTTCTTCCTTCCCTATATCCCTCCGCCCTCCCCACCTCCCCTCCTCCCTTCCTCCCCTCCTCACGCCCTCCCTCCTTATCTCCCGTTTCCTCCTTCTTCCTTCCCCTTATCCTCTTCCATAATCACTTTCCTCCCTCCGCTTCCCTTCTCCTTCCTTTCCTCCCTTCCTCCTCTGACTCCCTTCACACCCCTCCTCCCCTGTCCCCCTCCCTCTCCCTTCCCCTTTCCTTTCTTACTTGCCTTTCTCCGTTTCCCATCTCCTTCATTTCTCTCCCTCCACTTTACTTCCCCTCCCTTTCCCTCTCATCCTCCTTTCTCCTTCCCTCCCCTCCTCCTCCTCTTCCCTTTCCCCTTCCCCTCGTCTTCCCTTCTCCCCGCTGCACCCCTTTCATTTGCGCTCCCCTCACTCTCCCCTCGGCTATGTGCCCTCACTCATCTGCGCCCAGGTTGTTCTTGTTGTTCTTGTTCTTGTTGTTGTTTGTTATGTCCATTTGCTCCACACGGTGTACTCGTGGTGCGCGGCAGCTGATGCTCTGCTGGGTCTGTTGCAGCTGGTAAAGGCCAAGTCTCGTGAGGCTGCTGCAAAAGCCGCTGCGTTTACTACTACTACTATTACTACTACTACTACTACTACTACTACTACTACTACTACTACTACTACTACTACTACTACTACTACTACTACTACTACTACTACTACTACTACTACTACTACTACTACTACTGCTGCTACTACTACCACTACTACTACTACCACTACTACTACTACCACTACTACTACTACTACTACTACTACTACTACTACTACTACTACTACTACTACTACTACTACTACTACTACTACTACTACTACTACTACTACTACTACTACTACTACTTCTACTACTACTACTACTACTACTACTGCTGCTGCTGCTGCTGCTGCTGCTGCTCCTTTTTTTTTTCTTCTTTTCTTTTTTCCCTGTATAGTGGAAGCAGTCAGGGTCTGTCTCCTACACAGTACATTGGCCCCTCCCTCGCCAGTGGCTGTTGTCGACTACCCTTTTATATGTAATTTTATTTACAATTTTATAGAGACCTAGTACAGAAGTTCATTTATCCTACAATCTATTACAGTCTGCTCAAAATCGATATTTTGTATATGTGCTGACTTGGGCTGTGGGGACCTCTCAGGCATATTAGTACAGCTACTACTACTACTACTACTACTACTACTACTACTACTACTACTACTACTACTACTACTACTACTACTACTACTACTACTACTACTACTACTACTACTACTACTACTACTACTACTACTACTACTACTACTACTACTTCTACTACTACAACTTTTTCCTTTTCAAAACCGACCTCCATCCTCGTGGAACTGTGTGGTGAAAGCAGTCAGGATCTGTCTCCTACAGGCATAGTTCATTAGTCCTTCTCTCCTCAATGACTGTAATCGACTACCCTTTTATATAATTTAAAGAAGCCTAATACAGAAGTTCATTTATCCTACTATCTACTACACTCTAATCAAAATCGAGGTTTTGTACATGTGCGGATTTGGGTGGTGGGGACCTGGTACCTCTCAGGTATAGGAGGGCTGATCTTAAGAATGAGAATGAATCTACATCTCATCCACGATACAATGCTACTTTTTGGTTGTTATTTCTTTTCTGCCATCACCTCCGCCAGACGAGAGTTGAATGCCTTTGCCCTTGGACCCATCCCACCTGAAGTCGTAAAGGTTATCGTGGTGAATGAGCCCTGGTCCACATTCTATATACACTCCTCGTACATCCCGATTTTCTCATTCTCGTTCCGGGATTGGGATGGCTCAATAGTTAAGTTATTGTAACAGGGAGCCATCGGATCAAATATTCGCATGTCAAAGAAAGCCAATTGTCCCCGTGTCCAGAAACCTCTTGCGCTGACATCCGCTCGGGCTTCAAATGAGATGTTGGACTTATGGTGCTTGAAGGTCTCCCTTCCTAGTAAGAGTAATGTTGGTTTGATGGTCACATCCTTATATATCTCCCGATGCATTTGGGCAGTGAGATCCCTTATCTCGTCTTGTCTCATGGAAATTAATCCATCCTGCCTGCATATCGTCGCATGGTTTGGGTCAAACTGTGTACCACAGGAATATCTGTTAAGCAACCTTTCCAAAGGCAATCCATACCTCAAGGCAATGGCAGCCGTGAATTCTCTTTTGTTTAGGTTGAATACCTTTGTCCTGATTGGTAGTACTGTCAGCCAATTGGACGTCCCATTTTCCTATTGCTATCATTCTTTTCATACAATTCAATATCTGATCTAAAAGAGTGCGAAGCTTCTCCTTCTGCCTCACTTCCCTTCCCTTTGATATGTTTCTTCTGATTTCCTCCACGTTAGTCTCATTCTGTTGATCTTGTGACACGATGTTGTTTGTCAGGGAGGACGTGAGTTTCAGGGTGTTTCGGTGTTTTATTTTGGCAAGGTTTAGCGGATTTGAGATGCCTAACCCTCTCATTTTTGGTGGAAGTTCGATAAGTTTTCTTTCCTCATCGTTTATTATCCGTCCGTTGATGATGGCTGGAATTAGCTCAATTCTGAAAGTTTCTTCAAGAGGACTTAATAGTTCGGTGATGTTCGGTACCGTCCTTAAAATGTAATTCCACTTATTTTTAATACCATATTTGAATGCCGCCTGCGGTTCAGTCTTTGCAAAGTTGGCTAATAGCCTAACTTCCGCCACCCATTCGTTATATTTGTTTTCGATATATCGCTTTTTAAATAATTCAGAGCCGATCACAGCATAGAGATGTCTTCCCCCTCTTTAGTAACCTTCACTTCACTATCTTTAAAGCTGTTTTTGGCTTTGTCAAAGTAGTCTGGCTTCACTATGAGGACAGACTTTGCATTCGGGATCATGTCCCTGCACCAGATCCCACCACTTTTTTACGTCTGCTACTTTCCCTGCCCCGTGAGATCATCTGCATATGCTACTTGTTTAACCCTGGTGTCCTCATGTTGTATCCTCTGCTGCAGGTGGATAAGACCAAGAGGGTACATTTCCATAGCCACCGGGTCTACCTGAGTGGTGGCTTCCGATGATTTGATGACCTATACTTTCGTCTCCTTCTCTTTCTACTACTACTACTACTGCTGCTACCACTACTACTACTACTACTACTACTACTACTACTACTACTACTACTACTACTACTACTACTACTACTACTACTACTACTACTACTACTACTACTACTACTACCACTACTACTACTGCTACTTTTTCTTTCTTTCTCTTTTTTACGACCTTCATCCTCGTGGAACTGTATGGTGAAAGCAGTCAGGATCTGTTTCCCACAGACACAGTTCATTGTCCCCTCTCTCGCCAATGACGACGACTACTACTACTACTACTACTACTACTACTACTACTACTACTACTACTACTACTACTACTACTACTACTACTACTACTACTACTACTTCTACTACTAGTAGTAGTAGTAGTAGTAGTTGTACTACTACTACTGCTACTACTAGTACTACTACTACTACTACTACTACTACTACTACTACTACTACTACTACTACTACTACTACTACTACTACTACTACTTCTACTACTACTACTACTACTACTACTACTACTACTACTACTTTTTTATACAACCTCCATCCTCGTGGAACTGTGTGGTGGAAGCAATCAGGATCTGTCTCCCACAGACAGTTCATTGGCCCCTCTCCCGCCAATGACTGTGGTCGACGACCCTTTTATTCTTAATTTTAATAAAGCCTAATACAGAAGTTCATTTATCCTACTGTCAACCACCGTCTGCTCAAAATCTAGGTTTTGTACATGTGCTGATTTGGGCGATGGGGACCTTGTACCTCTCAGGCATAGGAGGGCTGATCTTAGGAGTGAGAATGACAGTCTACATCTCATCCATGAAACAATGCTGCTTTTTGGTTGTTGTTTCTTTTCAGCCATCACCTCTGCCAGACGAGCGTAGAATGCCTTTGCTCTAGAACCCATCCCACCTGAAGTCGTGAAGGTTATTGTGGTGAATGAGACCAGGTCCACATTTTGTATACGCTCTTCGTACACCCTGATCTTCTCATACTCGTTCCGGAAGAGGGATGGCTCAATGGTCAGGTTGCTGTAACAGGGAGCCATCGGATCAAATATTCGCATGTCAAAGAAAACCAACTGTCCCCGTGTCCAGAAACCTCTTGCGCTGACATCCACTCTTGCTTCATTTGAGGTGTTAGATGTGCGGTACCTGAAGTTCTCCCCTCTTAGTGGGTGTAATGTTGGTTCGATAGTCACACCCTTGCACACCTCCCGCACTACAACTACTACTACTACTACTACTACTACTTCTACTACTACTACTACTACTACTACTACTACTACTACTGCTACTACTACTACTACTACTACTACTACTACTACGACAACGACAACGACAACGACGATAATGATAGTTGCCAACAAATGTTATCCTGCGCCCAAGGTGCATTTTTAGGTACTTTAATCTGGGGAACGCAAAGGAGTTCTTTACAGGTCAGAGAAATTTTTACGCATGAATAGATTAAGGCTATTCCTGATATGGCCATTGTACCTTTGTTAGACTTAAGTCATTGTAACATTAGCCAGAATAGAATCTGTAAAGAGATTCAACCCACCTTCCTCTCCCTGGTGCCATCGCGCGATTGTCGAGAGCGCCACTTGGCACTGCTTGTAACAGGGGTGTGTCCAGAGTGCGCTGAAAAAGGTAATTAAACTTCTCACTCCAAGAGCGCCGTCTTCAACTGAATAAAATAGGCTGTCGTTAGACACAACAAGTTCTGTAAACATAATACGAATCTTTAAGTGTTCATTGGGATTATTTTAACCTTTTAGCGGCCTTTAGGCTCTTTTAAAACGAATAAAGTCTTTTGGTGTTAGCCTAAACAAAATGTTAATTTTTCCCTATGTTTATCAAGTGATCAGTTGCAAAAAATATCTAATTGAATGAGCAAATAAATAGCTAAATAAACAAGTAAGTAAATAGATAAATAAATGAATAAAGAAATAGATAAGTAGGTAAGTACTGTAGGCAGATATGCAGATATGTAAATATCAAATTGATAAACACGTAATCAAATAATATGAAATAAGTAACTGGAGGTGCAATGGACATATGAAAAGTAACATTCATACAGATTGTGCAGGTCGTGAGTGTAAAGGTTGCACATGCAATGTGTATGTACGTGCGTGTGTATGTGTGCCAAGGAGGAGGTGCAGACTGTGTATGTGTTTATATGTGTGTGTGTTATTCACGATGGTCTTGGATCACGTGTTGGACTCGATCGACAGCTATTACCCTCCAGGAAGAGAACTCAGAGCTCATATATGACCGATCTATGAGAGTTGGAGTAACGACCCGCAGCGCAGCGATACTTACATTATTTTAGCCCTGAGCGGGATTCGAACCCGGAACGCCGTAATGGCAGCCAGGAACTCTACCGCTGCGCCACGAGTCGTGTGTGTGTGTGTGTGTGTGTGTGTGTGTGTGTGTGTGTGTGTGTATGTGTGTGTGTGTTGTATTGAGGGGTGTGCACACAGGGTGTGGATGGGTGGTTCCCGGTGCCAGGGTGCTATCGATTGTCGGTTGCCGGGGTGGCGCCCGCCTCCTCCCCTTCTCCTCCTCCTCCTCCTCCTCCTCCTCCTCCTCCTCCTCCTCCTCCTCCTCCTCCTTCTCCTCCTCCTCCTCCTCCTTCTCTTCCTCCTCCTCCTCCTCCTCCTCCTCCTCTTCCTCCTCCTCCTCCTCCTTCTCTTCCTCCTCCTCCTCCTTCTCTTCCTCCTCCTCCTCCTCCTCTTCCTCCTCCTCCTCCTCCTCCTCTTTCTCCTCCTCCTTCTCCTCATCTACCTCTTCCTCTGCTCTCCTTTCTTACTATTCCTCTTCATTTTCATTTTTTCTTCCTCCTCCTTCTACTCTTCCTTCTCTAATTCTTCTTCCTCCTTCTACTCCACCTTCTCCAATTTTTCCTCCTCCTTCTCCTCCTCTTTCTCCTCCTCCTCCTCCCTCTTATAGCTCCTGTTGTCGTAGTCGTGATGCAGCCCCAGTCCATCTATAGTAGCTGACCTTACATATATTGGTGTCGCTGCTTTTGTAATTGCATTTGTTGTAGATGACGAATATATAGAGTATATAGAAGATATAGAAAGTATAGAAGATGTAGAAAATATATAGAGAATATGGAAGACCACTGTTGTCACAAATAGTGGAGCCGGTGTTGTTTTTATAGTAATGTTGGACAATGTTGTATTGTTGATGCTGATGGCCTTTTCTGTTTTGTTTCGTTATCTGTGTGATGTTGCTTCGGTTCGTCCTTTGGCAAAAGCTGATGCTTCCGTTCCAGAACAGGAATTTTCTTCTTCTTCTTCTTCTTCTTCTTCTTCTTCCTCTTCTTCTTCTTTATTTTGGTTACTATTTAATATGTACTCATGTATTCATTCATATTTTTCATCTGTGTACTTTTCTATATTTATCTTTTTTATTGGCAATATATATATATATATGCACATATATATATATATATATATATATATATATATATATATATATATGTGTGTGGTGTGTGTGTGTGTGTGTGTGTGAGTGTGTGTGTGTGTGTGTGTGCGTATGTGTGTGTGTATGTATTGTTCACTTATTTATTTCACCAATTCATTTTGCTATTGTTCCATTAGCATTGTTCAGATACATTATAACAAAAGCGGTGAAGCGCTACCGG
>NC_134782.1:2407500-2412500 GCF_046742065.1 Oratosquilla oratoria
CTATCTCTCTCTCTCTGTCTCTCTCTCTCTCTCTCTCTCTCTCTCTCTCTCTCTCTCTCTCTCTCTCTCTCTCTCTCTCTCTCTCTCTCTCTCTCTCTCTCCCTCCCTCCCTTCCTCCCTCCCGGCGCCCCTCCTCTCGTGTCCCCTTCTTAAAACGCAAGACTTCACCTCACTCTTGCCTTCTTCTTTTCGTCTCATTCCTGAGCCGCCCATCATTCGTGACAACTTATCCGCGGCGGTCTTGTCCTCACCTGAACAAAGTCCGAAGGTGCATTATCCTATGGTGCAAGGATTCACCCCACAAACGTCAGTGTATTCACCACCACAACCACCACCACCACATTAACAACAAAAACAGGGACCGGTGGACACTTCCATTCTTCCGCATATCACCCCCTGTACAAAGGATGAGTGCCACCCCCCCACACCCACATCTCATCACACTCTACCCACCTCCTCACCTCCTCCACCCCATCCTCGAGGGGCACTACGCTGCCCTTTCGTCCTTCGTTATTTTTTCCACCAACTTCGTCCAGTCCGCTTACACTTCGCCTATTGCTCTCGCTCGCGCACTCTCCGACCGAGCCGTAGCCGTGACCTCCACTTCGACCTTGTTCCTCACAGGAACATGACTGTGGGTGCTTGTTTTCATGTTTACTCCATGCAGGCTACGCTACATGTTCTCGCTCTCTCTCACTCTCTGTTTCTCTCTCTCTCTTTCTCTCTCTCTCTCTCTCTATCTATCTCTCTATCTCTCTATTTATTTATTTTTGCTCATCCCCCATTCTTTGTCTCAATTTCCTTGTCTAATTCTTGTTTTCATGTAAGTACATATCATAATGGATATATATGTATATATATACGATTGGTTTGCACACACAGACACACACACACACATACACACACACACACACACACACACACACACACACACACACACACACACACACACACACACACACACACACACACACACATGTATATATATATATATATATATATATATATATATATATATATATACAAATATATATATACAGACACACACACACACACACACACACACACACACACACACACACACACACACACACGCTGTGGTTAGAGCTCTGGCCTGCCACTACGGAGGTCCGGGTTCGATCCTCGCCCGGGGCTGAAATAATATCAGTATCGCAGCGCTGAGGGGTGTTACTCCAACTCTCGTGGGCGGGGAGTTGGGGGTGTGTGTGTGTGTGCAAGGTCATAGCATTACCCATAGATCGGACCTACGAGCTCTGAGCTCTCTTCCAGGAGGGAAATAGCTGTCGATCACGAGTCCAACACGTGATCCAAAGACCAAGTGAATACACACAAACACACACCACACACACACACACACACACACAAACACACACCACACACACACACACACACTCACACACACACACACACACACACACACCACACACACAAACTCACACACACACACACACACACACACCACACCACACACACACACACACACACACACACACACACACACACACACACACACACACACACACACACACACACACACACATATGTATATATATATATATATATATATATATATATATATATATATATATATATATATATATATATATATATACGCAACACTGAATGGCTCCCAGTGAACAGATATACATTTTTATCAACCACAATACACTTTAATTTTAAGCCATCAACATCGAGACTTGAGGCATATATATATATATATATATATATATATATATATATTTATATATATATATACATAAATATATGTATATATATGTATATGTATGTGTATATATATATATATATATATATTATATATATATATATATATATATATATATATACATATATATATATATACACATATATACATATATATATATATATATATATATATATATATATATATATACATGTACATATATATACTAAAAAAAAAAAAAAACACCAACAACTGCGAAGGTTTTGTATGTTTATCCCATGTAGAAATAAAATCATTAATAAATTCAATACGGAAACGTACTTGGTATGGAAACGGGAATCCCCAGACAGCCAGTGGAATGACCTGTCCGAGCTTCTAACTTCGAGTGTGTATAAATGTAAAGCTCACGCTGTTTGTAGACAGCTTACTGAAGAAGACAGACTCGAGTGAAACGTATATATATATATATATATATATATATATATATATACATACATATATTTATATATATATGTATATGTATATATATACATATACATATACATATACATATACATATACATATACATGTATAATATCATCTATTGGAGAACAAGCCGAGGTGCACATTGCTTCAGTGACGCGTTATCGCCATTCCCCACGATTTAACCTGAGCAAACTCCCATGCAGCCACCCTTCCATTTGCAGACACCTCCCTCCCGGCAGGTTCGATCGACATGCCCGAGTCATGAGTTCCGTGGGCGTCGCCCTTCCTCCTTGTCTCTTTCACTGAAGGTTATCTCTTGTCGAGATAAGCCTGTGAATGGAATTACCACCAGGAAAGGGTGCCGCGTGTCCATACAGCTGGTGTTGACGTTCACAGATTATGTTGGTAACAGGCCTTGATGCGTCACTGACTAGTCGCTGGGTTGATGCAAAATCATGCCAGCGATATCACATTAGACACTTTGTCCGAAGACGTTGAGTCTTCTCGCTTCCCACGACTCAAAGTCGTACAGCAATTTCAGATATTAGTCCTTACTGAGTATCTACTATTTATGTATTCCTCTTTTTTTTTTATATAATTTCTAAGTCTTCTTTCCGTTTTTCTTCTTTCGATTGTAACTTCAGCCCTGTTTCCAGTTCCTACTACATCTCCTCAACTTACCCTCCTCCCTCTCTTCGAACACCTCCTCCCTCCCCTCCTTACTCTCCTTCCTTCCCTCCGTACCCTCCTTCCTTCTCTTCTTACCCTCCTCCCTCCCCTGAGCTTATCCTCTCCAATAGCCCAAGTTTATTCCTTAACTGCTTCTCAGCGAGCTCTTTTTGGATTATCCCCCCCCCCACACCCTCCCCACCCACGCACGCAGACAGCTCCGTCTTCGCCTCCTTCGGTCGTGGTCATTTTCTGCCTCCCTCACTCCTCCACTCCCGCACTGAACATCCTCTCTCTCCCCACCCCAACAGGTCCCAGCCAGCATCGACTTGCTTACACATACACACACGCAAACGCACACACACACACACACACACACACACACACACACACACACACACACACACACACACACACACACACACACACACACACACACACACACACACACACACACACACACACACACACACACACACACACACACATACACACACACGCTTACTCTTCCGACACATTTGGCATATTGCTTCCTCCTCCGCCACTTCATCCTGCTCCTCTTCCTCTTCCTCATTTTACATCTCTTCCTCCTCCTCCTAATCCTAATCCTAATCCTCATCCTCGTTCTCTTTTTCCTCCTCTTCATCCTCTTTTTCCTCTTACTCCTTCTTTTCCTCCTTCTGCTCCTCTTCTTCCTACTATTCTTCATCCTCTTCCCCTCAACTAATTGAATCGTCATAAGAAATAAAAGATAACACAAGGTACCGGCGTGAGATTGTCCACAGGTATAGAAACACTGTTAAATTACAGCTCAAAACAACAACCTCCCTGTCTCCTCCTCCTCCTTCTCCTCCTCTTCCCTCTTTTTCCACTTCCCCTCCACCTCCGTCCCCTCCTCCTCCTCCTTTTCTTCCTTCTCCTCCTCCATATTCCCCTTCTTCTCCTACTTCTCCTCCTCCTCCTCCTCCTCCTCCTCCTCCTCCTCCTCTGGCTGCCTCTCACACAGCCACCCTTCTCTCCTTCCATCACTGCTGTTGCTGCCTCCCACACAGCCGCCCTCTCTTCCTTCCGCCGCCGCCGCCGCCACCCACACAGCCGCCTGGCGAGCCGCGTTCTATTCTCCCACGCACCGTTTTCCTTCCTCGCCAATGCTTCTCGCTACTACTCTCCTTCCATTCTCCTACTTCTTCTCTTTTTTTCTTTTTCTCTCCTTCTTCTTTTTCCTCTTCTTCTTTTTCTTCTTCTTCTTCTTCTTCTTCTTCTTCTTCTTCTTCTTCTTCTTCTACTTTTTATCTTCTTTTTCTTTTTCTTCTTCCATTTCTTTTTTCGTTCCGGACTCTAAGTGTCGTTTACCATCTTCCTCTTGTCTCACCCACACAAAAAATATAAATAAATAAAACATGAATAAGCACACACACACACACACACACACACACACACACACACACACACACACACACACACACACACACACACACACACACACACACACACACACACGAACTTACACACAACTCGTGGTGCAGTTGGTAGGGCTCCTGGCTGCCACTACGGAGGTCCGGGTTCGAACCCCGCCCAGGCCTGAAATAATTTCAGTATCGGTGCGCTGCGGGTTGTTATTCCAACTCTCGTGGGCGGGGAATCAGGTGTGTTTGTGTGCGTGTAAGGTCATATACGAGCTCTGAGCTCTCTTCCGAGAGGGAAATAGCTGTCGATCACGAGTCCAACACGTGATCCAAAGACCATTGAGAATCTCTCTCTCTCTCTCTCTCTCTCTCTCTCTCTCTCTCTCTCTCTCTCTCTCTCTCTCTCTCTCTCTCTCTCTCTCTCTCTCTCTCTCTCTCTCTCTCACACACACACACACACACACACACACACACACGACTCGACGGCTCAGTGGTAGCGTTCGCAACTGCTGCTACAGCGGTCCGAGTTCGAATCCCACCCAGGGCTGAAATAATTTCAGTATCGCTGCTTTGCCAGTCGTTACTCCAACTCTCGTAGGCGGGGAGTTGGGTGTGTGTATGCGTGTAAGGTCGATCACGTTTCCAACACGTGATCCAAGATCATGGTAAATCACACACACAGGCAGATACATAAACACAAAAGGTAGTTGTAATTATAGATTATGTTTAATGAATC
>NC_134782.1:2420000-2422500 GCF_046742065.1 Oratosquilla oratoria
ATAGTGTATAATGCTTCGATAGTTATCTTCACGCCTTACTTATCATTCTTTTTTTGTATTCGTTTTCCTTATAATTCATCCATGACACGTACTTAATTATCATTACCACTTTATTCAGATTTATGTGTTTCTGGTCGCGTGCCAATTTTCATTATCTTCATCGTGCAGTGCGATTTTCATTGGCGGCTTTCTTCACTATGCGGTTCATAACCCTGTTGGTTCTCTTTGATTTCATAATTTGCTTAAAACTTAATTTCTCTCATAGGTGATAATCAGTAAGAGAATTTCTATCATTTATGTTCATCCTTAGATAATTTTCTTTTATTCTTTATTTATTTGTTTATTCTGCCTTTTTTTTAATAATTCACCTTTTATCTTATTTTTTTTTTTACAATAACTTACAATGGGAAAGTATGAAGACATGAGACCTTTGGGTCCATAGCGAGGGCGGATATAGAATAAAAACAAGGAAATAAAAAGAATAAATAGATAAAGCCATAACATATACTATACTCCCTCCCATTCCTCTCTGACATCCCCTCTCTGTCTCCCGCCCCCATCCCTCCCTAACAGCCCATTTCATCAGGAAGTTTAGGACATTTCCCCCTCCCCTCTCTTCCCCCCCCCTCTCTTCCCCACCCCTCACCTCCCCACCCCTCTCCTCCTCTCTCCTCCCCACCCCTTTCTTCGCCAACCCTCTCATCCCCTTCCCCCCTCCCCTTCCCTGTCATCCCCATATGTCCCTTCCTTCTCCTCTTTTCCCCTCCCTTCCCCTCTCGTCCCTCCTTTTTCTTGTTGTCCATCCCTTCCTCCCTTGTTCCTCTCTTCCCATCTCGTCCCTCCGTTCCCTACTTCTTCCCTTCCTTATCCTCCTCTCCACTGTCCTACCCTCCCTTCCCCTTCCCTGTTTTCCCTTTCCACCTTCTCCTCTATCCTCCCCTACCCTATTCGCCTCTTCCTTATCCACCCTTCTCCTATCCTATTTTTCCTTTCACTCTCTTCTTTTCTCCATTTTCTTCCCTTCTACGCCTTCCCTCTACTCTACCTTACCCACCCCTCCTCTCCTCTGCTCTCCCCTTGTCTCCCTTCCCCTTGTTCCTCTTAGTAGATTAGAGAAACCCCAACCCGAGTGTCTTCCCTGCCTTTCATAGATGTTTTGGCCTCTTTCTCGTCCTGTTTTTTTTTTCTTCGTTTCTCTCTTCGTCCTCTCCTTTTCGTCCTCCTCCCTTTCCACCAGCCTCTCCTTAGCACTTCTCCCTCTTCCCTCGTCTCTTATCATCTCGTATTTCATATACTTATTCATTTTCCCTCAATTTATTCCTCTTCTGCACTTCCATTTTCGCTTTCTTATTCTCATATTTTAATCCTTTGTCGGCTCCAGTGCCCTTCCTATACTTCCATCCCTGCCCACTCTCTCACTCGAACGATTACAAGTTGGATTTTATTATTTCTTGTCTTATTCATTTATATTTTCTTTACATACTTATTTAGTTATTCAGTCACTCATTTATTCATTAATTCATTAATTTATTCACTCATAATTCATTTATCAATTTGATTTTTTGTTCATTTATCAGTTTATTCATTTACTCATTTATCAATTCATTCGTTTGTTCATTTTTTATTTATTAATCTAATCATTTACAAGCAGCGGCTTCGCTGCACCTGCCTACGGCAGGCTGCTTGGCGCCCTTGGGCTCCGCCCCTATTTTGTTAAAGGTTGGAAATTGTACAATAAAACATGCTAGATAATTCAGTTTTTTATTTACTTTGATGGTCTTTGATCTTCTTGATCTGATACTCGCCGTCATCAGTCTCTCGATGAACGTGACGATCTTCTCCAGCTTCTTCTCAAGTTTCTAGTGACTCTTCTCAAGTTTCTTGTGAACCTCATTTACTTTGCCCAATACGTCTTCTTCGGACCCTAAAGACTCTTGCTCTCTTTCGATGTCGTAGTCTGGCAGAGTCATGTTGATAGCTTCCTCATCACTATACTCATATACTTTGTTTTCCTCTTATTTAGCTTTCAAAGATATCACCTTCCTGTGAAATTCACGCACAGAAGCCTTCGCATTGAACGCCTTGACGTTGCTATACAGGTTAGGGTATAACGCTCTGTGTTTATTCCTCAATTTAGACGATAACGCCTTGTTTTCTTGGAGTTCCTTCTTCGATATACTCTTGGTAGACGTAAGCCACTTCCACACGTGCCTCTGTCTACGCTTTTTATTAACGACTTCTTCTAGCATACTCTTTATGTTGGCGATAAAACAATTTGTTTTTTCCCTGGAATCACCTACTCTCCCCAAAAGTAAACTTACCAATAGGTTACCGCGAATTGTCCCCAAAATACCGTCAGCAAAGGATCTCAATTTAAAGAAAAGGATCAATTTTTTTTTTTATCTAGTATTATTAGATATTCATTTATTTATTCATTCACTTGTTGATTTATTCATTCGTGTATTAATTTGTTGATTTATTCTCTTATTATTTTTTTTTA
>NC_134782.1:2427500-2430000 GCF_046742065.1 Oratosquilla oratoria
AGAGAGGACGGGAAGAGGGTTTTTCTGATAGAGGGAGGAAAGGTGGGGGAAATGGGACCTGGGGCTGTTAAAGATTTGAGAAAAAAAAATGAAGTAGAGATTGAGTGTCTGCTTACACAGCTGGTGAAGAGAGTTCTGCCCCTTACATTTGGCACTGTTAAAAGGGAATTCATCAAATTATAGTTGAATAGGCGTCCGCCATTTTTTTTAATTAACTGCTACTCCATTTTTCGTCTTTATAATCAGGTATTGAGACTACACACCAGAAAGTGATGAAAGACTTGTTATCTCGTATGGACTATCATTTTCCACGCTTCTTCTCATCCTACACAGTTCTATGTTAATATGAAATCATTTCGTGATTTAATCTATTTATTCATTTATTTGTTTCTATCTTTATTCATTTCTTATTTGTTTATTTATTTATTCATCCACTTCCTTATTCATTTGTTATTATTTATTAATTTCTTTATCTATTATTTATTTATTCATATACTTATTTATTCATTTATTTATTTATTTACTTATCTATTCATTCACTTATTGATTAATTGTTATCAGAGACAGCGAAAACAGTCTCGGCCAATCAACGAAGAATTCAAGAATGGGCGAAGCATAAGTGACTCGTAGACTGACGGCGACCATAGGGCTTCGGATGAAGGATGAGGACGCAAAAACTCAATATGTGAGGAAAGAATGGAAGGAGGAGACGTTGTTTATTGGTGGAGAAAGGAGATGAAGAAGAGGGGGAGGAGGAGGAGGAGGAGGAGGAGGAGGAGGAGGAGGTCAGAGGAAAGAACACGAGACAACAGTAGAGTGGTGGTGGGGGGGGTATAGGGGGGCCTGGTGATGGAGGTGGAGGTAGAGCTGGTGGTAGATACGGAGGGGGGGGCTTGTGGTGGAGGTGGAGGGGGACTAGTGGTGGGGCAAATACGGAGAGGGGAGGGAGGAAAGGGAAGATTAGAGTTTGAGGGGGAGAGAGCCCCTGGAAGGGGAGCGCGAGGGGGGAGTCTCAAACGCTTTAGGAACGAGGGGAAAGGGAGGGGAGGGGAGCGAGGGGAAAGGTAGACCCGTGCCTGCAGAGAGGGGGGAGGGGGGGAAGTGGGGGGAGGGGAAGGCATTGCAGAGGATATGGTAGGTACTGCAGTGTTGATAATATAACCTTTGTAATTAAAATTGTGAGAGTGGTAGAGGATTTTTTTTTTAAGTTTATGGTGATTATAATAGTGGTGGTGATGAAGACGACGGCGACGACGATGATGATGATGATGGTGATGACGAAGACGATGACGATGATGATGATAATGACGGTGACGAAGACGACGACGACGACGACGATGATGATGATTATGATGATGATGATGATGATGATGATGATGATGATGATGATGATGATGATGATGATGATGATGATGATGATGATACCCTAAAGTAGTTTAGTAGAGCAGTTCCCAAAGATCTGTACGGGGGACACACATGAAGGTTGCAAGATTGTTTCTGAGGGAGGTTGGTTGTTATGCATTATAGTTTATCAGCATTTTTATCTTTTCAGAAAATCTCGCGCCCCTGTCATGTATTATATCTGAGGGGTTATTGGGACGAGAGAGAGAGAGAGAGAGAGAGAGAGAGAGAGAGAGAGAGAGAGAGAGAGAGAGAGAGAGAGAGAGAGGGGGGTGGAGAAAGAGAAAGATATATAGATAGAGGGGGAGAAAGAGATAGAGAGAGAAAAAGAGGAAAGAGAGGTAGAGACAGAGAGAGAGAGAGAGCGAGAGAGAGAGAGAGAGAGAGAGAGAGAGAGAGAGAGAGAGAGAGAGAGAGAGAGAGAGAAGCAACGAGCGAGAGAGAGCGGACGAGCGAGAGCTAGCGCGCCAGAAACATTGAAGGGGGCAGGTCGTATGTCCAGGACAAGAATTTGAATTCTGGTCACCTTTTGTTTGGTGCCATGACGTCAGCAGCTTCAGTAACTTCAATAAAAATGTAATTCTATATTGACTCCTTCAGCGCAGTTACCCATTTTCTATATATTTTTTGCAAGAACTAGATATATAAAGTACGTCAAGATGGGCAATGAGCGTAAGTGAAGAAAGGTATAACTTGTGGAAGATTGACCATTATCGCTACCCTTTCCTCCACTTCTTTCCCTTACCTTTCCTTTCCCCCTTCCCTTCCCTTCCCTTCCCCTTCCTCTCCCTCCCTTAACTCTTAACTTCACCTCAAATCCCCTCCTCTCCCTTTCCCTTCCCTCCCATCACCTTATCTTAACTCAAATTCCTTTTCCTCCATTCCCTTCCCCTCCCCTTCCCTCCCTCTCCTTCCCCTCACCTCATCTGCTATTCCTCTCTCTCCTCCCCTCCTCTTCCTTCTCATTTCCTCCTTTGCCACCCCACCCCTCCTCTTCTCTCTCCTCCCTTCCCCTCCCTTTTTTCCCCTTCCCTTCATCCTCCACAACAGCCCCTCTCCTCTCCTCCTTCCTCTCCTCTCCCCTCCCCTTCCCTTCCAA
>NC_134782.1:2435000-2437500 GCF_046742065.1 Oratosquilla oratoria
GTAAAGAAGAAAGATAGGATATGGTAAGGAAGACCGAGAGGGATGGTTTATAGTGTCACGGGCCCTCAGTTGAAAATAATTTAAATATAATCACAAAATATTGAAGACGAAGACGACGCGTCTGATAGTGACAGAAAAAATGACACTTTGTGGAGGAGTTTTAGTGAGAGAAAAATAAAAGTATTGCAGGAAAATCAAATAAGAGTAGCAGCGAACAAGTGTGACAAAACGACCGAAACTTTATGGGAGACTTGGACAATATTGGGGGGTGGGGTGGGTATTAAAGGGATGAACGAAAATATATGAGAATCCCAAGTCACAACGCCTTGACCAAGGAAACCACCACGGACAGAGCCATTATCAGTGGGGACGAGAATGAAAAGAAGAGGAAGAACAGAAGATGAGGAGGAAGATGAAAAGGAAGAATAAGAGGAAGAAAGGAAGAGGAAGGTAAGGAGGAGGAGAAAGAGGGAGAGGATAATAAAGAGAATGAGTTAAAACAAGAAGAGATGACAAGTGTGAGGAAGAAAAACGGAGTAGGGAAGAGGAGGAAGAAGGGCAAGGAGAGGAGGAGAGAGAGGAAGAGGAAAAAGGATGAGAAGGGAGGCGTGGGGAACTGGTAGAATGGGGAGATAAAGAATGTGGGTGGAAGGACTATTTGCCAACTCATGTCAGGGTCTGTTACTGCTAAAAGAACCAATAATTTTCAGAAATTATCGTCAACTTAAGCAACCGCTCGAAGTAAACACAAACTCAAGTAATGTTCCAGGGACAACAAGGTCTGCAATGAACGAAGACTAAAGAGAAGAAACGAAATGTTGTGACCTTTGATCGAGGTAACCGAATGTGTAGGAGAACGAGCGAGACCTAACGAAGCATTTAGGTTAAGAGCGATACGAGGTGACAGAGTTCCTAAAGCGTCAATTAGGCGTTCGTATGAATAGGTGATGGACGAGGCAGAGGGAAGAAGAGTGTGCCTTGGAGGCAGTAGGAGGCTTACACACTGAGAGGTAACGAGGGTTTGTGGGAGGCAGGAGGCTCGTGGGGGCTGCTGTGGACTCATGGGAGCTCAGAACAAGAGGATGTGGAGAGACGGGGATGGAATTGTGTGAAGCCTGTGGAAATGGCACAGTGGACGCAATGGGCTATTGACTGTCTAGAGGTGCGTTGTTTAAACCAGTCGCTACCGGAGGGTTGCCACGGAATTGAATAAAATTGTCTACCGGCAACTAAAATAGAATAAAAAGTGACCCTTGGTATGGAGGAAGGTTATCGAGGTTGGCTGGAACCCCTTCGCTTCCAAAGAGATGACATTCATACATACACAGACACACAAAAACACATAAACACACATCACGCGCATACATTTACTCGTACACGTATACAGTATACAGTATACTCGCACACATATACAAATACACACATACACACACGCGCGCGTACACACACACACACACACACACACACACACACACACACACACACACACACACACACACACACACACACACACACACACACACACACACACACACACACACACACACACACACACACACACACACACACACACACACACACACACACACACACACACACACACACACACACACACACACACACACACACAGTGCCACCCAGAGCGGGAGGCGATTAAGTCTGCCGGATGAAGAGCTTATTCTTGATTTCAGATGGGAAATATCGATAATGGACATAGAAAATTAAGTAGAAAAAGAAATATCCTCCATATTAGTTATTTGGTAAAATAACTTCTCTTCCTTTTTTCTTTATTAATGGAGATGATTATTTGCATCAGTTCTTTAGTGGTGGGCTGGTTTCCCCCCGAGAATGATTAAACTCGTCTGGCGACATCCAGCATAGATACAAGAAATTATTCCTTCTTTGGGTTGGTTCATCTAGATGGGTCTTCCTCTTTTACCTAGGGTTTCTCACAGCTGAATAAAATCGTCTGACGACAACTAGAATGTGAGTGACAAAGTTAAAACAAACTGAGAGGAGACCCTTTGGCCCATAACAAGGCCGCATATAAAAAATTACGATTTATAAAGAAAGATTAAGTAAAATGGAGTAAGATACAATAGCGTAAGATGAAATTAATCAGATGAGGTGTTAAAGAAACATCCAGAACATCCGATTAAAGAGAACAGAATTAGAGAAAACTGCTGCTCTTCATTTGTTTCATCTGTTTTAAAGCCACAAGCTTAACTCCATACATATCCATCGGCTTCGTTATTTTTAGCAAATTATTTTTGACTGCGGTTTATGGCCATCGGTCATGCTATTTCGGTCAGGTACATGTTTTGAATCCGGATATAGACTTGGAACTCAGCCCTCAAATCTAAAATGGAACATCCCTCCCCCTTTTTTTTTCTTCTTCTTTTGTCCCTAAGGGAGAGGGATGAAACGATTTGATGAAATGATCTTAGAAAAATTGGGGATTTATGGGATTAGACCTGGAGAGGTGGTGGGGAGAGGGTTT
>NC_134782.1:2455000-2457500 GCF_046742065.1 Oratosquilla oratoria
ACCAGATTCTCCTGGAAAACGGACTAAAGAATGATACTGAACTATTGAAATTACTTCCTTTGAGCCAGGAAATATATCGAGCATGTAATCAAATTCACCTTTTTTATATTATATTTTATTTTATTTTATTTCATTTTCATCTATTTATTTCTGTTGTGTTTTATTTTATCCATGTTTTACTTTATGTAACTCTAAGTTGATTTATTTAATTCTATTTTATTTTCATTTTGTTTTGTTTCATTTTATCTATTTTTCTATTTTTTTTTTTACAAAGAAGTTCAGTAAACCCTTCAGTTCCGAAGTTTGCCACAGAGATGAATGAAATCAACTGGCAACACCAAGAATAAGGAAACACCCACTAGGGAGAGAGTTAAACGAGATAGGTTAACATAATCTCTTCACTATCAGAAAGCACCAAGAATACGAATAAAATATCCTGACGTCAGGCAAGGTAAAAGGATAAATACCACCCGGTTAAAAAAGGGGTTTAACACTGAGGCTGTACCCCCTGGATCTGTCGTTTTCACCCCGTGGTTCGATGGACCCCCTGCAGGGGTCCAATGAGTTTCAAAAGTGGGACCATATACCAGAAACAAGTGGTACTTAGTGGATGTTTAGCGATTTTATTCAGTCGTGAAGTGATCTTCTCTAGGAGGCTAAGGAACAGCAAATGTGTATTAGGCTGGGATACGTGACGAAAGCCTGGTTGAAGACCCTGTCCCCTGCTTGGTCGAAAACAGGCTCTCAAACGATCCAGAGTCCATTGCATCTCAAGTCAATCCATCAGATGAATAAAATCGACTGACGTCAACGCCTAAGGACGACTGAGTTGTAAGAAAATTATTAATAAAATCACCTGGCGTCACATAACTACATCTAGAAGATGCAAGTCACAATAACTCCTCCCCCCTATCGAACAACTTTGATGGTTTTGTTTTGGCTGACGCTAGATGATTCTATTCAGCTGAAAAGGGTTCCACGGTCTAAAAGCGTTGAATAAATACACAAAAAGTTTGATCAGCAGATAGACTTTTCACTTCACATGTTTCACTAATTTTTCCAAAAGGTAAGGATACAGCAGAGAGAGAGAGAGAGAGAGAGAGAGAGAGAGAGAGAGAGAGAGAGAGAGAGAGAGAGAAAGAGAGGAGGGAAAGTGAGACCTCTCCGAGATTTAAACACCAACACATGCTTAAATGAGAGTGTGCGTATACAAACATAAGGAAATGCAAACATCCACACCAAGAATATGCACACAGAAAAGTATGCGCTGTTAATATTTGTTCACTCTGAAACAATAGTTTTTAGTCGACCCTTGTTGGGTCTAAATTGGAAAGACTGGGTCATTACTGAACGACGGCCCACAGTAACAATTACGGAGAATGTATGGATACAAGTTGTGAATAATTGGAGTTAGCGTGCACAGTCCAGGCACTATATGATGGATATAGGAAGAATAATGTGTTTAGTAACCATTAATTACATGGATAGCGAGGTTGTTTTTCCTTACTCAACGTGGGCATAACCTGAGTTCATACTTTCTCGTCTAGTTTGTGTTCGTTACGAAAATGTTTTTAAACCTTTTGTTACTAAAATCACAAATATGTCTTTGCAAAACACGAATAAAGAAAGGAGTTAGGTGAGACGGTTATTTGATGATCTTGAACCAATCTCAAAAATAACATAAATTGATAAAGATACAGGACGAAGGACGACATGAATCTGTGCACGTGGGCATCTGTGGTGGTATTCTGTCCGAGCATCATCATCACTGGGCCTGTCGAGGGCAGGGCGGTGGCCGGCATGGGCGCGAGGGAGGGCGGGCCAAGAACAGGGTGGAGCGGGACAGGGGCGGAACGTCGTAGAACGTGTGCTGAGGACGAAGAACTTGTGCTGCAGATCAGTGTCCCATTTCAAGACTTAAGGGGCATTTAGATGGCCAAACGGTTTGACACACCCGGTTTGTCAAACAAGTGTTTGAAGTGATGTTTGACCGTTTGAATAGGGTATTTGGTTATCAAACACGTTCGACAAACTTGTTTGACGACCAAATACCCCATTCACACGGTCAAACATCACTTCAAACACTTGTCTGACAAACCGGGTTTGTCAAACTGTTTGACCGTGTAAATGGCCCTTTATTCATAACATAGTGGAACTGGAGTCGGACAACATTCACAACTACAGCTAATCTAGCCCAATCACCTGCAATGTAACATTACGGCTGGACTCGGAAATCCCATAATTTCATATCGTTAGTCTTCTTCCAAAGTGAACTGGCCTGTTCTTGGTTAGACCTTGTGTTGATGAGGAAGAATGGGATCCAGCCCACCACGTGAGGGGCACAGGGGTCTGGGTGTCGGCCAGAGGGCGGGGCGAAGGCTCAGGTCAGTATGAGGAGGGGATATGGTGATGCAGGGGGGTGGGGGAGAGGAAGATTCGGAGGAAAGAGGAGGGCAGAGAATACCTATTACAGCAATGTTTCTTAAACTGGAGTTCAAAA
>NC_134782.1:2462500-2465000 GCF_046742065.1 Oratosquilla oratoria
CACACACACACACACACACACACACACACACACACACACACACACACACACACACACACACACACACACACACAACTCGTGGCGCAGTTGGTAGAGTTCCCGGCTGCCATTACGGAGGTCCGGGTTCGAACCCCGTCCAGGGCTGAAGTAATTTCAGATTCGCTGCGCTGCAAGTCGGCACTCCAACTGTCGTGGGCGGGACTTGGGTGTTTGTGTGCGTGTAAGGTCACAGCATTACCCATAGATCGGTCATATATGAGCTCTGAGCTCTTCCGTGAGGGTAAAAACTGTCGATCACGAGTACAACACGTGATCCAAGACCATGGTGAATCACACACAGTGTGTGTGTGTATGCACACTCATAATATATGCTTCGCACCTATATGTATATTTGTTTACGCTCGTGGTTTTCTATATGGTGTGATTTGATTTATAAGTTGTAATCAACTCATTCCAAATTCTGTCGCGTCATTTATGCATGCGACCAAAGCCTACTCGACACAGTCTTGTTGTGTCACTTTCGTGTCTCTCCGTGTCCGACACATTCAAGTTCTCTCACGCCCGTCACACGATGGCTTTGTGTCCAATCTCACGGTCTAACGTGCCATGCCACACACCTGTGTCACTTTTGCTGGTCCGTATAAGGATACGCGCCCTCCTCACTCCCTACCTACCCCTCCCCACCCTTCTCCCCCAACCCCTCCCCACCCTTCTCCCCCAACCCTTAACCAGCGCACACCTTTATACCCTGTTGTGACCATTTTGGTCAGCAGTCCTCCTCCACCATCCCTTCCTCCACCACTTTATCCACCTCCCCCCTCTCCCCCCACCCCTCCATCGCGCTCCTTCCTCTTTTGTCCTTCCTTCTTCCTCCTCTGCCTCAATGTTCATGTCAAATCCAGTCATCCTTTCTTCTTTTCTTCCTCCGTCACACACTCTCTCTCTCTCTCTCTCTCTCTCTCTCTCTCTCTCTCTCTCTCTCTCTCTCTCTCTCTCTCTCTCTCTCTCTCTCTCTATATATATATATATATATATATATATATATATATATATTTCTCTCTCTCTCTCTCTCTCTTCCTATCTTTATCACAGTTTGTCCCATGAATACCTTTAACACAGCCCTTTTTTTCTAATAAAGATTAGGTGGTTCTTCAGCAGAGGGTTAAATTTGGAGCAAAAGTAGGTCTCTATAAATCATAACTTGTTTTGACATAGATTTGCTCACGTACTGAATAGCATTGTCTAGAGTCGGACAAAAATATAAATAAACCATAAGATGAATAGATGAATAAGTAGATAGATACAAAATTGAATAGATAAATAGATAATTAATTTAATCAATAATTAAACAAAAGACAAATAAAGAAACAAACACATAAGCAAACAAACAAACAAAACAAAAACAAACAAACAAAAGACAAAGGTTGCGTCATCCTTTTGAACGGGCCAGTCTAACTTTTCGTCCCGTGGGACTCATTCTACCCCCCCACCCCCCACCACCTCCACCCTTGGGATACAAGCTGACGCATCAACGGACCTGGACACTTGGCCAATAGTGTTACTTCCAGACAACTTCTCCCCCCCTCCCCTTCCCCCCCCTCCCCTTCTCCCCTTCTCCCCCCCTCCCCTTCTCCCCCTCCCCTTCTCCCCCACTCCCCTTCTCCCCCCCTCTCTCCTTTTCCCCAACATCCATTCATATTTTTCTCCAACACCTTCTCCCACCCCCTTCACCCCGACTTATTATTCAGGCGGTCCTTTCCCCCCCACATCTCTCTCACCCCCCAACATGTACTCCTTCCCTCCCACGCCTATTCTCCTCTACCCATCACTTCTCCCCCATACTCCGACGAACTCCCTCCCTACACCCTCTCCCACCCTTTCCCTTCTCTCGGCCCATTTTCTCCTCCCTTCGCCCCCACATCATTTCTCCCTTATTATTCCTTTGCCTGAAAACGTCTCTCATCGTGTGGGATTCACCATGGTCTCGGATCACGTGTTGGACTCGTGATCGACAGCTATTTACCTCCCGGAAGAGAGCTCAGAGTTCATATATTACCGATCCATGGATAATGCTGTGACCTTACACGCACAAACACCCCCAACTCCCGGTCCACGAGAGTTGGAATAAAAACTCGCACCGCAGCGATACTGAAATTATTTCAGCCCTGGGCGGGATTCGAACCCGGGCGTCCGTAATGGCAGCCGGGAACTCTACCACTGCACCACGAGTCGTGTGTGCGTGTGTGTGTGTAACCTAATTGTGTTTACTTAATTGTAATATACAGGAGAGGAGCAACGCTCGCTGGGTCCCGTCTCCTATTCTCTAATTTCTTCTAGCCTCAGATTCATGTACTGATCCAACTTAATTTATATCTTTGATTTCCAGTTATCATATTTAGATTTGAACTCATGTATTGCTTTGAGCTTAGACTATATCACTTCCTAATCTATTCCAAGCATTTATATATATATATATATATATATATATATACATATATAT
>NC_134782.1:2475000-2477500 GCF_046742065.1 Oratosquilla oratoria
TTTTATACCTTTGTCGACCTCTCCTAGGTTCGTCCTTATTCTATGTTATTTGTTTGTTTGTGACCTTTTCTTACCTCATTCTATGTAACACTATTTCTTTATATCTACGCATTGACTATTGTATGTATTAATTCTGCCTTGATAATGAAGTTGTGTAACTTCTACATAGATTGCCTCTTGTAATACGTCGCCTTGTTCACAGTATGGAACAAGATAACAAGAAAATTGTGAGTTGTCATCATGCTATTATATACAACATTTCTTGCCAGAGGGAGAACCTCCTGCCCAAGTATACGCATATATATATATATATATGTATATATATATATATATATATATATATATATATATATATGTATGTATATATATACATATATGTATATATATACATATATATATACATACATATATGTATACACACACACACACACACACACACACACACACACACACACACACACACACACACACACACACACACACACATATATATATATATATATATATATATATACATATATATATATATATACAAATACATATATATAATGCATATATATACATATATATGTATATACAAATACATATATGTAATGCATATATATATATATATATATATATATATATATATGAATATATAGTATATGTATATATTATCTATATATATATATATATATATATATCGGGACTCTAAAATTCTTCAACCTGGAAATTAATCTCATTCCCCAAGGGATTAAGTCGACTGCTAGCTGCCATCCTAACTTAATTTTTGCGGAAAATTAAGCTCGACTCATACCTCGTGGTTAAGCTGGAACGTGTCATTAATGGACTTTCGTCGTTGTAATATCTGAATAGAATCACCGGTGACGGTGATGTCAGTCAAATAAATCCGACAGTTGTCCCCAGACTCGAACCGAGGCTTGCCTCGAGAAGGCAAAGCCGACGCTCTACCAACTGAGCTATCGGGACTCTAAAATTCTCCAATCTGGGAATTAATCTCATTCCCCAAGGGGCTAATTCGACTACTAACTGCCGTACTAACTTAAATTTTACGGAGAATTAAGCCCAACTCGTAGTTCGTGGTTAAGCTGGTACGTATCCTTGATGAATTTACGTCGTTGTAATACCTTAATAGAACACCAGTGACAGTGATGTCAATCAAACAATTCCGCAAGTCGTCCCCCCCTACATCTATATATATATATATATATATATATATATATATATATATAACATATATATGATATATATACATATATACACACACATATATATATATATATATATATATATATATATATATATATATAACATATATATAACATATATATAACATATCCATATTTCTAGCATTGAATGTCCCACAGGAAAGTTAAAAAAAAAAAAAAAGGGACAGTTCAAAGAGTCGAGTTGGTAGGAGGAGGAGGAGAAGGAGGAGGAGAGGGAGGAGGAGGAGTAGGAGTAGTAGAGGAAGGAGGAGTGGGAGGAGGAGTAAGAGGAGGAGGAGGAGAGAGAGGCCGCGAGCGACATCGCCCACGTTCGTCCACGCACTACGGTATCGAACTCTTTGCTGATTTTCACTCACTCACTCATTCAGTTCCACGACAAAAAACAGGTCCGAAATTCTCAACGAAAAGATATTTCTCGGTTTTGATTAGAATAAGATATTCAAAAGGAATCATGGTCACATATGTGCTGAGATAATTTTTTCAAATTATCCTGAAACGTTGGGGCAGCCCCACCCCATAATCTAAAAAACTGTAATATAATATAATCGATATTTGAAGCTGATAGCTATTCTGCCTGGTAGATAACGTTATCATGAAATCTAAAAATTTGATGAAGGGTACGCACATACAATAATTGCTTATTTGCTTATCCGTAGGACAGGAATCCCTTAAAATTGATCAGTTGGAGCCCCGCAAAAAGACCGAAAAAAAAAAAAAAAAAAAAAAAAAAAAAAAAAACTCTGGAATGACTGTGGTACTGCGATCTCGGTGCTTAATCTCCTCGGATGAATAAAATAATCTGAACTAATCGGAGTAAGTGTTAAAACATAGTGGAAGGGTTAACCCCCTTTCTCCAAAATCATCGAACCAAAGCACTCCTATGTAACACAACATATACAGTCTGCTACACTTCCACGCGAATTCTTTCCTGTTTTCGTTTAGTGTCTAAATTGCCAGAGTATAGGGGTGGGGATGGTCGTTGTTTAGTTCAAAATTATAATATAACATGCATAGACTGATTAGATTGTGAAGAAGAGAAATATCACATTAATTACAGTATTGCTTTTAACTTATCTTTCTGGTTAATATAAGAAAATATTATTCACTTAAGGGGCATATGTTCAGGATGTGGTGGCATCTTGTCTTGACCCAAGCGCCATTTTGTTTTTTGTCTTCGCTTCCAAACTCGTAGAATTAGCCAGAATAAAGTAAACCAATAGCTTTCACCGACTCTTTCCTGGTCTTTATTGAGGAAGATTTTTCAAATCACC
>NC_134782.1:2495000-2510000 GCF_046742065.1 Oratosquilla oratoria
ATCTGCTGACGGTCAACTTGAATATCCAAATGAACGAATGTATAATATTTTAAACAATGATAAATGATACCCAGCATGGATTCAGACGGAAACGTTCTTGCGTGACTTATTCAAAATCTACAACACAGTCATCTCGAATTATGACAAAAGAAACTATGTATACTTAATATATCTAGACTTTGCAAAAGATTTTTATATCGTCCCACACGAAAGACTACTTATTAAGTCAGCTTTACACTGAATAAGTGCTAGCCTTTTAAGTTGAACTAGTAATTGGTTGAACGATCGAAAGCAGAGAGTTGTGCTAAATGGCAAAATTTCTATATTGAAAAATGTTACGAGTGGAGTTCCACAGGACACCGTTCTTGGCCTATTTCTGTTCATAGTATATAAAAATGATAAAGATCACGAGTTTAAATCTATTGTCTCCAAATTTGCTGATGGTACAAAAATGTGCGGAATGCCAAATAATCCCTTAAACCGATTAGATATTTAAGAAGATTTAGATTAACTCCAACAGGGGTCTGAAAAGTGGCTAATGAAATTTAACACAAGTAAATGCAAGGTTATGCACATACGTAGAAATGACAGTAAGATTATAAGTTATTTGGAAATTTGTTAACAAAAGTGGATAGTGAAAAGGATCTTGGCGTAATTATCAGTGATGATCTCAAATTATCTAAGCAGTTTATTTCAGCCTCTGAGAAAGCAAATAAGATTCTAGCATTGATTGCACGATCTTTTGACTTCCAAAGTCCATCTCTCAACAAGCTATATAAATCGTTAGTTCGGCCACAATTGGAAAATGCTGTATCCGTATGGTCATCGAATCTTATCAAAGACATTGACAGGTTGGACAAAAGTACAACGACGAGCAATAAAACTGATTCCAAATATCAAAAATGAATCATACGAAAATCGACGAAAACATATGAATCTGTTTTCCCTAGAAAAGCGTAGACTCAGAAGTGACTTGATACAAGTCTTTAAGATTCTAAAGGGAATTGATAGCATCAAAAGTGACCAAATTTCCACACTGAATGAGGATCCAACATGAACTAATGGTCTCAAACTGTCAGGAAATAGATTCAATTTGAAAGCGGGTAGAAACAACTTCGCCAGTGTGTAGTTAATGAATGGAATAAACTTCCTGCAAAGGTAGTGCGATGTAGTTCAGTTCGAAGCTTTAAGATTCGTTTAGATGAGCACCCAAGGAAGATGCTGTAATGACTGCCATCTGTTTTATATTATCTATTCATTTGTTTGTTATTATTTGTCTGTTTATTATTGTTTCTTTGATTAATTATCATTTATTATCATTAATCTGTCAATTTATCATTATTTACTATTTACCTGTTTATTTATTATCTAACTTTACCTATTCATTTATTTACTGATTGTATTTATTATTGTTTATATTATTATGTATTTATTCATTCATTTATTTATTCACTTATTTATCTATTATCATTATATATATATATATATATATATATATATATATATATATATATATGTATGTATATACATACATATATTTATATATATATATTTCCATCCGACCTAGTTATGGACCAAAAGGTCTCCTGTCGGCATGCTCCTCCTTTATAAATCCTTTGTAATATATATATATATATATATATATATATATATATATATATATATATATATATTATATATATATATATGTGTGTGTGTGTGTGTGTGTATATATATATGGTGGTACAAGTCCGGATATCGAATCAACGTGTGATGACAGTAAGAGAATTATACGGTCTTATAAATTCCCTAACTCCGACAAGAGGCAATGGTGCTTAACCACCTCTCGCAGCTGGTAATGGCTAAAAATACGGAAAAAGAAATGTCAATTTGTTCACTTCGGCAGAGGTGTCTCTCCAACACATATTTTTTACGGGAAGGGGGCGTGAGCATGTGGTATTTTAAGAAGGAATAATCTCGTGATGTAATTTTTTTTTTTTTTTTTTTTTACGAGATGAAACTCATATCAGCACCTTCATTAGTACTCACTGTAAAGATAAAGGGGGTAGTTTGGGGTTTACTCAGCTGATTAAACCCGTCTGGTGGCAACTAGATCGGATGCACATTTCGAGAATTCGAAAAATTTACTCGAGATTGAAATTGACTTTCGCGGTGGAGTGGGATTTCCCTCAGCTGTCTGAGAAGGAATTTTTTTCTCTCCAAAATTCACATCTTTGTAATATCCATATGGATGTTCCCAACCTGAATAAAATAAATCCTTCAGGACTTAATCTTAGGTTCCACAAGGATTAACTGAGACAGGACTAACCCTTTGACATCTGAATAAAATCGCTTGGTTGCAGTTAGAACAAAGACTAAGGCTGAATGTAGACACCAAAGACAATAAAAAAAAAATTGTAAAACTCATCGGTAAAGTGAACTCAAGGACCTGTGTTGACATGACACGAACGTGAAGACGATGAGTCAATCAGTCCTTCAGTCAGTCAGTCAGTTAGTCACCCAAAGACAGCAAAAGCTGTCACATCGCATAGCTGTACTCCCCCTTCCCCTCCAGTCAGTCAACACAAAACTGTATGACTTGGTCAGAGTCTTTCAAGACGGGTCACTTAGTCTCACACTCCTCGTAGAGTCTCTTTAAAGAATCTCTTTTAAAGTGTTGTTTGTGTGTTGCGGAATAAGAATGGTTAATTATCCTTCAAAGAAATAAGAAACGAGAATTCTATTGGGCACGGGTTTCTACGTTCTTGGAGAAATGTAAATCTGGGAATGAATAGAAGATTGGAAATCATGTTAAAGTAAATAAGAAAATCATAAACTACGTATTCGGTGTGTGTGTGTGTGTGTGTGTGTGCCTGCGTACGTGTGTGTGTGTGTGTGTGTGTGTGTGTGTGTGTGTGTGTGTGTGTGTGTGTGTGTGTGTGTGTGTGTGTGTGATTCACCATTTACCATGGTCTTGGATCACGTGTTGGAGTCGTGATCAACAGCTTATTTCCCTCCCGTAAGAGAGCTCAGAGCTCATAAATGACCGATCTTACACGCACACACACACCCAACTCCCCTCCTATGAGAGTTGGAGTAACGACTCGCAGCGCAGCGATACTGAAATTATTACAGCCCTTGGCGGGATTCGAACCCGGACCTCCGTAGTGGCAGCCAGGAACTCTACCAACCGCGCCATCGATTCCTGTGTGTGTGTGTGTGTGTGTGTGTGTGTGTGTGTGTGTGTGTGTGTGTGTGTGTGTGTGTGTGTTCATACGTACATGGTGCTCATGGTGCTACCTACTTGCTTTCGCATACGTCTTTGCTAATGTGTTTGGGTATATGTGTACGGTATGTGCAATGTGCATTCATGTACACAACTATTTTTTTTTGTACATGGATTTATAATCACTCAGTGTCTACAAATAATCACGTGAGAAACATTGACATGCATCCACATCCTTGTATTAGAAACACACATACAAGTTTGGTTTGCATAAACAAATTATAGACTTGTTTACCGATGTTTTGTGTTTATTTGTTCTAAACGCTTGTATAAATGTGCTCGGTGAATACTCTAACGATGTAACACGTGTGCTATATTTGGTTTTCATCTGTGTACGAGTACATACGTATCCAGACACACATGTGGTCACTCGACAGCAACACTGAGCGTGTCACCCCCAGTATCGAACCAGCACCAGCTATGAGAGGACCAAATACATATATTTATGTAATACTGATACCCCCCCCCCACCCCCACCCTCACCCTCACCCTCACCCTCAACCCCCTGCGAGTGATCCTGGGAGCTTGTGTTCATGAGCCAGTATGAACGAGTATGCGTGCGTGCGTGCGTGCGTGCGTGCGGGCGTGTGGGCGGACATGGGTGGAGGCTGTGCGCTGGTTGACCATTAAAGGGCTGGTATGGGGATGCAGCCACTCCACCCAACCGCCTACGTGCTCTCGCTCCCTCCCTGCTGTCTGCTTGTACGCCCACACGGGGATCTGGGTATGCCCGCAGTATGCCCGAGTTAATATGCCCATTGTGGGTTTAGTTATGTCTTACAATGGTTTACGTTCTTTTGTGACAGAAGGATTGGCTTGTACGCCCATTTGAGATCCTGGGTATGCGCCTTTTATGCCCGCGCTATGCTCGATTTAATATGCCGCGTTGAAGCTTTAGATATGCCTTACAATGGTTTACGTTATCATATATTAGAAGGGGCGTATACTCTCATTTAGGAGTATATGCCTATGGTATGCCCTCACTATGCCTGACTCGATATGCCGCTTTGGAGCTGCAGCCATCCCTTAGGGGTGTCTGGGGATGCCCGCGATATGTCCAGACTATGCCTGACTTAGTATGCCAAGTTGAGGCTTTAGTTATGTCATACAATGGTTTGTGATCATTTGTATGCCCGTATAGGGTCATGGGCATACTCGTGATATGCCTACACTATACCCGACTTATCATGCCCCAGTGGAGTTTTATGTTGTTTTGTTACGGAGAGATCATGACAAAGAGTTCCAGTTATGCCCTGGTTATGCCCACGCTACAACCCACCTATTATGCCTCACTGAGTCTTCGGTCATATCTTAGAATCGTTTGTGTTGGTTTGAAAGGGAAAGGTGAACTCGTATGGAATTCCTGGGTACCCATACTATGTGCGGCTTTCTAGGCCTCGTCAGTGAATTAGTTTTGTCTCACAATGGTTTGTATTGGTTTGTAATGCAGAGGTATGCCGATAGGCAGTATTAACAAGTGTTCCCAATTCTATAAAGTTTCCTCGACTAAATAACACTATCTTACGACTTGATACAGGTCTTTAAGATTCTAAAGGGGATTGACAACATCAAAAGTGACAAAAGTTTTACACTGAATGAGAATCCGACAAGAAATAATGGTCTCAAACTGTCAGGAAATAGATTTAATTTGGAAGTGGGTAGAAACAACTTCGCCAACCATGTAGTTAATGAATGGAATAGACTTCCTGCAGAGGCAGTGCAATGTAGTTCGAAGCTTTAAGATTCGTTTAGATAAACATCTAAGTAAGATGCTGTAATGCTGCCATTTATTTTATATTATTTGTTTGTTTGTAATTATTTGTCTGTTTATTATTTGCATGATTTTCATTTATTATTATTTATCTCAATTCATCATTATTTACTATTTACCTGTTTGTTTATTATTCAACTATACCTATGCATTTATTTATTTTATCTATTATTATCTATATCATTATCATTTTTATTTCATTTATTTTATTTTATTTTATTTTATTTTGCTTTATTTTTTTTTCTTCGCATCCGACCTAGTTATGGGCCAAAAGGTCTTATGTCGGCATGCTCCGCCTTTGTAATCCTTTGTAATCCTTTGACCGTGGCAATCGAAGGGTTAAATCTATCTAATAGGGTGAGCCCGTTGTTTCTCATCTGCATTCAGCGACCGGTTATCTTACCCTATACACAGGTATATCGGTTATATTCTGAAGTATACTTCCCTATATCAAACGATATCCAATCTACCTATTGTATGCGGAATATATACTTATCCTTGAAGGACACGGAATGCATAAGTTGTACTCATGGCATACACTTAGGTCAGGCTTATTACCATGATGACCACAATCTAAGTGCAATTGACAAAATTAGTTTTTCGGCATTTTGATTATGTGTAATGATATCCATTTTTTCCTGTCATATGTAATCGAAAAAATGTTCACCATTTATAATTCTAGTAAACAAAAGTAAACAAAAGATACCGTCTGTTTGTCCAGTTGCGACACGACAGTCTTCAACGTCTTTGTTGTTACCATATATCGAGTCCACTCCAGAGAGTGCCGAAGAATCTCTGTCCAAGCGCACAGGAGTGCTACTAGGTCCGGAAGACACCGACGCGACGGAAGTCGTCGACGTGTGTGAAAACCCTCCCGAACCTCCTTCCAGGACAGAGCTTTCACTCTTCCTCTTCGTGTAGTGGGTACACCCATGACATGACGGATACCTTCGTCGTGCATGACTTTATTCGTCGTGCATGACTCCATACTCATATGTCTTGCAATCGTAGGTTCATCTCCTTGTGACATGAATGTACTTTTTTCTACGCATATTGAGTATCTACCAAAGAATAGATTCCTCGTTTTAAGGTATCTTGCAACTCTGCGTTGTTTACCTCGCCCCTTGGATATGTTTTTCCCATATACGTTTACAACCAGGCAAAAACTAAATTTAATTTGATGACTAGACAAACAACTGAATGAATAAGTAGGAGTATAAATAAACTAATAAAAGATATGGGCAACAGAATGATGAAAGAAGATTTATCAATTCAAAATTAGGTGACCAAAAAGGCCAGGTAACTTAATACTTTCATTTTTAAAACTCAGTGATTTTACCTTTACAAAGATGCATACCCTTCGCCACAGGGTCCTAACCTGGGATGAATAAAATTGTCTGAATTTCACTAGAACCAGTGAAGATGCAGTCATAGCTAAGGCTTTAAGAAGAGAGTTCAAGAGCCTCAAAATAGGATGAAAATAAGCTTACTTGAATGAATGGTACTCTCTTTCTCTCTCTCTCTCTCTCTCTCTCTCTCTCTCTCTCTCTCTCTCTCTCTCTCTCTCTCTCTCTCTCTCTTTCTATCTGTATATATATATATATATATATATGTATATACACACATATGTATATGTATATATATACATATATATATATATATATATACATATATATATATATGCATATGTGTATATATATATATATATATATATATATATGTATGTATGTATGTATATGCATATATACATATATATCAGGGAAAAAATATTTTTTTTTTCCAGAGCCATTTTTATTTATTTATTTATTTATTTATTTTTAATTTCACCAGAGCCATTTTTTTTATAATTGCCAGAGCCATTTTTGATACTTCCAGAGCCATGTTTTTGCAGGTTCGATTTCCTTCAAACTATTGGAAGGCTAACTCATTACTCATGTGGATGAATTTTTTTTTTTTTTTTTTTTAAACAAATCAGCCTTTAATTTTGGGGGGAGGGGGATGGGTGGGGGAAGAATAAGATACATGTAAATTTACAGGTTATTATTGTAATGTATTGATACAAACATGTCAAACTAGTTCATGGATTTCAATATGATGCAAATTACTGAGTTTCCTTGTTAAGTTGTTTAAAATCCACTTGCAGAGTTTTGTAGAATAAAATTAGTGGTTTCTGACTTTCTGCTGTTCTGCATAGTACTACGCAGGCCTTCTATGGTAGCAGTACAAGGTCACTATGTAATTTTCATTACTTGATATTAATCTAGTTATAGAAACCTAATAGGTTAAACCTGTTTATATGATCACTTGATTAGTCCATTAGCATGTAGTTCTCAACTTCTCATTCCCGATGCTCAGTTTACACTAGCTCTCTTAATCAGTTTTACTCACTCTTTAACTCTTGCACTTTGAATTTTTGATGATTCGATCCAGTTACTGTTATTTAGTCAATGCAGGTATTAAATTAATCTAAATCCTTCTTGTAAGACTTGTATACATTAATTGCATTTCAAAACTGCCTCCAAATATTCTGATTCTTTCCAGTTCCCACCATACCACAAACTCCTAACCTCCTCATTCTCCATTAAGTCATTTTCACCTGAATTCATTCATATTGGTGATGGGATTCAGGGATTGCCAAATGATGGATAATGCATGAAAAACGTTGAATCTTGCCGCGGGAGCGATTTTTTTGTGGGGGATCGCTCCCGCTATTGGATTTGCGAGAGCGACATTGGAACTTTCCCGAGCGAAATCGCACGTCGCTCCCGTGTATTTTTTCGCTGGTATATACACATATATGTATATATATACATATATATATATGGATATATATTATATACATATATACATATATGTATATATATACATATATATATGTATATATATTATATACATATATATGTATATATATATATATATATATGTATGTATGTATGTATATATATATACATACATACATATATATGTATATATATATGTATATATATATTTTTTATATACATATATATATACATATATATGTATATACATACATACATATATATATATATATATATATATATATATGTGTGTGTGTGTGTATACATATATATATATATATATATACATATACATATATATATATGTATATACATATATATATATATATATATATATATACACATAGTATGAGAAATTCGCTAGTGAACAGCGACATCAATCAGATCATTTTTATGACCGTCGCACATAGGACTCGAACCTACCGCTCTGACGCCAAGAGGCTCCTAAGACAGTGAGACAGTACGTATGTATGTATATTGATCAGCCTTTTCAGAACACTTGGCATTACATGGACTCGTATGGATGCGAGACATGCATTTGATAAGACCAAGAGATCAGTGCCATGAATACAACGACAGAAGAGACCGAGAGAGATATGAATCATCGGAGTGGCCAAAAAAAAAAAAAAATAAATAAATAAATAAATAAATAAATAAATAAAGTAATAGATGAAAATATACAAATGAATAAATGAAAAATAAATGTCACCGATAGAACAAGAGAGATAAGGTGGGTGGTTATGGACTCGTCGTTTCCTCGGGCATTGGTCACTCCATATGAGACACGAACTCCGTATAGGGATGAGGCCCGTGTGGGGTCAACAATGGAGACTTTTTTTTTTCTTAAGCGGTACAGAAGCATGTTCATAAAACCATTATAACAAAAAGATAACTAATTGTATTCGTTTTATCTAAGTTGCAAGGACAAGTCATATAATGTGGAAAATCTCACAAGAGAAAAATCCTGTGGCAACGGGGAAGACGGAGAGAACATGTGAAGTGTCGTGCCGAGCGAAGCGAGTTGAAAACTGGATCTCTGATTGAAGGACGCAACATTTTTTCAACCTTACTCAGGCGTGATTGAAAGATCAAAACTGAGGCGTTTTACAACTTGAATTATGTTCTCAAAAGATCGTGCAGGATAGCCATGTTCTCGGGATACAAATATGCGTCGTTCGCGTCATAGGTAAGGTATACCAAGTCTGATGAATTTGTTTTCGGTGTAAGTAGTATTTTAACACTGTGACAGATCTGTTTGATTCCGGAGAAATATGGGACACGATTACGCCTTTGCCAAAAGAACAGAACATAAGTTGTTCTTATGGGATGCATTTTACCAGCGCTTCCATCCTTGTTGACAATCTCGGTGAACTGAAAATAAACAGAAGTTGTAATGTTATATGTTTGGAATCGCTATCCTGGGACAGTGCTTATTGTATCTTTAAAGCATAGCCTACACATACAGATGATTCTTTCTATGAGGAATCTCCAAAGTTTAGAACAAAGCTGATTTTAGAAAATATACCAGAATATCAGAATGTGTCACTAATACTCGGAATTTTCTGGATTTTGGGATTTTCCAAATATTGGAGATGTTCTAAGTGTCAAGATTAGTGAGAGAAAATGTTCTATGTAATGGATTGATTATACCATACTCCACACATCATTTTACTCCTAAAAAAAAAGGCTTTTCCACCGTGTCATGCCTTAAATATTGATCAAAACCACTCGGAATTTTCTGGATTTTGAATTTTTCCAAATATTGGAGATGTTCTAAGTATCAAGATTAGTGAGAGAAAATGTCCTAGATAATGGACTGATTATACCATACTCCACACATCATTTTACTCCTAAAAAAAGAAAAGAAAAAGTTTTTCCACCGTGTCATGCCTTATGTATTTAAAACCACTCCCAGGATAATTAACTAAAATTGAATAAACCCCATTTGTAGTTTAAGGGATTAAACTTTTTCGACACTTTATTCTTACTACCACCAGACGATTTCCTTCAGGGTAGCCAATACCTTCTCGAACTCAGGATTAACTGTGTCCTCTGTTTGCTTGCTTCACTAAAGACGTCTACGTAATATATGTAACAGGCTAATGTGATCTTTATGGTTCTTCTTTGAGATGGTTGAGGAGAGTGTCTTGACCACTCTTCATTCGCAGAGCAAAGATGAGCATCAAACGTCTCCGACTTCACCTGCTCTCACTGATACACCTGCTACAGCTCCTCCCTCTCTTCCTCCTCCTCTCTTCTCTTCTTCTTACTCTTACTCTTCTCCTTCCTCTTAATCTTCTTGTCCTCTTCCTCCTCCTTCTCCTTTAAGTCCTAGGATTATTGATATTCTTGTCCTCCTTCTCCCTTTCCTCCTAAGAGTGATCTTCTCATCTTTTCCACCTACTCTTCCTCCTCGACCTACCCTTCAACCACCACCACTGCCGCCACCACAATCACCACCACTAGCACTTTCTCTTTTTCCATCTCCTCCTTCTCTTTTTTCCTTCTCCAACTCTTTTTTCTGTTCCTCCTCCTCCTACTACTATTCCCTTTCTCATTCTTCTTCTCTTCCTGCTTCTCCTTCACCTCTTCCTCCTCCTTCTCGTTCTTCTCTTCCTCCTCCTCCTCCTCCTCTTCCTCATTCTTCTATTCCTCCTCTTTCTCGTCCTACTTCTCCTCCTCCTCCTTATCGTCCTCCTGCTCCTCCTCCTCCTCGTCCTCCTGCTCCTCCTCCTCCTCCTCGTCCTCCTCCTTCTCCTCCTCCTTACCCCCCCGAACTCGGGTGCAACCGGATCATAAGTCTCTGCAGCGGGGCCGTCGTCCGACTCGCCGTAAACGCCAGTTGCACGTCGCGCAACAAGTGATGCGCTTCAGGACCCGCGGGGTCCTGCCGCTCCACCTGCGGAGACTCGGCGACAGTTGTCCTCCCGGTATCCGCAGCCAGCTTCGCCGTTACCGGGAACCGGTGGCGACAAGGCTGCCGGTGAACCGGAACCGGTAGCCCAACCCCGCCCTTGGACGGGCCAGCACGGCTGCCGAGGTCTTCTGGGCCCGTGACGTCACCATCCTGAGCACAATGTATCTGCCCCTGACTGCAACTCGGATACATTAATAATTGACACTGTTATATGGACATTAATATGTATATATGATAATAATTCGTGCCTCCAGTTTCGATGACTGAAAACCCGCTACCTCTCAGCTGTTGGCAACGGTCCTCTGGGCCTCCTAAACATCTCTATGGAAAAAAAATAATGAACTGTTTTCTGTGGTGTAGTGTGGGATTATTTCTATGTCACTGACTGATAGGAGAAAGGAGAAGGGAGCAGTCGCCGGTTGTCGGCGGTTGTCGGTTCTCCTCAGAAGCGAATGAAATAGCCTGACGGCAATCAGAATGTAGGGAAGAGTACCACCCGGTACGGAAGAGGTTAAATAGGTTAAACAGGAAAGACTAAAAGCTTAGATGCGAACGTGTATTTCTCCTCTTCTCCTTCCTCTTCCCCTTCCAATTATACTTATCCCTCCCTTCCCTTTCCTTTTCCCATTTACCTTCCTCTCCTCTCCCCTTTTCTCCTTAACCTTCCTAATCAATTTTCCCATCCTCTTTTTTCCTCCCTCCTCTTTTCTTTCCCATCTCCCAACTCCTTTCCTAATTAGTTTCACTTTCCTCTTGTCCTTTTCCACTTTCTCATTGCCTTCACATTCGCATTTTCCTTCTCATTTCTCTTCCTTTCTCCATTTTCACAGTCGTCTGTTCCAAGCTCCCTTCCCCTTTCCTTCTGTCTTCCTTTCTCCTTACTTTCCTTTTACGTAAGAACATAAGAATGAAGGAGACTGCAAGAGACCATAAGGCCTACACTAGGCAGCTCCGTATCCATCACCACCTGTCATCCCCATCCATAAAGTTGTCTAATCGTTTCTTAAAAAACTGATAGTTTTAGCGCTTACTGCATGGTTACTAAGTTTATTCCATTCGTCGACCACCGTATTAGTAAACCAATTCTTGTCTATTTCCTTCTTAAATCTAAATTTGTCCAGTTTATAACCATTACTGCGAGTCCTGCCCTGTTGTTTTAATATGATGACCTTGTTTGCATCACCCTTGTTAAAGCCTTTGATCCACTTGAACACCTCTATTAGATCACCCCGCACTCTGCGTCTTTCTAGAGTGTGTAAGTTAAGGTGCCTAAGCCTCTCTTCTTTTTCCACTTTCCCCTTTCCTTTTTTCACCATCCCTCTTTCCCTTTTACTTTCTATTTCCTCCTCCCCATCTCCTCCCTCTTTCCTCTTTCCCTCCCCTTCCCCCTCCCTCTTCCCACTTTCTCTTTCCTTTCAGCTTCCCTTTTCCCCTGCTCTTTCCTTACAAGGTAGGTAGCCAAAAATCAAAAACATAAAAACCACTCCCACCTATTCCATCCCCACATACTCCACTCCCATCCACCCCCTTCCCTCCCTCTTATCTTGACTCCTCCTGGATGACGGGTCATTCCTACATCTCGCCCACTACTTGGGTCAGAGGCAGTATCACAAGGCATAGCGCATCCACAGGAATAAATCGGTGACTCCCACTCCCTGTTCCCTCATGCAGAAATGGAGAAGACGGGGAGAAATCCCTTCGGGCTGCGTCAATTTATTTTTCACACATACTCCCTCACCTCCAATCTCCCACCCACTCCCCCTCATGCATCACAGCATCATCAGTACACAATTATTCTCCATTCACAAAGGATTACAAAGGCGGAGCATGCCGACAGGAGACCTTTTGATCCATATCTAGGTCGGATGAAAAAAAACAAAAAAAAAACAAAAAAAAAAAAAAAAAAAAAACCATATTAATAATAAATTAAAACTATAATAATGTAAAAATAACAAATAAAATACATAAATAAATGCATAGGTATAGTTGAATAACAAACAAAAAGGTAAATAGTAAATGATTATAAATTGACATATAACTAATAATAAATGAAAATCAGACAGACAAATTATAACAAAACAAAAACAAATAATATAACATAAATTATAATCATTACAGCATCTTACTTAGGTATTTATCTAAATGATTCTTAAAGCTTCGAACTGAACTACATTGCACTACCTATCACCCCTATATTCTGTCCTCTCCCGTCCTTCCTCAACAGACATTCCCCTCTTTCCCAATGCCCATTTTATCCCATCCATCCATTTCATCCTTGGTCGCCCCCTCATGTTCACTCCTTCCACCTCTGCCTTCCACACCTCTTTTACTAGTCTTTCTTCACTCATTTTTCCCCATGTGTCCTAAGGATCCCAATACTCTTTCATCAACCCTATCTCCCATATCCCTTTCCACACCAGTCCTCATCCTCACCTCTTCTTTTCTCACTCTATCCAGCCTAGTAACCCCTATCATATTTCTCAGGCACCTCATCTTAAACACATTCAAACTCCTCCTCTCTTCCTCTCTTATGTTCCATGTTTCTGCCCCATGCAGTGCTGTCGGCACAATCACCTTCATTCAATGTCCTCTTAGCATCCATTCCCAAATGCCTATTTCTCATTACACTTTTTAATCCCCTAACGCATTTACTCGCTTCTCTCAATCTACATTCTACCTCTACTTACACTACTCCCTTTCCCGCCACATTCTCACCCAAGTCTCTCTTTCCCTTAATACTTACTTCCTGAATCCCTCCTCTGATCTTGTTACAAGAGCAGTGTCGTCAGCAAAAAACAACTGGCTTATATCCCACTTATCTCCATTTTCTTTAACTATCTCCAATCCCCGACCCACTACCCTTGCATTTACCCCTCGCACCACCCCATCCATGCTTAAGTTGAACAGCCAAGGCGACATAACACATCCTTGACAAACTCCCACCTTTACCTCAAACCATTTACTCTCTCCATTCCTGATTCTAACACAAGCTCTACTACTCTCGTAAAAACCCTTGACTGCTCTTAAAAGCTTTCCTCCTATCCCATATATCTGCAATACATGTACATATATACATACATACATATACATATATATATATATATATATATATATATATATATCTATATATATATATATATATATAAATTAGAGAGGTGACTGGTAAATTATCATTAATATTTTTGAGAACTTTTGAAAGCCCATTTGTCAAGACATCCACATTTTATCTATCTATTTATTTATGTGTGTTTTTTTTTCGAGTAATAGATATTTCAAATCTTGGAGCGGTGCGACCCTGCTACTAAAGAAATGTTATAAGAAATATGATGAGTCGGATTAACGTCGCGATGCTAGGGCGGTGCCCCTTGCAGATAACTTTGCAGCCTGGAATTTAATAAACCATGCCCTTGGTCCAGCTCGCTCGCGGCAGCATTGGAACAGGCGCAAGTAGTGGCGCTGTAACTCGCTCTGGGAGCGAGCATCCTGTTTTAAGATGTTTTTTTCAATGTGTGATGTGTTTGGAAGAGATTCTTGAAATCTATTTAAAGCACAACGAGTTGGTGTCTGAGGACCTCGTTGCAAAAAAAAAAAAAAAAAAAGAAAGAAAAAAAAAATAGTAGTATCAACATCAACAGTGTCTTCATTCACTCTGGGATTACCAATTCTTTTTGAGCCACCAACACCAGCGGTCTCTAAACTTGGCTTGATAGTCCGATAACATCTGATAGATCTCGTTCGTACTCGCGTGTAAACTTTAATAATACTTTAATTTTGTTTTGTTTTTTTCAGCGCAAAAAAGTAAAACAGATATCTAAGGCATTTAGTCTATGTCTTGACAACTTTAAAGTAGTCTCTATCGCAGTTTGTAAGGATATTTTATTTGTCAACGAAAACCTTGATCCTCACTCTTGCATTCGCCACATCTTTTGTTGCCACAACTTAAAAGTGACCGGATTCTCCAATTTCCGGATACTAAAAGTAGTTTACGTTAAAATAGAACACACAGTGGTCGGAGCTAAGCACCCCGTAGAAAACTCTTTTATCGTCCGATTTTTTAATCGCCCAACTATTGCACTGTAGAAAATATTTTTCAATGCTCTTCTTATTTGTACGTCTTTTGCAGTGCACCACATTCATAACTTCTATGCATACGATCTGATGTCTAAGCTTCATTATCATTATTTACAAGACACTTTTATTCAGCTGACAGGGGACCGCGGGGTATGAT
>NC_134782.1:2515000-2517500 GCF_046742065.1 Oratosquilla oratoria
TTCAGAATAGTTATTTGCTTTGTGATTCACCCAAAACTCTGCGCAAACTTTTTTAAATAACAGCCATGCAGCTTTTTTAAAGATCATTTACCTCATCATCAAAATTCTTGTCTCTCATCAGCTCCCTAATCTGTGGTCCAACAAAAATACCTTCATTGACTTTTCGTCATTTACTCTAGGAAACTTATTTTTCAAATATGTGAATCCCTTGCCAGTTCTATCCATACCTTTAATTTTTTTTCATCAACCCTAGCTTAATATGCAAAGGAGGCAGATAAATTTTCTCTGAATCAACAAAAGGAGAATTGACAACATTCTTCCCTCCAGAGGTCAGAGATTGTTTTGACCATACATTCTTTTCATAATAACTTTTCTTATCCTGATTGTCATGTTCACAGTGAAAGCAACAAAACTATGTGTAACTCAGCTGCATTCCAAGTAAAATTACCACAACCTTTAGATCACCACAGATATTCCATTTATATTCCTCACACTTTAGTTTTTTTGCAATAGAAGCTTCATGTTCTCATATGCTTCCCTCATGTTAGCTGCATGGGCCTGAAAAACCAACCAGCTTTATTTTACAGCAAAATATTATTTTGAAAACGGTGTGGTAGCTCACGCCAGTGCACTTTGCAGCTAACCAGACACTGACGTCCCATTCAGTTTTCTTTCAGTTTCGTAACTGAAAGAGCATCATATAGATAAGAAGTATTATATATATATATATATATATATATACATATATGTATATGTATACATATATATGTATATGTATATATATATATATATATGTATATATATATATATATATATTTATATACAGTATTAATACATATATATATATATATATATATATACATATATATATACATATATATGTATGTATGTATGTATATGTATACATATACGTACATATATATATATATATGTATATATATATATATATATTTATATATATATACATAAATTTATATATATATATATATAAAACGTATGTATTTGTGTATGTGTGTGTGCGCACGCATGTGTGTGTGTGTGTGTGTGTGTGTGTGTGTGTGTGTGTGTGTGTGTGTGTGCGTGCGTGTATGTGTGTGTGCATACAGTTGTGCAATATCATGAAAGTGCATGGGAATGTTATTTTTTTCCGGTTTCCTTTGTGGTTATTCAGGAATTTATTGAATCACGTTTTTTTGTGATTATTTTGCATATATATATATATATATATATATATATATACATATACATATATTTATATATATATATACATATATATGTATATATATATATTGTATGTCTTTGTGTATGTGTGTGTGTGTGTGTGTGTGTGTGTGTGTGTGTATGTGTGTGTGTGTGTGTGTGTGTGTGTGTGTGTGAGTGTGTGTGTGTGTGTGTGTGTGTGTGTGTGTGTGTGTGTGTGTGTGTGTGTGTGTGTGTGTGCGTGTATGTGTGTGTTTATACGATTATGTGCATGTATGAATGACCAAAGTTTATGCTCCAGAAAATTCTAAACGCAGGGAACCCTATAAATAATAGGGGAATATTACGACCTACATTATGGTTGTAATAGTAACAAACATGAAAGTCTTGAAGGGGAAGACCTGTGGAATATGGATGCTCTTTGACCCAAACAGCTTCATGTTTGTTGTTACGGAAACCAAAATCAAGGTCAAAGATACTTCATTATAATGGTAACCCTACTCCCTCGCCACACAACACGGTTAACTATATTTGTGGTTTAAGCTCAACATTTTCCTACATATGTGATTTTTATTAATAATTTTTTCCATCTATTTATTCATAATTTATTCATTCATTAGTTTATTGATTTTAATGATTTGCTTATTTTTGTTTGGGATATAAAATGCAAGATTTCAGTGAGCTGGTTAAATATAGAAATGTAATCACTTTCTAGATTGGTCAAAATACAAACATGATTTGACCAAAAGTGAGTTTATTTCCTTCCCCTTAAACCTTCCTTATTCATTAGTTTATTGATTTTAATGATTTGCTTATTTTTGTTTAGGATATAAAATGCAAGAGTTTCAGTGAGCTGGTTAAATATAGAAATATAATTACTTTCTAGATTGGTCAAAATACAAACATGATTTGGCCAAAAGTGAGTTTATTTCCTTCCCCTTTAGGAAGGCGACGCCCCTTACATATGTTATGCTAGTTAATGAAAGTCGATTTTTTCCGGCTTACAGGAGGGATACCGTGGCGAAGAGATCAATCTACATCAGATGAGGGAGATTAAATATCGCTCATTACTACAGTTAAAGGTAAGGAATGACAGTCGCTTTCTTTAATTACTTATCTATTTATTTTTATGTCGAGGCAGTCAATTATTTTATTTTTGGTTTATCTCCTTTAATTTCTGTTTTACTTTTATTATTAATTTTATGTATTAATTTTTTCATTCGTGTATCAACTTATTCATATATCAATTAATCTGTTTATTCGTTTATATATTATCTATGTATCTCAATTACAGCTTACC
>NC_134782.1:2525000-2527500 GCF_046742065.1 Oratosquilla oratoria
AGGAGAAGGAGAAGAAGGAGGAGGGAAGAGGAAGAAGAGAAAGTATGGAAGGAGGAGGAGAAGGTGAAGGGGACAAGAAGAGGAGAAGAAGAAGGAGGAGAGGAGAGGAACAGGAGAAGGTATGGAAGGAGGAGGGGATGAAGAAAGAGAAGAGAAAGAGGAGTGGGATAGAGAGGAAAGGGAGGAGGAAATGATATGGAAGTAAGAATTGAGGAGGTCGGAGGAGGAGGATGGGGAAGAGGGTGAGGTAAAGCTTCATGGCTTTAGCGGTTGTTGAGAAGAAGGAGACCGGCATCAGGAGAAGGGATTATTACATTTTGTCACTGATAGCCAGCATTCTATCTTTGGAGACACGATTGCATCAAAGAGTTGGAGTCAGAGAGATCGTTAAAGAGAGATTCAAGGAAGATGAGAATAGGAAGGAGGATGAAAGGAAGGTTGTGTTCGTGGTTATTGAGGAGGGGAGGAAGTGGAGGAAGAGAAAGAAGATAAGGAGGAAGAGGAGGAGGAGAAGAAGGAGGAGGAAGAGGAGGAGATAAAGAGGAAGAGAGGGAGGAGAGGAATAAGAAGAAGAGAGAGAAAAGGAATGAAAGAAGGAGTAGAATAGAAATGGGAGGAGGAGGATGAAAAAGGAGAAAATCATGAAAAGAGGGAGAAAAAAGGGGAAATAAAGAGGAAAAAGAAGAGGAGAATTAGAGGTAACGAGGAAAAAACGAAGGAAGAAAACGAATGAGATGTCGAGAAGGAAAATTTTTCTCGAAATCGTTGTTGTTAAGCTGATTAATCATCAAAGGACACCAAGATAAACTCACTGGTGGAGTTTAAAAGTAGAAAAGTTAAAGACTTAAAAACTGACTGAAATTCTGGATAATTGCGGTTAGCTTAACTCCTCCATTAACGAGGGAGTTAGGGGCTGCCACGGAGATTAGTGGAATAGTTAAGGTTAAGAGAAAGAGTGACATTCGAAGAAGTCCCCTGGAGGGGAATAGAATAGTCTGGATCATCAGCTTGCTTTGGAGCGATGCTGAAATGTTCAGCCTTGGGCGTGGAGCCAGATCGCTGAATTAACGAACGAGCACGGCACCGCCACACGCCATGTGTGTGTATGTGTGTGTGTGTGTGTGTGTGTGTGTGTGTGTGTGTGTGTGTGTGTGTGTGTGTGCACATGCTCATGTATGGAGAAGAAACAGAATCGACAATGACTCGTCACATTCAAAAGTTTATTCTAAGGACGAGGAAGGCTACCAGAGGACTGGAGTAGTGTTATCACAGATCCTTTATGCAAAGGTAGACGATACCCGTATTGTATCAGTAACTGGAGATATCCGTGCTGACACAGTCAGCTTAATCCAAAAGTGGAACCTGATTCATAAGTTTGCTGACAAATATGGGGTTTCCTTACTTTCTTAAAGATGGTGCCACCAAAAATCAGTTTTATTCTTTGCCATATAGTATGGTACTAGGAGTAAGGAAATTTTGTTACATAGTATAGTGTACTTGAGGTGGCATCTATTTCCATACATATACATGGGACTTTATTACCCTTCTAAGAGGGTAGCTAGGTTCGTTCAAACTATTTTGTCCTCGTTCTATGTTAAAAAAAAAAAAAAAAAAAAAAAAAATAAAAAAAAAAAAAAAAAAAAAAAAAAAGAGGTCCCTCTATACTTCGTTTTTTTTTTTTTTGTTTAGTTATCTTTTACGACTTGCAGTTGAACAGAATGACAGTATCTTTGTTCCCCGCCTCAGGTGAGAATCTATTGGCAAATAGTAACATAATAAAGTTGTTGGTGCACTTGACTGTCCCAAGAGAGTACCGCTTAATATGAAGTTGCAGAGAGACGGAGAGGGAGAGAGATAGATAAATAGAGATAGTGAGAGAGAGAGAGAGAGAGAGAGAGAGAGAGAGAGAGAGAGAGAGAGAGAGATAGAGAGAGAAAGAGAGAAAGACAAAGTAAATCAACTAACAGGGATAGAAAAAGTGACTGGTACAAGATGGAAGAGAGTGACGAAGAACAAATTGGCAACAGAGATTCTAAAAGTCAAGGCAGTCAAGGGGGTAAGTGTTTAGTCATTTAAGAGTTCTGGCTGAAGACCATCTCGGTGTTAGCCAGCATGGTCAGTCTACAGTCTTGGATCTTGGCCAGTTTAAAGTGCTTTAACATCACTTGACCACATGATTACCCAATCACTTAAGACGGGTGTTAAGTCAAATTAACTATAACCCTCAGACATTAAGCTGGTTTAATACTGAATATCTATGAATTATATATGTTTATGCATTGCAAATTATTGAATTTGTGATTCTTCGGTATTCGGTTAAACTGTTCTTTTATAAAAGAAAATAAATTAAAATGAATACATGAAAAAATAATAATGATAATGATAATAATAGTAACAATAATAATGATAATTATGATAATAATAATAATAATGATAATAATGATAATAATAATAATAATAATAATAATAATAGTAATAATAATAATAATAATAATAATAA
>NC_134782.1:2550000-2552500 GCF_046742065.1 Oratosquilla oratoria
TCATCAACCTTCTTCCTTGTTGAGTGGAGATTAGTCCGGAGTCATAAAAATTGTTTCATGGTTCTGGCCCATACGGATGTTATCAAAGTCTCTAGAATGTTGACTCTAACATATGTAGTCAGTATCCCGCACGGGGAAAGGAATGGAGGGAAAAGGGAAGGAAAGGGAAGAGAAACAAAGAGAAGGGAAGGGAATGGAAGGAAAGGGAAGGAAAGGGAAGGCAAATAAAAGGAGATGACCGGAAAGGAAGAGAGGAGAAAATGAGAAAGAAAGGGAAGAAATGAGAAGTAGAGAAAAGTGAGGTAAAGGGAAGAGAATATAAATGAAGACAAGGATAAGAAAGGGAATGGATAGGTAAGGCAAGGCAAGGCACAATTTGTCATAGGAAAGGAAGGTGAGGTCAGATAAGAAAAAGAGATAATAAATGGGAGAAAGGAAAGGAAAAATGAAATGACCAATAGTGGGCAAAGCAAGACAGTGTTAATGAAAACAAAGGTAGAGAAAAAATGAAGGTAAATGAGAGGGAAAAGTTATATAAAAGAAGATTGGGGAGAGGTAGTGAGAGAGAGGGAAGGGAAAAGAGAGAGAGGGAAGGGAAAAGAGAGAGGGAGAAGGGAAAATAGAGGGAGGGAAGGGAAAAGAGAGAGGGGGAAAGGAAAAGAGAGAGGGGGAAAGGAAAAGAGAGAAAGGCAGGGAAGGGAATTAAAAGAAGACAAGATTAGATTGAATAAGAGAAATTGAAGAGAAAGTGGCGAGGGGAAGAGAAGGGAAGGAAAGGGAAAGGAAGAAAGAAGGGTAAGTAATGAGAAGGGGAAGGAAGGGAAAGGAAGTGAAACGGAAGGAAAAGAAAGGAAAGATAAGTTAATATGAAGGCAAGAAAATGAAGTGAGAGAAAGCGAATAGAAAGGAAAGGAAAGGAAGGCAAATTAAGCTAAGACAAAGGAAAAGTAGTAAGAGAAAGGGAATCGAGAGGGAAGGGAGGGAGGGAGGGAAGGAGGGAGGGAGGGAGGGAGGGAAGGAGGGAGGACGAGGTACTTGGTACGGACGGGGCAAGAAAGGTGACTTGACTGGGGCGGAATGGACATGCAGCTCCACCCAGCCCCTGCGCCGCCGCCGCCGCCGCCGCCGCCGCCGCCACCGCCACCGCCGCCGCCGCCGCCGCCACCGCCACCGCCGCCGCCGCCACCGCCACCGCCGCCACCGCCGCCGCTGCCGCCACCCACGTCCGTTTCTCGACGGCCACCAAGTCCACGCCGCCCCTTCTTCCCACACTTTCCACTGCCTCTGGTCTTCCCCCGTTTGCCAATTCCTCCCTCCTTCCTTCCTTCCTTCCTTTCCCTCCCTCCTTTCCTTATTCCGTCCCTTCCACTTTCCTTTCTCTCTCTCTCTCTCTCTCTCTCTCTCCCCTTTTGCCTCTCCTTCTATCTCCCGTCCACCTTCCTCCCTCCTCCCTTTCATCTCTCCCTCCCTCCCTCCCTCTCTCCCTCCCTCTTTCCTCCCTTTCACCTCCCTCTCTTCCTTCCCCATTCTGCCACCATTTATCCTTTCTCTGTTCCTGGCAGTGAGTGACCCTTCCTCACGTCCTGCAAGCCTCGTTCTCTTCCTGTCTCCCTTTACCCTCCCATCCCATCCCCTCTCATCCCCTCCCCTTCCCCCTCCCATCTCATCCCCTATATGACGTATTGAGTGCAGTTAGTATTTTAGGGATGTCAATGACACCCCTACGATTTGGAACTCATCTCCAAAAAAAAAAAAAAAATGTATTATTTTTCATTTCTGCCCATCCCCCGTCCTGCTACCCATATTAAACCTCTTCAACAACTCTGTCATCTCTCATAAAATAATAGAAGCTCTGTTTATCACCGACGAAATAGTAGTACTCCCCTCCTATCTCCCCTTCCTTTTCTCCCTTTCCCGTCTCTTCATTTCCCTTCCCTTCCCTTTCCTTTCCTCCCCTTCCCTTTCCTTTCCTCCCCTTCCCTCACCTCCCGTTCCCTCATATTTCCTTCCCTGCCCTTCCCGTTCCTTTTCTCCCTTTCCCGTCTCTTCATTTCCCTTCCCTTCCCTTTCCTTTCCTCCCCTTCCCTTTCCTTTCCTCCCCTTCCCTCACCTCCCGTTCCCTCATATTTCCTTCCCTGCCCTTCCCTTCCCTTCCCTTCCCTTCCCTCCCGTTCCCTCCCATTTCCTTCCCTTTGATTCACTTCCTTTTTCTACCCTTCCCTCCCTTCCCTTCACTTCCCTTTCCTTTCCTTCCCTTACCTTCCCAACTCTTCTCTTTCCTTCTCTATCCTTCTCTTTCTTTCCCTTCCATTCTCTTGCATTCTCTTCCCCCTCCCCTGCTTCCCCTCCCTTCCCTATCCTCCCCTCCCCCTTCCCTTCCCTTAATTTCCACTATCCCCAGCAAGTCCTCAACATCGTTCCTTCAATGTTCAGAAGCCCCTAGCGACCTTCTTTCTCCTCATAGATTTTTTAACTCTTAAAGTGCGGTCGGTTTCTCTCA